>NW_005360124.1:56823-136603 GCF_000412655.1 Myotis brandtii | reverse complement strand
CGCCGGCCGCCATCTTGGCTGACAGTTAATTTGCATAAGGATATGCTGATTAGCCAATGGGAAGAGTAGTGGTCGTACGCTAATTACCATGTTTCTCTTTTATTAGTGTAGATATGTATTATTTTTAATAAAATAGATGATGGGATAGTAAATGTAAGTTCAAGGATGGGAAAGAATTTTAATTAAGCTGATCATTTTATATATTTTTTATAATGGAGTAACTGTTTCATCATCTGGGCAATAATAGTTGTTTTAAATTAAATTTTACTTTAAGAAACTTGGTATTGGAAAGGTAATGTTTTGATGTATTCTGGAAGTTCTGTTTAAGTAATACATCCGTGTGTACTGTTCTGCAGCACAATCTTAGCTCACCCCGCTGGACAGGCTAGTGCCAGAGAGATGTTGCTGGGTATGTTTGGTATGGTGTTTGTGTGTGTGGTATATGGTGTGTGTGTGTGTGTGTGTGTGTGTGTGTGTGCGTGCGAGTGTGTGTGTGCGAGTGTGTGTGTAGCATGTGATGTATAGGGCAGTGCTCATGTATATGTGATGTATGTATGTTTAGAATATGTGATATGTGTGGTATGTGTATATATAGAGTATATATATTCATATATATGATGTGTGCGTGTGTGCATGTGGAATGTGGTGTATGTGTGTATGTAGAGAGAGAGTATGTGTGTAATATGTGGTGTGTGTGTAGTATATGGAGTACATTTGTATGTTTTCAGAAAGAGCCGTGGAAAACGTCATATAAAGGATTCATTTCTCACTCTGTGCTCTTAATGGAGAAGGTTTTTTGGAAGCAGCAGATGGTATGAAAAATACAGCTGTAAAATTGGAAGAAAATCTTGGTGAGGGGCAGATTGGTTCTGAGGACAAAGAAGCAGCATTCTCATAAAATGAACTTCCTAAAACCATAAACCTCAAATGGTGGAACCCGAGGCCACGCAGCGGTTGAGAGGAGCTGAAATGTGCTTCATTCACAAAAGTAGCGGCTGCCAGTGTTGATCCACTGTCCCTTAAGAATTACAGTTCTTTTACTGGTCCAGAATGCTTTGTGACTCAGCAGATGGCTTGAAGAATTCAGTCTTCCCATTTTTCTTTAAGGTCAAAGGGATTCAAATTAAAGCTAAAACTACAGTCTCAGTGTCATTGTTTATATGAATTCACCAAGACTATAGTTGTGGAATCCTTTTTTAGAGGCAATTTAAGATGTTAATTTCCCACAGAGGTATAATATGCTAATAACTAAGCCAAATAATAGTATTAATGAATGATTTAGGGATCTGCCTTCTTATAGTACATATTTTCTAAAGAAAGTTATTTTTTTTCCTAATTATTAAAAGTAATACATGGTCATTGAATAGGAATGAAGGAAGGAAAAAAGGAAGGAAAGGGGAAAAGAAAGGAAGAAAGAAAGAAAGAATCCCACCACCCAGAAGAATTATTATAAATAGCCAGTTATTTCCCAGTCATATTTGTAGATGTCTGAGTGTGTGTATGTATGTGTGTGTATGTTGGTTTAATTTACATCTCTGCAGTTCATGTTGTATGTATAAAGGCTAAGATGTTTTCCATTCACCTTAAGATTCTATCATTTTCTCCCTTTAAAAGGCCTTTTCTTTAAAAAAAATACATTTTTATTGATTTTAGAGAGGAAGGGAAAGGGATAGAGAGATAGAAACATCAATGATGAGAGAGAATCATTGATTGGCTGCCTCCTGCACACCCCCTACTGGGGATTGAGCCCACAACCCAGGCATGTGCCCTTGGCCAGAATCGAACCTGGGACCCTTCAGTCCGCAGGCTGATGCTCTATCCACTGAGCCAAACTGGCTAGGGCACCTTTAAAAGGCCTTTAACTGAAGATACTGAACTCATCTGTGTGTCACAGTTCACAACAGGAAGACCTGTTGTTTGATCAAAAATTTGAACAGAATTTTTTTTTAAATACTTAAATAAATGTGCCCCAGTATTTAAGGAAGAGTGGCTTTCTGCCCAGCTGTTTTCTTGCTGGCTGATTCTACAGAAATTGCCCACATAACTAAAAAGAAATTGAGAAAGTAAAAAAAAAAAACAAAAACCTCTGTCTGGTTAATTAAAAATTTAAAAGTTACCAGTGTTAAAAAAATTAAATTATAAAACAACATTTAGGCGGCTGTTTGTTGGCTTTGTGCTTTTTTAAAAAATTAAATTTAACTCAATTTTTTTAAATTAGGTGTTTTTGAGTTTTTAGAGGTGACGAATCTTTGCACTTGTTATTATAGTAAATGCATTTGTACTCTTAAGAAGTGAGCTAAACACCCCAATTGAATTGCATGTGTATATATGAAAACTCTTTGTATGTTAGCTTAAATTAAGTCTTATAAAAGCGATGAGACTTTTTAAGACAGTTATTGACGTTTAATATGTATAAATTTTGTATAGATTTTAGATGTATAGATGTATAGATTAAGTCATATGTAGATTATCTGTGCTGGTGAAAACTAAGTTATAACCTTTTCCTGGCTGCTATTAAATCAGTTTAATAAGACAAATAATTGTAGCTGATAATAGGAGTATCAATGGACCTCAGTAAATGATTCTATTGTTATACACATTATACTGTCATCAAAAGTTTGCTGCCACCAATCCAATGCCAACAGAGCCCCCAGTCTGGGGTGAGGTAAAGGGAAAAATTGTATTCAGATGAACAGTTTGCAGACTGGGGAGATGCAGCCTCCAGTGGGAACTGGAAGTGCACTCCCTGAAGACAAAAGGGAGGCCCCTTTTTACAGAGAAAGTCCTGCCCTAGTCCCTGATTAGTCCATTTTGATGCAAATGAGAAATCAAATTTACACAGTCTGATTTGTCCATATAATACTGTCCTGATTGTTCGGAATTGGGTGTTCTTACTTGTTGTTGTGGAGATGCTCTGATTGGTCAGTAAAGGAGGATATAGTTGTGCAGTTCTGATTGGACAGGACAGGACAGGCCTCCATCCATAGGTAAAAATATGATACTAGGAACTCCTTTATAAGGTTCTGCTGGAGAACAGAGGAAGGAGCTAGCAGCGCAGTCTGTGGCTTTTCCCTGAAATGCAGGGTGGTGGGTGAGAGGCCTCCATTAGCGACCACTGCTGGACTCTCCTTATGATTTGGGGCCCAATTAACTATAAGGAGTCCTTTCTTTTCGGGGTCAACAATACCAAAATGTAGTTGCTCACTTCTCTTTCTCATACTGTGAGCGCTTAAGAGAACCTGTGTCTTAATCATTTTTTAATTCCTAGGGCTGCCATGTACTTGAGATATAAAAAAATTATTGAATTAATGAAAGGCCCTCTCACTGACCCGTTTTTCCCTTTAGCCAGGTTCACCTGGACTATGACATACACACCACGGAAATCTGTTTTAATTTTCCACACCAACCAAAACCTCATACAGAAATGCAAGTAATTGGAAAGACTTTCCAGCTGCCATTATCATATTTTACCATATTTTAATTAAAATGCTCCAAACGTTCAAAAAGTGATGATATTTATGTGTAAATTACCGAAACTATTTTTAGAAAAGACAAAATCAAGACATTCAAATAGAACACCCTTTTACTAAACATTGAATATTGGTAACTGCTTTTATTCCTTGACCAACCATTTTTGGTAAATGCTTATCTATTCCTGCGTAGTTTAGGCCCCGCTCAAGTATAAGGGGTTCTTCTTCCAATACTTAAAGAATAATGGAGAAAGACAACACAAGGCAGTAGAGCAGACTGCATTCCACTAGACTAGAAGAAATATGTCTTTGAAAAGTTTCTTAAACCACCCTGGTTGACCATTGGAGAAATGCAGTAGAGGACATGTGAGATTTATTTTCAAACGAGATAGACGTGAAAAGAGAATCTCTCAAGGATATATTTACACAAACTACTATTACACATTACATGTCAACAAATGTGGCCTGTATGGCCATTACTCTTACTAATGTGTTTAACTCATTTTTCTATTATATATCGTCTACGGTGTAGTCCACATATTATATTTATGTTGTTCCTGTTTGTCACAATTAGATATTGTTGTTTTTTATTATTGCTCATATCTCAGGTCAAAGAGGTTTTGACTCATCTTTAAAATGGTATATTGATAGCTACACAAAGTTGAATGAATTTTTTAAGAAATGGAAATAAGCAGATTGTTTTAGATCCCAAACTAAAGGACAGCAGCAGTCATTATAAGCCCTCAGCTCTGATAAGAAAGAGTCAGGGACTTAGTTAAAGAAAAATAAATAGCTTACAGGGTTTGTCAGCAAAGTTTCATACTAATCTGTACCTGGGGAACGTCATAATGATTTAGCTCACTTTCACTCCAGATTAACAATAAAAAATTAATGCTGTACTTCCTAAGGTGTAAAAATTACTTATTAGCGATAATAGGTAACATTTCCTGAATACTTAAGACAAGTCAGACAGTGTTTGTGTTTAGCATTGCTTCCTATGGGTTAACCCATGAATCATCACAACAATCCTAAGAGGTCAATGCTGTTATGTGCATTTTACAGACTTGAAAACTGAGTCCAGATGAGGTAAAGGGATTTCATTCATGATTACACAGAGACTGGGGGTAAAGCTAGGCCATGAGATATGTGTCAGACATCCTAGTCCCTGACCCTGTGCTCCACTCACTTTTTTGCTAACTTTATCAATAATCCAGTATGAAGCTGCAGGCAGTCTGCACATAGTCGCCTTACCAGAGCCACTCTGTCCTTGGTTTTCCTATGCATGCTAATTCTCTAGTTTGTAAGAGAAATGAGTATCAAATACCTACTGTGTTGGTTGACTTACATTCAGTGACTTATTGAAGCCTCATCAAACCCTAAGAGGTAAGAAGGATCATTCCCATTTTAAGGATGAACAAACAGTGGCTAAGTCACCTAAGGACAGAGGTCCAACAGAAGTGAAATTCAAGTCTATCTGACACCCAGAGGATTGGCCCATGCCATTGCCCAAGGCTGTCTGACTTCAGAGTTAACTCCGACTACTCCACCAGGCCTCCAAATGAATTGATGCAGGTACACACATGTCCTTGCTCTCACCACACAGAGATCATTGGGATATATGAAATGTCATCATGATCATAAATAGACGTTTAAGTAATATGGCTCTTTTTTTAAAATATATTTTATTGATTTTTTACAGAGAGGAAGGGAGATGGATAGAGAGTTAGAAACATTGATGAGAGAGAAACATCGATCAGCTGCCTCCTGCACACTCCCCACTGGGGATGTGCCCGCAACCAAGGTACATGCCCTTGGCCGGAATCGAACCTGGGACCTTTCAGTCTGCAGGTCGACGCTCTATCCACTGAGCCAAACCGGTTAGGGGCAGCTCTTTTTATAATTAAACTAGAGGCCCAGTGCACAAAATTCATGCGTGGGTACAGTCCCTAGGCCTGGCCTGCGATCAGGGCCATTAATTAAATATCTTCATGTGACTATACAGGTGACAAATTAGAAAATGCATTTTTATTGATTGTACAGTAAAACTTTGTAGTAATTAGTTTAATTACTTTATTTAAAATATGGCACATATTGTATAGAAGAAGTTAGAGAAGGTTAACATAAAAGAGGTTTTAAAAGTACTATTTAAAGGTTCACATTTATGTGTAAAATATGTCATCTTTGACTGTGATCATTCTGCTTGTCTAAAACAAATGATCTGATAAGGCATGTACCTTATCCCTGAAATGGAGGGAGAGGAAGCCTTTACCAAAAAAATAATAATAATAATAATAATAATCACGATGGGCTCCTTAATGGGCATGTGCTTGAGTCTTTCTCCGTGCCCATCACTTACAAATCACTTTTCATATAGACAGTTTCCATTGCTTACCAATTAAGTATAACTATTCATAATTTTGGATTCAATTTCTTTAAAACACATGGTTACTAATAAAAGTTTCCTAGCATAGATAAGTGGATTCTGACATAGTTAATCAAAACAACACAATCAGCCGAAATGCTTCTCAGGATTATCTTTTCATTTCACGGAGCTTTCTGCAAATTCATCGTTGGTCCTTATCTGGGGGTTTTCTGCATTTGCTTCATTAAGCATTGCATTGTTTGGTAGTACAGACTGTGAGCTGGATAAAGTGACAAACTTGGAAAAAATGTAAAAGCCTCACTTGTTAAATATCCAGATTAAATACAGTATAGTCTAGGCCAGGGGTCCTCAAACTACGGCCCGCGGGCCACATGCAAATACAAATATTGTATTTGTTCCCATTTTGTTTTTGTACTTCAAAATAAGATATGTGCAGTGTGCATAGGAATTTGTTCATAGTGTTTTTTTTAAACTATAGTCCGGCCCTCCAACGGTCTGAGGGACAGTGAACTGGCCCCCTGTTTAAAAAGTTTGAGGACCCCTGGTCTAGGCATATGTGTTTGGATTTTGTTTATTTTAACATATGTCGTGGGTTTAAGAATTGAGAGTTTAGAAGAGTTCATGTGGCCTTAATTAGCATTCGGTCATATTTAAAAATAAATTCGTGTTCAGTTAATAAAGGTAGAATTTGTAAATATATAATCTCTTGAAAGGCAGGGATTTAGCCATGAAGTTATTTCAGATAAAGTTTCAGAAGAGTCATATACATAAGTAGATATATATATACATTAGCTTAGCTTAAAAATATATACAATTGTTATAATTCATTATCCTAACTTTGGAAAGAAAGGGGGGGAAATCACTCGTAATTCCTAGCTCAGTGAAACTTTTGTCATGATTTTGAGTTATTAAATGGTTTTTGACAATGAAGATAAACCAGCAAGCTCACTGGATTTTCATTTTTAAATATTGCATGCATGAGCAGGAAAAAATGTCATAAGTATCATACTCAAGGATATATAGTATTTGAGAATATATGTGTGTACATGAATAAGTATATACAGGGTGGGGCAAAAGTAGGTTTACAGTAGTGAGTACACGAAACAAGAGTTTTATTCTTGGGTTGTTTTTTATTAATCTTTGTATTATTTTCCAACCGTAAATCTACATTTGCCCCACTCTGTATACACGCATTTACGTATACACACGTATCAGTACATTTATCTAAATTCCTCCCAAAACACAATCTGCACCTTTCTGAAAATAAGTATTTTTGCAATGTATTTAGTGACCGTAGAATGATTTTTTAAGATGTGGGTAATCCTTAGCGATAGTGCTCTCCTTTCAGCTCCAATGGCAAGACGGATTATAAGGCAGGAGGGCTGGATAATGGTAAATTTTAGATGAGAGTTTAAAATTGACGTAAAGCTAATTTCCCAACCAGTATCCAAAATGCAGGAAGAAAGGCCTTCTTCTATAAGATAAAACTGAAAAACAGAGATTTTTAACCCCCCAGCACCCACCCCAAATGGAACTGGCCATAAGGTGTGTTTTCTCACAGTAAAAGGGTTTTATGCACCAAAGCCACCATGTCCCTGTACTGTGGGCACTTGCTTTCCTGTCTTTAAGATTGTCATTGACCCCTGTCCTTTTCATGCAAGGACAGAACTGAAGAACCGAGGTTGTCAGACGAACTGCTGAAGAGCTTAACACCTTTTGTTTAGAAAACAGAGGCCTCCCATAGCCTGGTCCCTTGCTTCTCCCAGACCAGGCTCCCTGGTGAAGTGCCTAGCTTTAGAAACAGTTCCTGCACCATTAATTATTATTAATAAAGTTATTGTTATTAGTCATCTCAACTCCAGCAGTTACATGGAATGAAGTGATCTTCATGGCTGTTTTAATTAAAAGAGACACAATGCTGGAGGTTTAGCAGACCACAAAGCAAGAGTCTAAGTCATTGATTAGTTTCTTTCCATTTTAGGTGAATGTGGAATGAATGATCTGGGGGGAAATGCTAAACAGGCATCAGGCAGGATGTTTTGGCTCAACTCCTAGCTTTGCCCCCACCAGTGACCTTGGGCGAGAGTTTTCATCTGTAAAATAGCAGGTTTACCTGATCATCTGAGAGCGAAAGTTTGAGCCATTCCACACAAAAAGTGTAAAGAAAAGGTGGATTTTTATTTTATTTTATTTTTTATATATCCTCAGTACTTCCCACAGCACGGTTGAATATCGTAATACAACTCATTGGCTGAGAAATTGATTTTCCGTTAAATAAACTAGAGTTTTCCAGTAGCGAGACTGTGTGTGGTAGAGTGGAAGTATTTTAAAATATGGATTTTGTTATTATTCACATACGGTGAGGCCTCCAGTTCAGCAGACCACTGCTGTTGAAAAGATTGCCACTCACGGCTCCCAGGAGGAGGGGGAACACCACTTCATAAGGGGGCCCCACGGGGAAGCCCCTGGGTGGGTCAGGAGGCCGAGGGAGTGAGGGGAGAACTGGACAAGAGCCTTTATTGTGGGTTCACAGGAAGGAATGGGGGAGGCAGGGTAAGCAGGTTTAGGATGGATGGTTCAAAAGTTTTAGGGGGCTCTGGCGCGGGAGCTGTCCGACACCTGGCCGTGTGGTGATGAAGACGGGAGCAATGACCTGTGTGTAAGGAAGGGCACCAGCAGGTGAATTGTCTACTGTCGCTAGGAACCGGCTAGCCCTGGGAGGGGCAGCCCTCCAGGGTCAGCAAGGCCCAGGTGTCCAAGCATCAGAATGGCGGAAAATGAAAAGGCATGATTAGTACAGACAGACCAGGTGTTGGCTGTGGATGACAAGGTGACGTCCCTGCTCTCTCTTCCCACACCGGCTCCCTATGCACCTCTCTTCCTTTCCCTGCCCCATTCTCTCTCGCTCCCTCCTCATCTATTTCTTTTCCTCATCCTTTCTGTGAGTGGAGGTTTCATTTCAGGTCAGAAAAAGGCTGCATTGACTAGAGACATCTGCATTCCATGTTACATTTTTAAGGAAAAAATTCACAGGGGGCATTATAAACCTTGTAATAATGATGAGGAGGATGGTGGTGGTGGTGGTGGTGGTGATGATGATGATGATGATGCCAACCTTTTACTTATGAGCCACTGGCTTCCCTGGGGAAAAGCTCATTCATTTCCTTTTCTAGGTGAGTCCAGTCCCGTAGAGCTTTCTGTGACCATGGAAACTTTCTGTATCTGCACTGTGCAGTGTGGTCCCACTGGCCACATGTGGCTATTGAGCATTTGGGAAGTAGGGTAGGGAGACTGAGGAGCTGAATTTTTGATTTTAGCTCGTCTAAAGCTAAATCTAAATAGCCACCTCTGGCTAGTGGCTACCGTGCTGGACAGCACAGGTCTGGGGACCATCTGCCTGCAGAGTGCCAGGGCATTATTCCAAGCACTCTACTTGGGGCTCCATCAGGTACGTGCTGTTATACATACTATAAACCCGTTAATGAAGCAAGAAGAGAGGAAGGCACTTGCCCAAGGTGACACAGCTAGTCCATCAGGATTCACACCCAGGCAGCAGCTTGGCCACAGGGGCTGAGTTTACCATCCCCTCTGCTGCGCTCCCTCAGCTTTGATGGACGGAGTTATTTCCTAGACGCAAACCTTTTCTCCCCCGGGGGCTGAAGTCAGAAGGCCTGGGTTAGAACCCGGTTCTGCCCCTTCAACAGCTGTGTGATGCGGAAGTCACTGAACCTCTCCGGACCTCGGTGTCATCATCTGTAACACGGGGATAACTCTCCCTGGGGATTTTGGGGGAGGAGAGGGTTCCTGACATTTTGCTTTCTTTCTCTCTCTCACCATTTTGTGGACTACATTTTTCCTATCCCTGTGTCTATTCTGCAAAATATAAATAAGCTGGATGACACTATGAATAAAAGACATCTGGTTATTGAAAAGTTGAATTGATTTACATTCTTATTTCTTTCATACTAAATGCTGGAATTCTTTCATTCTACAACTGAATTTACGCGTTCAGAGGTGCCTGGCCTACTCAGAGAGGAAAGCATGGCATTGTTCTTATTTGTGGACGTTTTTCTTTTGGGAAGCTGTGTTGAGCCAGCATTCTGGGTGTTTGGCTGTCGTCTTGGGAAGCAGTGTGTTGATTTTCCTCCTGGGGAGCACTCTTCCCATGCGCGTTTCAGTTTCTGGTTCTGCTTCTGAGGCTGCCGTCAGCGCCAGCCCCCCAGGCGAGGTTGTAAAGAACGCACCTTTGGGAGACTCACCACCAAGTGTCAATTTAATTTTATGTCATTGGTTGGTTTGGGCTGACCTCGGGGTATTTAAGAAGAGAAGTCTCTGAAATATGCCACACAGCACGAGGGCCAGATGAGAAGGCGGGCCTGCCAGGGGCTCCAGGTTTCCAGACAAGCAGAGGACACTCGGAAGCCCTGTGTCATCTCAGGAACCTGGGACCAAGGACAAGGGTGAGAGGTCCCAGCACCCAGAAGCAGCACTATTCAGGAAGGCAAAGACAAAAAAGTACAGGGATGGGGACTTATCTTGGGTTGATGTTCAAGCATGCGCCTCTCTAGGCCAGACACCCCAGCCGGCAGGTGCCCCCATCTCACTGTGGGCTGTGGCCTGGAGTGTTGCGGGGACAGAGTCCAGATAGGAGGCAGTAATTATGAACTACAGATCCTCCTTAAAAGTGAGCAACATCTTCATGTCCTTTTAGTTAGATGCTAAGCCAGGGTCTGTTGGTCTCCTTGTACGTTTAGTGATGAAATCCTTCAAAGACCCAATGGCTTAGGCCTGTTATCTGGGACAGCAAAGCAGAGGAGAGCTAGGGAGATTGTTCTAAGTCCTCAGGCCCGTCTAGGACAGGGAAGCCGGCAAAATCCCCCAGAGCTGCAGGGAAAGGGTTGCAAGATCCCTACCCCGCCAGGGGGAAGTGATCAGCACCAGACACTCTGTCAGGGCAGCGCAGGTCCTGCTACATCAGCACAGAGAAGCTGGAACAGAACCAGAGCTGTAGCCGCAGACCCCGAAGGAGGATCTTGAAGATAAGCATCACCAAGGTGCTGTCATCTCCCCAGAGGGAGCGCTGCTGATAGACACGCGAGCCTGAAGCAGATGCGGAGTTTCAGATCCCTCTGTGGGGTGGCCATCGGCAGGGGAATCTAGATGAAGTGCACCGGGTAATCTCAGCTGCCAGTACGCCCGGGTGTCGTGGGCGCGGAGTCTGTGATAACCAAGATCAAGTTCGGAGATGACCAGGAGGCCCATGTAACTCTCCCATCCAAGCTCCCCCACCTGGTGGCTCACTTTTCAGGCTGCTAGTCAGAGAAATGTGACACTGAGGCCGCACTCTGCAGGACCCAGCGGGGGGCGGGCAGGCGAGGCTGGTGCTGGTGGCTGCTGCCCAGTGTGGGAACGTGGTCAGATGAGGCTGTCAGTTCTGTCAGGGCCTCCCAGGGCTTCCTTCCCAGCCCAGCTGACTGTCCCAGAGAAGAGAAAGGAGCTGAGGATGTCACCTGAGCAGTGACAGGAGCGCTGGAAAATAGCACGGATATTAGGGTTCGTGAAGCTCTCAGCCCAGCAGACTCATTTTCTCCAGCACCTGGCAGAAATGGACTCCAGGAACACCTCTCTTTGCCAAACACATACCAAAAAATCGAGACTACTGGTTTTTAGTGTGCTAAAATCTATACTCTGTAACATTTACCACTTTAACCATTGTGTGCGGTTCATTGCCATGGAGTCCATTCACCTGGTGCAACCATCACCACCATCCATCTCCAGAACATTTCCATTGCACCTTCCCCAACTGAAACTCTGCCCACAGAACACAAACGCCCATTCCCAACCCTCCTCCCAGCCCTGGTAACCACCGTTCTACTTCCTGTCTCTGAATTTAAGACATTTGAGAAGACTTGTTTCATCCTTGACATTAAGTTCCAGCCAGCCAGCTAGGCAAGCAACCAAGCAAAAAGCTATTCATCAGACTCTTCATATATCTTTTTCCTTGTATCTTGTCGATGAGAGGGGAGGGTTGTGTGATGGGGAATGCACCCACTTGCATCTCAGTGATTACGCACACCCAGTTCTGCATCCTTTTCTAGGAGCACCTGGAAAACATGGCCCCTGTCTGCTTTGTCTTCATATCCCCAATACTGGGCACTGCCTGGCATGTGTGGTGCTCTATATTTGTTTTTCAAAACTATATACCCCCCTAATTTTTTAATTAAAATATATATATGTGTGTGTGTGTGTGTGTGTGTGTGTGTGTAAAGATGAGGGTGACGAGGAGAGGAAGAGAAAGAATGAGACATGTGGCCTGTGGGCAAAAGGGGGTGCAGGAAAACACCCCCAATATGTGCCTTCACCGAGCTTTGATGTTTTCAATGGGATAAAAGGAACTGGATTGGGAAACTTTGCTGTAAATTAAGTAAACTCTAAACTTAGTATTTTGGGGACACCACCACCCCCCCCCTTTGAGAATAGTTGAGAGCTGTATATCTCCCCAGAAAAATGCCCTCAAATATGCAGTCATATCACCCACAGTCTCAGCTGACTCAGACCCCCAGTCAGAAATCCTGTGCCAAGATGTAAAAAATACATTGTATATTTCTCTAAGTAGCTTAGTTCATAAAGAGCTACTGATTCATTAAAATTTTTCACTTGCTTTTGCCATCAGTCATCTTTTCAACAAGCACAAGGAAGTCAAAGGAGGTTAGTCTTGAATGCATTTACACTGATGCTTTTGAGGGTCCTTGAGCTGGCTGCCGCTTTTTAAATGATCATCATCCCCGTTTTCTGCTCCAGGTGTTTTTTTAGCTCACTAGCAATCATTTTAAGTGATTGTGAATTACTGGAAGAAGCAGTAAAAATAAACTGTAACACACACACACAAAAAAAGTCATCTTGCCGAAACCGGTTTGGCTCAGTGGATAGAGCGTCGGCCTGCGGACTGAAGGGTCCCAGGTTTGATTCCGGTCAAGGGCATGTACCTGGGTTGCGGGCACATCCCCGGTGGGGAATGTGCAGGAGGCAGCTGATCGATGTTTCTCTCTCATCGATGTTTCTAACTCTCTATCTCTCTCTCTTCCTCTCTGTAAAAAATCAATAAAATATATTTTTTTTTAAAAAAAGTCATCTTTTCTTCACCTAGAAATTCAGGTCAAAGGGAAAAAACCCTTTGACAGTGACTAAGCTGGAGTGCTCCCTCTAATTCAGCAAGAAGCTTGGGGCCCAACCTACCAATTCTGTACACAAAGCCTCCCAGTCCTCCCCACTGCCGTGTGACTTAGGGGTGCTCACTTAGCTCACTTGTCAAGAAAGTTCCAAGTGGTTATATAGTGGGGCATTGAGGGAGACTGCTGATCTCCATGGCAACCTACACCCATCAGCTGTTCTGGGCCTGCTGACTACTGTAGGAGGGCCAGAGGCAGCCAGCCCCCCTCACCCCCACCCCCAAAAGACTTCCTGGCCACCTGAGAGCACAGGGCTTTTACTCTCGGCCTCAGCTGATTCTCCAGGAGGTCTTTATCGAGAAACCCAGCTGGTGACAAGTTCTCTGCCACAGCGTGCAGTGAGATTGTAATGATGGCTCCATGGATGGTTCAGCATGCCCAGTGACATGCTAGGATCAAGGATGAACCATGCCGGCCTCTCAGAGCCAGCACAGAGCGAGTGGGGAAGACCTGTGTGCTCAGGGCAGCCTCACTCACCATTATGACTTTAGGACATGAGGGTTTACATAACATCCCTTTTTCTCAGCGAAGTTCCTTTTTTCTAAACCTCACTAGAAGTCCGGTGCATGAAATTCGTGCATTCAGGGGCAGGGGTCCCTCAGCCCTCTCGCAGTCCAGGAGCCCTCAGGAACTGACCCCTGGTGGTCAGTGCACATCATAGCAACTGGTTGTTCTGCCGTTCGGTCGATTTGCATATTAGCCTCTTATTATATAGGATGCTCCCAGAAGACTCAGTTCCTGATCTAGCTGCCCCACTAGAGCCTTCTGTAATACAGCATGTTCTTAAACAGTTGTTATATCAGGAAGCAATTAGGTCAGAACTGAGCCTGGTCTTAACCTTTTAAAGTAATCCTTCCTTTTGTCTTCAGTTTTCTCTCTCATAGACACAGGGCGAAGGTGACCCTGGGGTCACCTGGTATTCTTCCTTGGAAAAGAGTAAATAAACAACAAAAAAACAAAAAAGTAAATTAAAAAAATTTTAAACCCCAAATTTAAAAAAACAAAGCACTATAAGTACCTTAAAACTTATTTTTAAACCCAAATATGTAATCATGCAAGAGCACACTATTAAGAAATTACTGGCTAAAAGAAGGTGAGTTCCCTATCAATATGATTAAACAATGCATGGGAAATTATTATGTAAAGGAATGAAGATAGTCATATGCTGCCACTGTGGTAGATATTCTTTTATTCTAAAAAGATGAATGAGAGCCTGGCCCATGTGGGTCAGTGGCTGAGCATCGACCTATGAACCAGGAGGTCAAGGTTCAATTCCTGGTCAGGGTGCATGCCCAGGTTGTAGTCTCGATCCCCATTAGGGGGCGTGCAGGAGGCAACCAATCAATGTTTCTCGTTGATGTTTCTATCTCTCCCTCTTTCTCTCTCTCTAAAATCAATAAAAACATATTTTTTTAAAAAGACAAATGAGAAAATTAGATATCATAAAGGAAGAAGCAAGAGTGAATGTGACCATCATAATTACTGCCGAGGAGCTGATGAGGAGTGTTTATTTGCATTCTAATCTTGGTCATGGGACTCATCGGTGATGCAGGACCCAAAACAGAAGAGGACAATTTGGGTGGACATTTCATTCACCATAATTTATGTGGCTGAGCGTGTGTGTGAGTTGGACATGGTGCTAAGTGCTTTTCCATGTATCATTTAATCCTTACACCAGCCCTTGAGGTAAATCCAAGTATTATGTTCATATCAGACTGAGGCACGGAGAGGTGAAGAACCTTGGCCAAGCTTCCCTGGTCAAGGGTGGCAGGTCTGCATAAAGTGCCCATGGTTGGGCTCACACCCACCTTGCACACAGCCTCTCGTGCTACCCATAGTGGGCTTCGGGATGCTCTCTGCTCTTTGATTAGTCACCGTATATTGATGGGGAAGCTTTCATATACCGGTCAGTATTCTGGCTCCTGGGCGTGCAGCAGTGGGCAAAACAGTCTGACCTCGTGGTGCTCATGTCTGCTGGGGTGGAGGAGATGGTTGGTGGGAGGTGGGGCAGGAAGAGCCATAGTGTTCTCCTGCCCAATCCCTGTGAAGTGGCCTCAAATGCCTTTGCAGGGAGGGGCGTTTGGGTCTCTGGGAGGTGAAGCCATTTGCCCAAGGCCAAGGTACTTGGAACATGGTGGCGAGGATGCCAGCCCAGGCCCGTGTGGCTCCCTCAGCCCCAACCTCAGGAGGAGGAATCGCCTCCTCAAGTTTTACTTAAAGAGGTGGCAGAATTGCTCTTCCTTGCCTTTGCTCTCGGCAAGGGACCAGGAATGGCAGTGGCTTGCCCCTGCCTGGCTGACGGGTTGTCACGAAGGTCGGCCTGTGGGCCTCCTTCTGAGTTGGTGTGAGTGAGGGGCCAGCTCAGTGGTTGGGGGCAGGGTGGGAGGCGCTCCTCTGAGCCTGGTGGCTTCTCCCTTTCTGGCCTCCAGCTGCCCACATCTCCTGAGGGACAGGAAAGAGGAAGGTGAAGGCCTGTCCCTGCCCTCCGATCCCTGTGGCTCTGTGCAGAAAGGGAGGGGCAGCGACTCCCTCAGCAATGGGCCTTCTCTAGTCAGTGTCTGGCTGTGCAAGGCCAGTGGTTTTCAAACCCTCCTTGGTCTCAGAGCCCTTTGCTTCCTGAGAGCCCCACATCCCCCAGGCAGCCTCCTGAGAGACAGGCAGGACCCTCTGAAGAGTGTGGGAATCCAGGACCCGCCTGGGCCACCGTGGCTGGGCCTGGGAGGAGCCTTGTCCCTCATCTTCCCATCCAGCCCCCTGTTCACTACACACGGCCGCCTCCCTCCTCCGCCTGAATGCAGAACCGTCGTCTCACGAAGAAAATTACAGATTTCTTTCTATGACTCAAAGAATCCTCTTTTGTGAGCTCTCAAACCATGCAGATTAAGAAATTATCAATTCAAAATAGCATTGAATGTCCACAGCTCTTGTTGACAAATGATTCTGGGGACAAAAGTCCTTAGATTTTTTTTTAAAAATCTCCCACAGATTCCCCCGTTATTACTTAAATCATTACTCATTGAGAAATAATCGAGTAAAAGAAAAATGTATTTCTTTTTAAATACCTAACTCTTCAGGCAGGTGTATCTCTTGACTAAGTCAGCCAGCAATCCTTTGAGTGCCTTCCTTTCTTCACTTACCCAACGTCATCTTTGTAAATGTTAGTGATCAGCATCGTGAGGAAGAGCCCAGTGTGGTAACTGGTAGTTAGCTCGCCACAGGTCCACTTACCTCCCCGCTCCCTGGAAAGCCAAGTGCAGGAGGCAGGTGATCTGTCTGGTTTCATATCTTGGTCACAGAATCTCCTGGTGGCTGATGTCTTATCTGCACAGCAGGGCTCTTAGCCTGTCAGTACCTCCCTGAAGCATCCTAGGAAGATACGAAATAAAGTGGGCCATGTCCTTTTTTCCAGAGCAGCCCATTGGGCAGCATTACAGAACCCAAGGATGAACCCCAGAGACCAAGGGAAGAAAAGAAATAAAGCAAGTCTGAAAAAGAAATGAAGAGATATACTCCATTAACCTTTAACGAAAAATCTGACAGTATGCTCCACACATGTGTATATGCCCACACACAAATATATACATGCACGTGGCCCATACACATAAACATGCTTCTATCTCCATATAAATACCTGTGTGTATATGCATAGCCATAAATACACTCATGTGCGTACCCACACCTATGTCTGTACACGTAAATACTCACAGGTATCTATGTCTACACACATAAACACGTTTATGTCCAGGCAAATGCACACACTTGTATAGGTCCACGCACATAAATCTGCACGTGTATAGCGGTATATGTACATGCAGGGTGCAGACACTCATTGCATGTAAACATGCCTTTTGAGAGAAATGAAGCGTTGCCAGGCACCAGCTGGCTCTGGCTTTCTGCTGTCTATTAGTCTGTTCCTGCAGTCACTGCAGGGAAGGGCTGTGATGGAAGGCGTTCCTGTTGGCACGGGCAGCAGTTCCCTTCTGTGGATCCCTCACTTGCCTCAGTGAACAGCCTGCCAGGGCCAGTGAAGGCTCAGTCAGAGCCTGCTCTGGGCTGCACCCACCCAAGTGGGCTCCCACACATGGCCCCCCCTCCCGTGCCCCCTGTGGGTGGACTCCTGATAGGTGGGTGGGGGAAGGAACACCAGGCCACCTCAAGCCTGGCCACAGTGCCTGGTACCCGGTAGAGGCAGTCCATTTCAGCTGTTTAATCAGAACCTTCTACTCCTCGCAGGGGTGGGGAGGGTGGGCGGTAGCGGGAAGAGGAGTGATTCATGGTCTCCCTCTGAAAGGATTCACAGATGTGTTTGTGTGCATGCGTGCTCCAGGTACCCCTTTCTCCCCCCGCTCTCCCCAAGTAATAGCTAGCATTCTTTGAGCCCTTACTGTGTCCCAGGCGTGTGTGATTCACATATATGATCTCATTTACTCCATTTAGCCCTCTAAGTTAGTGCTACTATCAACCTCATTTTACAAATGAGGAAACTGAGGCAGAGGGCAGTTGTGTGTCATCACTGGTACTCCCCGAGTTCCCAGTGTCCAAGGAAGGCTTCTTTCATCACAGTGTAGTTTAAGGTGCAGAATTCCCTGCAATGATGGAAATGTTCTGTGCTATCTAGTGTGGTGGCCACTAGCCATGTGCAGTTGTGGAGCATGTAGAATGTGAGCAGTGCTTCTGAGGAACTGATGTTAATATTTATTCATGTTAGTTCATTTAAAGTTAAAATTTAGTAGCCACTCGAGGCACGGCACCTCGCAGTGCATAGGGGCGCTCTAAAGCAGGACTAGGAGGCCACTGCCCTCCATGGTGCTAAGTCATTGATGATTGCTTTACAAGGTCTTCTCGGAGCCTCTGGGGTACCAGGCAGCTGAGGTGGTGTGAAAGCATTCGGAATCCCTCCCCACCGAGGGCGCACTCCACCTTTCTTTCTGAACTGAGACCAGGAGCAGCTGAATGCCTGTAACAGTCGTGGTGTTGGTGTTTAAAGGGAATCTGACTTGGGCTTCTGGCGTCTGTAGCGCCAGCCAGTCACCCAGCGGGACCAAACTTGTGTACCCACACCTCAGAGAGCCCCCACCCATTCTGCATCCCCTCCTCGGTGTGAAATCTCCGTTCTCTGCTTCCCTCCTAGAGTTTCTATCCTGAAAACATTTTATATTACGTTTACTTGTGGTGCAACCACAGAGCACTAGATTCACCACCTCACACATTTCTACGTGCACAGCTCAGTGGGATTAAGTATACTCACATTGTTGTGCAGTGAATGCCCAGAACTTTTTTCATTTTGCAAAACTGAAACTTTGTGCCCATTAAACATTAATTTCCCCTACTCCCAGCCCTTGGCAACCTTTTTTTTTTTTTTTTTTTTGCTTTCTGTCTCTCTGACTTTCACTACTTTAGTTATGTCACATGGGTGGAATCAGAGGACTTGGCCTTTGGTATCTGGCTCATTTATCCATGTTTTTTTTTTTTTTTTTTTTTTTTTTGCTTTCTGTCTCTCTGACTTTCACTACTTTAGTTATGTCACATGGGTGGAATCAGAGGACTTGGCCTTTGGTATCTGGCTCATTTATCCATGTTGCAGCATATGACAAGATTTCCTTCTTCCGTTGTAAGGGTATGTCACATTTTCTTTATCCATTCATTTCTTGATGGACATTGGGCTCCCTTCTATCTTGTCTTCCTTTCCCTCCTATTTTCCCCAAAATATAATATGTGATAAACTATCTAGACAATTATTGTATGAGATAAGGAGCAGTGTGTTAAGAGCAGCAAGAGATACTCTCCGCCATCATCACCCCAAATGTACCTAATATGTTGGGCCAGAGTAGATTTTTAGTTTAATGAAACCTTCCATTGATTTTTAATTCTCTAGGTCATTGATTTTCCAGAGACAACAGAAATTCCCCAGGCCTGCCTAGGGGATGACCCTATTCAGATGGCAGGCTGGACAGGCATTGCATCTGGGTAAGGTTTGGGTATGCTGGGTGACAGTAATTTAGAAAAGTTAAGGGTCAATTTTTATGTCCTACAAAAGTAGGGAGGGAGGTGGCCTCGTGTGACATAGCAACCCCTCAGTGCCATTGGAGCCTCGGGCTCCTCCTGGGCTTCATCCTTAGAGGTCACTGTCATCTGTGAGATTCCATGATGCTCCCCAAAACTCCATCCCCCATGCCTGTGGTTTGGGCAAGAGGAAGGGCAGCATAAAGGGCAAAGGAGGTATGTGGCTGCTTTATCGGTCCCCTTGACAGGCTTCCCCAAAAGTGCCACGCGGGACTCTGTTCTCATCAGCCCCGAGCGCGGAAATGAGGCACATTGCCGCCCTGAATAAAACCTGATTCTGATGGGAAGACGGGAGGGGGTTCGGCAGGCAGCCAGCAACTGCTCATTTACGTGGTGGTCTCAGCATCCGCCCTCTTGGGATTCAGGCCATGGTTCCAAGAATTGGGGGCACAGCCTTCTTTCAAGTGGCCTGCCCTTGGTACTAGAGGCATGCGACTGCCTTTTTTTGCTGCTAGAGCGTGCCAGCTTCCCTTTGTGGGTGCGGACTCTAAATTCTTCCAGAAATAGAGGAAAGGTTGTGTTGTATCTCTGTCTGGTCTCAGTTTCTTTGTGTGTCTGGTCATGGAGAAGTGTGGGATAAAGTAGCTGCTTGTCAGGACTCCTGGATGGGTCTGCCTTTAAAATTCTTCTATTTAAATGGGTTTTAAAATGTGAAAGGGATTGGCCCCTTCAAGAAGTCTCTTTCAAATGATAGTTCATCAAACTGCCGTTTAATAAAGGCACTCATTCATAGTGATTAGGCCTTCATTAAAAAGGAGGGGGAGAGTTACTGAAGCTTGTTTGCAGAGGCTATGATGGCACAGATACCCTCGTGGTTGGAGCAGAGGCGTAACTTAATCTTCCTCTACGCTCCACTGTGGGTCTGTGAAGAAAGGGGGTACGGGGAGTGCAGGAATGCAGTAAGTCCTGGCTCCCAGAAGGTGTGAAGCAGGAACTGGGTGGTCAGGCCTAGCTCTACTTTTGAGGGCTCAGTGGGAGTGCCAGAGAATCTAGCCACGTTTTCATTTCTGAGCCTCTGAAAGCAGAAGTTACTGGCGTTTGGCATCCAGAAGCTGGCCTTTGGGGAGAGGCAGCTGTAGGGCCAGGGAAAAGAAACCTCACGAGGGAGCAGAAGAGACCCAGGCCCAGGGGCCCTCTGATGAGCTGCACAGAGACAGAAATTCAAGTTCAGATTGCAGGGGAGCGAGAAGGCAGGCTGGAACGGGGTTCCACACAGTGCATGCACTAGTGTTGGGGGGCAGTTCAGGATGCAGCACTTGCGCCAGGAGTGAGCCCACAAAAGCAGCCTGGGTTTCAGAACTGGGTTTGCTACTTACCCTCGGCAAACTGTGAATGAGTTGGCCTCTGGTCCCATGATCTAGACTGGGGGGTGGGGGGGGGCTATCAAAGGAGTGAAAACAAAGGTCCTGTGGCCGGTAGGGAACCTGATATGCCCCAAGCTCTCCCCCTTCACCCAGTAGCTTCTGTGGGTTTCCTGTAAAGAAAGGAAATAAAGCAGTTTCCTAAACTCAAGACAAGCAGGAACAGAGAAGTAGGAGTGATTAGCTAGAGGGAAGTGGGGAGCAGCATAGGTACTAGCATTTTAATTGCTCTAAAAGCAGAAGCCATCTTGCTTAAAGTGGGCTCTTTCTTCAACATAGCAGTTAAAGATAGTTATATGTTCGTTGTAGTTATATTGTTAGGAGAGGCAAAGTTTTGCTGCTGTAACAAACAACACCAATGGCTAATGTGAGTTAGCTGGAGACTGTCTCACACGTCCTGAATCCGAGACCAATTGCAGTCACTTTTGGTGAGGGAAGAAGATGTAGCAAATTGAGGCATGCTCTTGAAGCTTTCCTCTGGAACCAACACAAGCACTTCTGTTCACATTTCATTGGCTCAAAGAAGTCACATGCCCATGTCTACCTTGAAGACCATGGGTCAGGGGGCTGCCCTCCTACCATATGCTGAAGTGAAAGGACCCTGATACAGTGATGAATAGCACTGCCACTGTAGTTATTTTAATAAAGAATTATATTTTTACAGAAAAGGGGTCAGGAACTGGGTCATTTGCCAACCCCAAATCCCTACATTATTTACACCCGAAGAAAGTTGAGATTGCCCATATAACCTCTGACCATGCTGTTTCTCTTACTCTCAGGCACAAAGTCCAGAAAGGAAATAAATCTTTCCAATTCTAACTCATAAAATGATAGCTTGTCAGCTACCCAAATTAGGAAGACAGACTGACACAGCAGCCTGCTGCTGTTGCAGAGCAAAGACAGTTTGCTGTGTATTAAGCTTACAGCGTGATTAAAAGAGAATTCTGCCCAGACATGACTGGCTCTGCCTTTTTATGGAATCTGAAGCAACTGCTGACCACTTAGGCTTTTTTACTTCCTCCATGACAAATGGTGGGATTTGGAGTGAAGGTTGGAAAACAGAAGGAAAGCAGCAGTCGGCCCTCAGATTTGTTACTGGTGAAATTCAGGGCAGATATTCTTTGTGAAGTAATCATGTTCTTAGTCTATCTTCTGGAAGTTTCTCGTGAGCAAAAAGGACTTTTTTCTCTTTAGTAACTGTACCTCCAGGCATTCTCTGCTAGTAAATTCAAATTCCTAAGCTTATAAATATGTGCATTTGTGAGAATTTAATTAATCCACGCAAATTTATTCAACACCCACTGTGCCGAAAGAACTATGGGGGTTGCAACTGGGGGTACAAAGGTATATAGGATTTTAAGCTCCTCAAATGCTTTTGAATTTAAGGGGCTCACAGATAGAGTATGAACACAGGCATTGATAATATGTCTTTCCACCCTGGAGTGGATTATAATATTCACGGTTCCCCCAAGAACCTCCCCGTGCCACACGGACAGTTTGGCTTTGCTGTTCTTCCCACCCCTAGAATCGGGGCTGGCCTGTGGCGGGCTCTGACTAGCAGAGTCCTGCAGACGGGATGCTGTGTGACTTCCAAGGCCAGGCGTTGCTCCCTTGGGACAATTCACTGTCAGGTAGAGAAGCTCTGGGCGGCCTCTTGGAGGAGGAGAGGCATGTGGAGGGAGAGGCCCGGCTAGCAACCAGCGCACACCACCAGCCATGTGAGCGAGGCTGGCCGCCCCAGGCAGCCCCAGCTGATCTTACTGGACTGCAGACACGTGGATGAGTTCGGACAACACCACGAAGAGTGGGCCCCCTGCCCAGATGAGCCCGGCCAGTACTGCAGCTCTCAGAACTGGGAGCGACACAGTGGTGGTTATCTGGGTGCGGTTTGTGTACCCAGTGGTTGATCTTTGCCCACCCCTTTGCACCTTCCCTCTGTGACAGCCACACAGATCTTCTTGCCATTCCCCAGGGTAATGTGATTTTTGGCACCTTCTCGGACATGTCCTTTAGTCTAGAGTGCCTGCCTCCCCTTTCTTCCCTCGGCACTTCCTTGTCCTATCTTCAAGGCCCAGGTGCCTCTCCTGATTCCCCTTAGCCCTCCGTACACATTGCTGTTACTGGCACTTTCGCCACTGCCCTGTGGTTGTTTACAGGTTGGTAACTCCCACTGGACTCTGACCTCCTAGGGGAAGAGGCTGTTTCCTCTCCTTCAATGACTCTTGGCTCCTACTTAGATCCTGGCAGTGTGTTCCATTGAGTGGCAAGGCACGGAGAAAAACTGCTTTGTGAGGGTGAGCACCACACTGGGAGTCAGTGACGTCGAGTTTTGGATATAACTGGATTCCATACAAACAGTGCTTCTCCAATTTTAATAATGTCCATATAAATCATCCAGGATCTTGGCCAAATGCAGGTTCTAATTCAGTAAATCTGGAGAGGGGCCCAAAGGCCTGCATTTCTAATGAGGTCCCACAGTCCACACTTGGAGTAAGCAGGCCACGGAAGATAATTCAGGTGCCCAAGGAAGATGATCAGTAATGAAACAGGCCCCCCCACTGGGCCTGTCTAGGAGATGAATAATAGAGATGAGTCTTGACCATTGTGTGCATGGCCACAGAGAATAAAATAAGACTAATAAAGCGAGCCTGATTGTTTCTAGGGTGTCTCACGTGAAGAGGAATTGTAGGAGAATACTTATTGGGAAAAGAATGTTCTAAATAAGTTTAGATTTTTAAAGGCTCTACCAAAAATAAGGTGGAGAGGATCCATTATCGTAAGTCCTGTTGGCTGTAGGACCTGGCTGATTGTGACGAATACTAAATACAGAAGCAAAATAAACAAACAAAAAATCTCTGTAGACCTATGTTCTGAACAAGAACAAGGATGGGATAGACATATTGGTTGGGTTCTGAGGATGAAAGAAGCGCAGGGAATGCTAGGGAGCAGTTCCCTGGGCTCACCTTATTTTCTTATTTGAAAAGGTCGCTGGGCTGCTGACCAGAGATAGGTAGTCATGGCACACGGAGCATTGCAGTCGGTGTTTGACAGTGTCCTTCCTGCGACAGATCCTGAGGTCAATATGGAGAGAGCGTGTACATTTGGAAAGACACCACACATTTCAGTGACTGATTAGAAAGCAAACTATTAAGAAAGCTGGTTGATGGAGGTTTACCAGTGCAAACAGAAATGCCCCGGAATTCATGTTGGTAGTTCATCTGAAAATATAGATAAGCTACTTATGAAATCTAGAGTTCCTTCCCAACCTAATTATTATTAGGAGATTAAAACATACTCTTTCTAGCGTCAAAGCGAGTGAAGGCAAAGTTGAGAGGACATGGCGGACCTCAGAGATGCTTGGCGCCTCCTCCCGGGTTTGCCGGTGCCAAGTCAGCCTGTAGCTGATTGTTGTGTTGAATACGTACTCAAATTAGCTGTGTAGCGGGCCATCTGCCGTCTCCTCCAGACTTGGTTGACAAGCCCTGGAAAAGGGAAATCCTGCCAAAATACAAATAACCTACTAACCTGGTGATACAGGGAAAGATAAGGTCTGTGGGGGGACGGGGAAGGAATAAGGGACTATCTTCTCAGCCCCTCTATGTCTCTCTCCTTCCTCCTGTGTTTCTTTCTATTGGAGAAACACCACGTGTGGATCAGGAGACCCTGGACTCAATCAGAGACGCTGGGTCAGACCCGAATGAGGGAACGAGGAGGCTCAGTTGTGAGAATGCATTTTGCAGTCTCCCAAACTAGTCTCTTCATTGGAACTCAAGAGCTTGCATCCTCTGGGTTTTACTGGCGGGCTTGCCCTGGTGGGAGCCATCCTGGGATTTGTGCTCTTCTAGGTGCTGTCCCCTTGGGGTTATACCTAGACTCCCCATGTTGCCTTCTCATTCATCCGTGAGCCCAATCCCACCTTTACTGTCCTCAGTAGGCATCACTCAAGTTTTTTGAGTAATAGTCTTGAACTGGTTGAACAACTGTCATTTATATGTGCATACTGCTTTGTCGTTTACAAACACTTTCATATTCACATTCATTTCCTTATAATACTCAGACACCCCAAGAAGTTGTCACTGTTCAATCGAAATAGTAATGCCAAAGCAACTAAGGCTCCACCAAGGAGATATGGCCATCTGAGATCTCATGGCTAGTGAGTAGAAGACCAAAAATGTGATTGCACAGCCTATCACTAGTTCCGCCCCTTTAGAGTGAGTCGTTGATTAAAGAAGAGTTTGCAAGGTGCCGTGCTTGCAGAGGCTCTGCAGGTCGCAGCGGTGAGTGAGGCAGACCAGGCGTAAAGCAATAGGGAGCAGTGAGGCCTGTGTCCAGCGGGAGAGCACAGGGCCACCCAAAGGGGCGGCTGTTAGTCACTGTGTGGTGGTTGGATGTGGGGATGTGGGCCAGCGCTGCCAGCTCTTCCAAGTCTAGGCAATGCTGAGAATTAGACTTTTAAAGTATTGACAGTGGATTTCATTCTTTTAAACAACACTCTTTGGCTCAAACAAAAATCATCTGCACAGCCCTTCAGCTTTGATTAATGGATTAAAGCAGCATTTTCAACTGCTGTGCCGCAAGAACTTCTAAAAACATGCAGTACCGGACTGTTCAGTCAGAGGCACTGACCTCTTTTCCCTTAGATTGTCAAATTAAATATGACAACAACCCACACAACAATAGCTGTCGGGTGTGAATGAATCAAAATTATACCTCTTTTGGGGGGTTAGATCGGCAAAAAGAAAAAAAAAAAGATGTGTTTTGGTGTGCCGCAGAATTTTGGTGATTATTTTATGTGTGCCATGAGATTGAAAAGGTTGAAAATTGCTGGATTAAAGTAACGCTCCCTGGGGAATGAGGCTTAGCTTCTTTGGAAGCTACTTGCATTTTAAACGTTCATTGAAGCAATTTTGTTTCTAATGAATGCAGTCCACGGGGGAGATGGTTTCATCCATCACACCTTCTTGTGCCTGCTCCCAGTCCCCAGTTTCAACGAACCTTAAGAAAATTGCTGGATTAAAGTAACGCTCCCTGGGGAATGAGGCTTAGCTTCTTTGGAAGCTACTTGCATTTTAAACGTTCATTGAAGCAATTTTGCTTCTAATGAATGCAGTCCACGGGGGAGATGTGTTTCATCCATCACACCTTCTTGTGCCTGCTCCCGGTCCCCAGTTTCAACGAACCTTAGCTGTAGAGGGAGGGGAATTGAGATGCAGTCAGTGCGCATTGTGTTGCCTTGCAGCTAAACTGTGTTCCCCCGTTCTGTCTGCTCGGGGTTCTGAACCCCACAGGGTGGCAGTCCCCGGGATATTGAGGGTGAGGCTATCCAAACGTACCCTTGGAGATGCACAGAAGTCATGAAAAGGCCCTTTTCTAAAACACCTTGGAACGAGGGGAAATTGCTGTCTGAGCCTTACTTTGTACTTGGGGGGGCGGGGGGTCTACTTTTAAATCACCTGTGCAAGGTGTCTGAGGAGGAGCTCTCTGAAGTCATGAAAAGGCCCTTTTCTAAAACACCTTGGAACGAGGGGAAAGTGCTGTCTGCGCCTTACTTTGTACTGGGGGGCGGGGGGTCCACTTTTAAATCACCTGTGCCAGGTGTCTGAGGAGGAGCTCTCCGCTGGAAAGGGCTCAGTTTCCTCCTGGGCTGTGCGGTGGGTGGGCCGATGATCAGCAGACTTCCTACTGAAACAGGAGTTCCAGGGGAACATGGAACCAGCTCCTGAAATGAAGTGTCCACCTAGCAGGAGGGATTAAGAACTATTTGGGGGAAGAGGGGTCTTCTTGATAGAGGAAGCTCGTTAGAGCCTCGGTGGTTCTCAGCACTGGTACCTCCCAGGAGCCTTAAAAACCACCACCACCACCTGGGCCCAGCCTCAGAGATGAGGATGGAATTGGTCCGGGTCTGTCTAGGCACCTGCCTTTTTCACAGCTCTCCGCACGCTGGTTCAGAAGCACTACCCATGTCTTAAGTTCCAGACTTCACTGCCTCAGAGCACCTTCCCTGAATCCTTATGTACCTACGGGAGGCCCTGGAATCTGTATTAAAGTATTTATTGTTTAAAGTATTAAATATGTTTTCCTTTTTCTCCCATTGACCCATTATAGCCCGCCCCCCACAATCTGTATTGGAATCTGTATTAAAGTATTTATTGTTTAAAGTATTACATATGTTCCCCTTTTTCTCCCATTGACCCCTTATAGCCCGCCCCCCACAATCTGTATTTTTTTAAAATATCTTTTTATTGATTTCAGAGAGAAAGGGAGATGGACAGAGAGAAACATCAATGAGAGAGAAACTTCCATTGGCTGCCTCCTTGCATGCCCCACACTGGGTCAACACTCAACCTCTGAGCAACACCGGCGGGGCTGGAATGTGTAGTTGTAAAGGCACCGCCTCTAGCCCCGGCTACGGTGATCTTTGGCTTAGGTTATGAGCAGCCCTTTCTGCGTCCCAGAGTGGGCGCCCACGTGCAAATACACGCACTGTTTGCAACTAACAAATAGAAACACTTGAGTGTCCCACTTTGGGCACTTGAGGGAGAAATAATAGATTTTCTGGAACAAATGTCAGTTAAGTTGCCAAGGCTGTGACTTCCTGATTCTTCACTGGGGGGAAGGGGTGGGGCTCTGGTGGGGCAGGCTGTGTCTGCAAGGGGGCAGGGGAGGGCTGGATCAGGAGGTGGGTGGCAGTGGCTTTCTGGATAACGCAGGCTTTCCCAGCGAGAGGTCTTCCAGTCCATTGGTCTTGTGTCCTTACTTCTGGCCTGGAATGGTGGCTCATAGAAACGGTGCCAGACGACCATCAGTGCAAGATGGGAGGGAGGGGGCGCTGTTTGTCCCCTTGCTTGGTTCATTTTAAGGATCCAGACAACAACTCTGCCCAATGTGGTAAATTAAGTTTTCCTTCTTCTCTTTTGATTAAAGAAATCACTGTAAAATACAACTTCGAGGCCTCTGACTGTCATGGTTTTATTTCTGGCAATATAATATTTGTGTATCTGGGTCTTAACCGGTTACAAAAGCTTATGAAACAAAAGCAGTTTGTTTTTCCCGCCTCTGATTCTTATGCCCCTTATCTCGACGTTTGCTTTGCACTTTCGGTGTTGGACTTTGCATAACTGAGTCACCTGCTCGTATTTTTTGTTGTTGTTACTTTGTGATAAGAGAAGGATGGATGTGAGCCACAGCCCAGGAAAGCGAAGGCACCAATCCTGTGGATCAGATATCACCTCAGCCTGTATGGACTCCTGACCTCATTTTCCCTCCTGTATTTACAGGAGACTCACTTCATTCTGACTGTTTAGGCTTCTGTCTTCCAGAAACTTCCCTTCTGATTCCAACCTTGTCTAATCATTAACTCTGAGAGATACTACAAGTTGTCAGTTGGGGGAGAAAACTTATGTGTAGGCAACTCATTGTATTGCATCTGAAAATGGCTTTGATGTAAAGCTACCCTAAGTATCTTTTTCTATATTGTCAAACACTTTGCTTTAAACTCCGAGAAGACTACCCTTCCATTTGGGTCACGCTCTTTTCCATCCTTTTTGTTATTTTGTTATGCAAATAAATAGCCAATTGCACGTACATGGCATAAATATAGGGTATCCCCAAAAAATGTATACACACATATTGAATCATTATAAAGGCAGTGTTGTTTTTTTAAAAGTACATTTCATTTTCAAAATTGAGCTGGTAAAGTGTGTATGTATTTTTGGAGGGCACCCTGTATATGCAGGCTTTACCCGTCAGAGCTGTATAAATGTATGAGATACCAATAGGCAGGGAACTTTTGTGCAAAGAGTAAAAAGCCCATTTAACAAACATCGTTTGTGGCAGCCATTTAGATTTTCTTCCGAAGACTGGATTTCCTGTTTATATATTCGAAATGCCTGATTCCCCAGATCTGGGGGACAGGAAAGGGAGAGGAACCACTCAGGAACACATAGGAGGTCGGGGGTGAGTCTCAGTGATTTTTTTTTTTCCATCCAGAGTCTCATATACTCAATTTGTTTGCCTTGCTTACATGGGGAACTGACCCCTAAACGTGCTGATAAGAGAAGAATAAGTAAGCAAACGCTCCCAGGGTTTGAGGCTGATATAAAAGTCACTTGGTTTCAGTAAACCGGACTGGAACACGAGCCTTTTGTTTGCTGTTGAAAGTTTAGCACTTGAATTTCGGGTTGGGCTGTTCGGTTCATTAAGGAAAATGTGGACACCTCATGCCAACGCCTGTTTTCTTTAGTCCCTGAGAATGGAGGGCATTGTGTGTTCGGTACACACACCAGAAAAGTGAACAGTGACTTGCTTGTGCCCTGGGAACAAAAGCTCTTACCTGGGGACAAGAAGGGAGACCCCAGGCTCCTGCTGGCCCGGCTTCGTGCTTTGCAAGGTCCGTGTTGCTGGGAACCCCCGAGCAAATGTCTGACATGTTGCTGGTGTTTGAGTGTGAAATGAAGCCGTGGATTGCTTTCTCCTGGAGCTTACAAATGAGAGGGACATGGCACATTGGGAAGAGACCAAGAGCCTGGGCCCTAGGCTTCCCGACAAACACCAGACATCACGCAGGAGCCTGAAGAGGGAACAGAGCTTGGTTCCCCCGCTCAATCTGCCTCTTTGCAAACACCCCGGTGACACAGATTGATGGTTGCGTCATGTGGCTGCCCATCTGCTTGCCAGCAGTTGGGCTTTGGTTAAATCCATTTTAAAAGCCTTTACCCACTGTTCAGTTGTCTGCAGCAGTGGGTGCACGAGAGAGAGAGTGGGAATTTGGGGGCATTTGGCCAGGAATTGGCTTTGCCGTTGGCTCCAGCCAGTGCTTTGGTTGATGACCCTGAGTCCCGGGTCGTTGTAGTTCTTTTGGCCTTTGGAGTGTCAGTCAAGACCGGGATTTCAAGTGTTCTTTGTTCGTTGGGGAGAATGTTAGCTTGCCGGGGGTTGGGAATACAGGGATGCAAGTAAAAAGTTGCTTCAGAATTTGAAATTCCTATTCCCCCAGTAGTTCTCTTGAGTTTTGGTAAATCTAAACCAGAGAATAGAGCTGCTAATAATAATAGCGGTGGCAGAGTCAAAGCATGTACTGACCTTTCACCTTGTACCGTGCCCTTTATAAGCATTATCACTTATAATCCTCACAATAAGTGAGGGTTTTAAAAATTAAGCAAAATGAAAAGCAAGTACTTAGTTTGGGTCCCAGGATAATGGTTGAGTATATTAGGTTCTCCTTGAAGTCATGACATCATGGCTCTAAGCCAGCATTTCCCCACGTCAGTGTATACATGTGTCCCCTGGGATGTTAACATGCAGACTCTGATTCAGTAGGTCTGGGTGGGGACTGGGAGGGTGCAGGTCCACAGATCATACTGGGGGGCAAGTTTCTAAGTCAGGCATTGCCAAGCCTGGCCCATGATTGGAATTGCCTGGAGAGATTCTAAACACACAGCCTCCCTCCCACCTCCAAGGTGCTGATTCTTAGGATGCCAGCCTTGCTTCTGCAAACCAGTGAGCAAACGGGGGGCCTGAGAGCATCCGTGATCTGTACAAGGTCACACAGCGAGAACCCAGCCTCCGGGGCCCAGGACATGCTCTGTCCTCACTCTGCCTGGGACTTAACGCTGACTGGTACCACCTGCTGAAAGGTGTGCACAAATTCATCCTCCCTGACGGGCCCAGGGTGCACTCCCAGGTGGCACTAAATTAAGCCTTTGCCTCTCCTGGGTAGAAGCACTGCTCCCCAAAGAACCCGTAGGAGCTCAAGTTTTGTCCTTTGCTCACAGCTGTTTATTAATACAGCATCTGGTTGACTTGAGGAGGAACAGGAGAGGGGGAGGGGGTGAGTCTGGGGTGGAGGGGCCATGTGATTCTGGAGGAGGCTGGTGTGTTTGCAGAGGTAGGCAGCACAGCTGGGGGCTTCCCCCAACATGTGATTCTGGAGGAGGCTGCATTGTTGTGGCCTGTCCCTGGCTAGGAAGGCTCAGCCTTCCGGAATGGCTCCCAGCCCCAGCCAGCGCCCTACGGACCTCAACAAGCTGTAGGAAATGGTCCCACAGGATTCAGGCCCCTGATCTCTAGGATTCTAGCTCAAGCTGACCCTTGATTATTTGGAGTTGTGAAAGTTTCTTTACAAGTATTTTTATTATTGAATGTTTGTTAGGATTAGTTTTGGCTACTTGTGCCAGAAATCCAGAATCATCACGGCTTTAAAAAAAAAAAAAAAAAGGAGTTTATTTTCTATGAAGAAGGAGCCCAGAGCTGGTGTGGTATCAAAGACTTTGCCTCCTTTTATGATGTCACTCTGACATCCTAAGCTGTGACTTTTACTTTAGGATTCAATACAGCTGCTCCTGCTCCAGCCATCACATCTTCATTCCATCTGGAAGAAGAAGGGCATGCTCTTTCTCACGAAGGACATTCCTTGGATGTTGCACACAATACTTAAGTGTCCATCCTATTGGCCAGGACATAGTTACCTGGCCTTAGCTAGGTAGTTACGCGGCCATACGAAAGGGTAGGAAATGTGGTCTTTACATCAAGGGGCCAAATTCCAGCTAAAAATCAGCATTTCTAGGACTCAAGACAAAGGAAAGATCAGATATTGGGATGAACAACCGACCCTGCCTTACCAGGATCTTAAGATCATTTCCAAAGCCACATAGTGTTTGGATTAGGTCCACACGTTTTAAGATCAATGCTTCTGAGCCCCTTTATATATCACAGGAGGTTTGGGGTCATGCTGGCTCTCTTAAGCATTCCTCCAAGAGGAGCCAGAGCTAGCCATTCTAGATGTTATTCAATTAATTATGATTTACTGATTTAATGAGGGCTGATGTGGAATGCAGATATAAGGAGCAAATTGCTGGCAGTAATCAAAGCTTAAGGATAGAAGGCAAGACTTGTGGATTCATAGTGGTCCCCCTGGTGCCATCTTCAGCTTGCTGGGGATGTCTGCTCATGAATCTGGAACCCTACTGAGACTAACAATGGTAACCACAGCAAGAGCAGAAAAAATGGTCCATGTCTCAGCACCAGAAGGGATGTTGGTTCTGAGTCACATTGGGTGCTTTCTGGGGCAGGATGCAGCCTATGGGTCGTAAAGGTGTGTTTGGGTCCTGATAGGAAGGCTCAGCCTTCCGGAATGGCTCCCAGCCCCAGCCAGCGCCCTACGGACCTCAACAAGCTGTAGGAAATGGTCCCACAGGATTCAGGCCCCTGATCTCTAGGATTCTAGCTCAAGCTGACCCTTGATTATTTGGAGTTGTGAAAGTTTCTTTACAAGTATTTTTATTATTGAATGTTTGTTAGGATTAGTTTTGGCTACTTGTGCCAGAAATCCAGAATCATCACGGCTTTAAAAAAAAAAAAAAGGAGTTTATTTCTATCTATGAAGAAGGAGCCCAGAGCTGGTGTGGTATCAAAGACTTTGCCTCCTTTTATGATGTCACTCTGACATCCTAAGCTGTGACTTTTACTTTAGGATTCAATACAGCTGCTCCTGCTCCAGCCATCACATCTTCATTCCATCTGGAAGAAGAAGGGCATGCTCTTTCTCACGAAGGACATTCCTTGGATGTTGCACACAATACTTAAGTGTCCATCCTATTGGCCAGGACATAGTTACCTGGCCTTAGCTAGGTAGTTACGCGGCCATACGAAAGGGTAGGAAATGTGGTCTTTACATCAAGGGGCCAAATTCCAGCTAAAAATCAGCATTTCTAGGACTCAAGACAAAGGAAAGATCAGATATTGGGATGAACAACCGACCCTGCCTTACCAGGATCTTAAGATCATTTCCAAAGCCACATAGTGTTTGGATTAGGTCCACACGTTTTAAGATCGATGCTTCTGAGCCCCTTTATATATCACAGGAGGTTTGGGGTCATGCTGGCTCTCTTAAGCATTCCTCCAAGAGGAGCCAGAGCTAGTCATTCTAGATGTTATTCAATTAATTATGATTTACTGATTTAATGAGGGCTGATGTGGAATGCAGATATAAAGAGCAAATTGCTGGCAGTAATCAAAGCTTAAGGGTAGAAGGCAAGACTTGTGGATTCATAGTGGTCCTCCTGGTGCCATCTTCAGCTTGCTGGGGATGTCTGCTCATGTGTCTGGAACCCTACTGAGACTAACAACGGTAACCACAGCAAGAGCAGAAAAAATGGTCCAGGTCTCAGCACCAGAAGGGATGTTGGTTCGGAGTCACATTGGGTGTTTTCTGGGGCAGGATGCAGCCTATGGGTCTTAAAGGTGTGTTTGGGTCCTGAGATCCTTATTTTGTAAAAAGAAAGACTAAAGCTGGGGGTACCTGGCTTGTCAGTCTTCGTGGAGGTTTCAAAGGAGCAATGTGAAAAGTGGCATCCATATTATGTGAACATTGATAATTAAATAGATTTCTAGAGCTAGTGGGCCAATCTGTGTCCTTTCTAGAATGTTCCACCTTGTTCCTAGAAAATACCTAGGATAACTCCTGTACAGCCGAAGACTCATAAGTGGAAATAAAGGTTACAAACTCCTCCTGCCCCCCCTCTCCCGCCCCCCCCCCTCATTTTTGCCTAGCAGTAAACAACATTTTCCCTTTAGGAGAGAATGTGTGAAGAGAGGAGGAAGAAAAAAAGTCATTTTCTTCAACCTCATCATCCCAAACTTGAACAGAACACCCTGCACATTCACAGGCATGAAGGAGCTCCCCTGGCAAGTGAAATCTAGGGCAGAGCAGAAGGTGTGGGCAGGATGTGTGCTGTAGGGCCTGGGGGCAGACCCGGCCAGGCCTTGGGGGAGCCTGGGAATAATACAGTCAAGTCCTGACCCCGGAAGTAGCCAAATCTCACACATTTCACAGAAGCTTCCCATGGGTCCACGTTTGCTTTTTCTAGCCAGCGCAGGATGTCTCTTTTAGTGTAATCCTCTTTAATGTGAATTCCAATTCTGAGTGGATTTTGATGGGCTCGTTCTTCACACGCATGCGCATACGTGCAGGCCAGTCAATGAAAAAAATGTTTGAACTGGTGCTAAAGGCAGGCTGAGCAAATAAGATTTCCTGTCCTGAATGCATTGCTTTTTTATGTGTACTAAGAATTTCAAAATAAAGCATAATGAACTCATATATTTGCTCTTATGTTTTTCCAATAGTATCTAAGTCATGTCTCTTTAAGTAGCATGATGTCTGCATTTAGGAAAGGTTTTGTCTTAAGTGTGTGTCTGTTCTCAGAGGGAGAGAAGCCAGGACTTGGACGTCTGACAATCCTTGGTTGCGTCTCTGTCTCCCCCCTTCACTAGCTGCCTGTCCCTGGCAAATGTCCATGTTTCCCTAGATCTCAGTTTTCATTTTTCTACAATAGAAACGGCTGTGCCCTCCTTCCTCACAGGAGGATGACATGAGCTCTGGAGGATATGAAGGATCCAGCCCAGTGCCTGGCCCCCTGCAGCTGCTCGATGAATGGGCATTTCGTTTGTCTTGATTTTTTGCTTTGCCTGTTTTAGAAAAAACAAAAACAAAAACAAACCTGCCAGTCAAGGGAAGAAATATTAATCTGGTTTGTCAATAACATTTTTATGAGCTGGCATGGCTCAGAGGTTTGAGCATTGTCACCCTGCACATGGGAGGGTCTTGGGTTCAATTCCCAGTGAAGGGCACGTACCTGGGTTGCAGGTCTGATCCCCATATCCGGTCTGGGCTCGTGTGGGAGTCAATCAATCGATGTGTCTGTCACATCAATATTTCTCTCTCTCTCTCTCTCTCTCTCTCTCCCTCTTCCTCATACCTTCCACTCTCTCTTTTTAAAAAAGTTATGAAAACCTGATGTGGGATTCAAGGTCAACGGGGCAAAGCTAAGAAGCTGTTTGTCCTACTTCTGTGGTCCATAGCACTAACAGCACCTGGAACTTGTTAGGAATGCAGACTCTCGGGCCCGCCTGAGACTTATCGATCCAAAACTCTGGGATTGGAGTCCAGCGATCTGTGTTTTAACCAGACCTCTGGGTGATTTGAAGGTTTACTACTGTTTGGGAACCACTGGTCTCTACATCTTGGTTCTCAGACCTTGCTGGGACTTAGAATTTCCTGGGGAGCGTTTTAGAATACCAACACCAGAGATTCTGGTTCAGCGAGTCTGGGATAGAGCTCAGGTGTGGGGATTTTTAAAAGGCTCCACGGATGATTCCTGTGTGCACGCAGGATTGAAAAATTCTGCTCTGAAGAGTCTTTGTCCTCTCTCTCCTTCTCTCTTCCCCTTCTGCCTCCTCCTTCTTGGACTCTGGGTTGGGAGGTTGGAATTAGGGGAAGAATTCTCTTCCAACCTCAGCTCAGAGGAACGCATGGGGACTGGGCAATATGCTACCCACAGAACATGGAAAATTCCCATTGTCCTTGCCTCATTCCTACCGTGTTCTGATCTCTCTGGATGGCAGTCTTCTACTTTTAAATGTAGCACATGCTCATGTAGAGGGTTTGAAAAAAACTAGGAAACTTTGCAGGAGAAAATAGAAATCTCTCATAATCTTGTTCCTCCAAAGGTCCTGTTAAATGTTAACACTTTGCTGTATTAGCCTCTGGTCTCGCATGTAGATGTCATTTTTTTTAATATAAAATTGGGATTATACAATGTATGTAGTTGCATGTGTTGCTTTTTTACTAATACCATATTATGATAATTTTGCTTGATATTCTTTGAATTCTGTTTTAAAAGCCAACATCAGATTGCATCGTATGGATTTTTCATAATTGGTCAGCCATTTCCCTTTGGTTAATCCCCTCCCCACCTCACCCCCCTGCCCACGAGAAGTTCAAATACCCTTGTAAATAAATATTTGATTGTGTTTTCATTTCCTTAGGATAGATTCCTAGAAATAGAATCACTGAGCCAAAAGTTAGAAGCACTGTAAAGGTTCTTGTTACATAGTGCTAAGTTTGCCTCCAGAAGGCTGTGCCGTTTTTACTCCCACTTTCAGAGCTGCCTGCTTCCCTGTACTTTTGCTAACATTGGTTATTATCTTACAAAACAAACAAACATACAAACAAAATGTGTCATTTTGCTGAGCCAAGTGGTCGTGGCCTTGTTCTCTAGCAGCTCTCCGTGAATGTGGTCACAGGTTTCTAAACCCATGTGGGTTTATCTTCCTTTCATTCATCTTTGGAATCATGTTTACCTTTTCATGTCTGACAGCTCTGGTTGGGGGATTTTCATCTTATCTGGGGATTTGAGACCTTCTGGAATTCTCAGCTCTGCTCTCTGTAGCTCTGTCTTCATTGTCTTTGGGCTTCATCTTTAATGCCTTTTGTGCCTTTTAACCCATTCATGCCATGCCCACCAGCGCTTACCAAGAAGACACTTAGCACAACACCGTCAAGAGACCCTTAGTAAATGCTCTGGAATCTTGCCGCAAAAGTCAGACATAGCATTACAGTCAAAGGTAAGTTATTCTGGATCACCGAGGTGTATGTCATCTAGTACAGAAGTGATACTGTACCCCTGTCCAACACACACACACACACACACACACACACACACGCGCGTGCGCGCGCGCGCATGCACATGCGCACACAAGCTCAAGTGCACTTCAGTGTATCATGCAGGGAAGTCTTTTAGGGCTCCCAACTGAAATAATCAGAGAATCCATTTTCTTGGCCTTCCTTGGCAAATGATATTTGATTGATGCAGTTGTAGACTCCTTTCAAACGGAAGGTGCCTTACTTAGTAAAGGAAGCAGTTAAGAACATTCCCATTGTCCACATTCCACACCTTGCAGCCACCTCAGCTTATCGCAGTGGCTAACAGAGGGTCACCACTGTCCTAACCCAGGGGGCCTCCTTGGGCACCCCTGTGTCCTAGGTGCTCCACTTTTGGAGGCGTAAGCATCTACCTGTCTGCTTGAATTCAAGTTCAGAGCCTCAGGGGGTGAAGAAAAACAGCAGAGGCTCCGCTGTTGATGAATTCCAATGACTTGACATTATTTGGGGAGTTGAGACGCTCATGAAGGACAAGGCAGAGGGACAGCTCAGGGTCAAGGCCAGACATTTACACACTCTCTTCTGTTTACAAAGTGAGCCCTCTTTTCAGCTTATGGACATTGAATAGGGTCAAGGCCAGACATTTACACACTCTCTTCTGTTTGTTTACAAAGTGAGCCCTCTTTTCCAGCTTATGGACATTGAAAACTCATGTTGCAGGAAAGAACTGGTGGTCTTACCTTTATCTCAGAGGCTGCTGGATGTGTTCGTTCCCATCCATCCACCCATGCATCCATCCATCCATCCTTCCTTCCAGTAAATATTTATGGAATGCCTACTACTAGGCAACCACTTGTGTGTGGCCCATGGCTTTCTAAAGCACAGAAATAACGTACAACACCTAAGTGTATGCTGATCCCGAGGCCCTGTCGTGTGGACGCATTAGTATATACAGAATGTTTTTTGTTATAAGAAGCAAATAGAAAATTAGCAATAATAAGGCCTTATCTATTCAGAGACAGTGTGTACAGCATATCAATAGGGACTGAAGAGGCAGGCAGAGAAAACCTTTAATTGTGGGTGAGAGAACATCATGGTTATAGATGGAACCGCCCAGAACTTCTTCCAGGCAATTCCTTTAGTTCCTAATTTAAAAAAAGTAAATAAAGAGGTCTGTGGTCGTGGTTAGCCCATTTGTGGGGGGAGTAGCCTCGGATAATGGCCCCCAATGATGTCCTCCTCCTAGTCCCCGGGACCTGCAGTTACCTTATATGGTATAAGGGGCTTGCAGAGATGGCAGTACGAGGGGCGCATGTTCCTGGTGTTGCGATGCAGAAGCGATGTCAGATATTTTGTATAATTTTACTTTTTAGACCACAGGTCCTAGTTTGGGTTTGGAAAAATACAATCTCCACAGCAGATTACACAGGAATGAATTCTATCCCTCGTCCTTGTATCTTTGGAAGAATCTCTTGCTCCAAAGTTTCATTTAGTGAATATTATTGAGCACTTTCTGTATACAAGGCTAGCATAGGAGTGACGACACAGGTGATCCCTGCTCCTGCTCTGCTGGACCTCACCACCTGCCCTCAGACTTCCTTCGTTTCTGTCCCTGTGGTCTTCCAGCAGTGATTACAGGGCCCCTGTAAAGGTAGCCCATATGTTGATCCCCCACGTACGACTGGATGTTAAACATATAAAGAGGTTTTCTAAAATTTTAAGGAGAAGCCGTGCTCAGAGTGTGGTTCTGACTGCACGTGAGGACATTTAATACCAACACTTGGTCGCTATTTTGGTATGTGGCCTTTATTCGACTCGGTGTAGACTTTCCTATAAAATGCTGATGACGCAGACCTCTGTGGGACCACTGTACCCACTCCCCCTCACCCCCCCTCAATTGCAGAGTCAGCGCAGAGCAAACACGCGGCTCAGAGAGATGAAATCAGGTAACTTATCCGAATGGTTTCCCTCCACCTGCTCTCAGTCTCCATAACCGCTTTCAAACTCATTGTCTAAAACTGGGATGCTGGCTGTTTTTCTCTGCTGGTCAGACCAGCATCCAAAAACAAATAGCTTTTGGAGATGCACAGATGTATTTATTATTCCTTGGAAACTGATGGTGTCGTTCAAATTGCACATTTTTATTGTGCTTTTGTTTTCATTTTTCCGTCCGAGGGGAGCAGCTGAGAAGAGCAGTGAGTGGGGCCTGGCGGGTGGGATGTCCTGGCTGCGTGTCAGAGCTCTCCTGCCTGGAGGCAGGTAGACTCAGGTTCGCCTGAGCACCAGCCCCGAGGATGGAACCAGCTGTGACTCTGAAAAACTTAGTTAATTTTACTACCAACAATATCCTGAAATCAAAGTGCGTAGTTATCAGATAAAATCCCAGTTACCAATAACAGAGAAGGCTGATGCCAGGGCCTGAGTTTTCGGAGGCATTTAAGCCTGTTTCGGTTTTGAGATCCACCTGCCCTGTGTGTCTTTGGGGCCAGGTTGGGTTGTGAACTAGAATTGAACCTCTCCCCTAACCGCCCCACTTCCCGTTTGGCTGCATGGAACATAGCTGCTGGGGACAAAAGCAATGTGCTCACATGACCAGCCCACAAAACAGAGCCAGCCTGGAAACCTGCCTGGCAGAGCCGGCTGGGAAACTTGGAGGAACGTCACCTGGTGGGGAGAGAGGGTCTGCATTGAGGGAACAAACCAGCCATTAATTCATCATGCCCTTCACCCTGGAGTAGATCATACACCGGAGACCATATGTTGTTACACATTCATTCCCTCTCATTTACTTTCATTTGAAACTCTTGGGCTTAATGTAATAAGAAATTTGAACAGGGCCTCACATAGAGTTTGGTACTCCATAAGAATAGAACTAAACTGTAAAAGAGAACAACATGGAAGGCCTTCAAAGCTAGACTACGTAAAAGAATCAACTTTATGTTTTCAACAAAGATGGGTTTTGCGCTCTGCTGGAATCTGGTCCCGTACCAGGTCTGTCCTTCTCCTCCAGATCCTTTCTTAACCAGCTGGAGTATCTAGTGAGATCTGAAGTGAGTGGACATAATGTAATATTGAAAGAATTGCTAGAATCTTGGCAGCTTTTCTGATTGTACCAAATGATTTTAAAGCAAAGGGAACTTGGAGGTGTGTTTTAGTCTTATCACAGACTGAGGGGTTTAAACCAGTTTAATTAAACTGAAATTAATATCCTCAGTTCTGGAGGCTGGAGGTTGGGATCTGTGAGAGCTGCCTTTTCAGTGTGTCCTCAGATGCCAGAGGGAGCAAGCTCTCTGGTGTCTCTTCTCCTAAGACAGCGGTTCTCAACCTGTGGGTCGCGACCCCTTTAGGGGTCGAACGACCCTTTCACAGGGGTCCCTTCTCCTCCAGATCCTTTCTTAACCAGCTGGAGTATCTAGTGAGATCTGAAGTGAGTGGACATAATGTAATATTGAAAGAATTGCTAGAATCTTGGCAGCTTTTCTGATTGTACCAAATGATTTTAAAGCAAAGTGAACTTGGAGGTGTGTATTAGTCCTATCACAGACTGAGTGGTTTAAACCAGCTTAATTAAACTAAAATTAATTTCCTCACAGTTCTGGAGGCTGGAGGTTGGGATCTGTGAGAGCTCTTTCTGGCTTGCAGACGGCTGCCTTTTCACTGTGTCCTCAGATGCCAGAGGGAGCAAGCTCTCAGGTGTCTCTTCTGCTAAGAGCATTAATCCCATCATGAGGCTACTCTCATGACCTCATCTAACTGTAATCACCTCCGAAAGGCCCCACCCCCAAGTACCATCACAGTGAGGGCTGGGGCTTCAACATATGAATTGGACGGGACGGCACATGCATTCAGTCCATAGCAGGTGAAAGGAGTTAAAAGGTGTCAGGAAAAGGCCAGTAGAGAGACAGCAGTCATTAGAATCTCTGCGGCTGTAGCATCTAGCCCAGTGATGGCGAACCTTTTGAGCTCGGCGTGTCAGCATTTTGAAAAACCCTAACTTAACTCTGGTGCCGTGTCACATATAGAAATTTTTTTATATTTGCAACCATAGTAAAACAAAGATTTATATTTTTGATATTTATTTTATATATGGGTCACCACAACATGAGGAACTGTACTAAAGGGTTGAGGCATTAGGAAGGTTGAGAACCATTGTCCTAAGAGCATTAATCCGATCATGGGGCCACTCTCATGACCTCATCTAACTATAATCACCTCCCAACGGCCCCACCCCCAAGTACCATCACAGTGGGGGCTGGGGCTTCAACATATGAATTGGATGGGACGGGCACATGCATTCAGTTCATAGCAGGTGAAAGGAGTTAAAAGGTGTCAGGAAAAGGCCAGTAGAGAGACAGCAGTCATTAGAATCTCTGCGGCTGTAGCATCTAGCCCAGTGATGGCGAACCTTTTGAGCTCGGCGTGTCAGCATTTTGAAAAACCCTAACTTAACTCTGGTGCCGTGTCACATATAGAAATTTTTTGATATTTGCAACCATAGTAAAACAAAGACTTATATTTTTGATATTTATTTTATATATTTAAATGCCATGTAACAAAGAAAAATCAACCCAAAAAATGAGTTCGCGTGTCACCTCTGACACGCGTGTCATAGGTTCGCCATCACTGACTAGCCTTTGGGGGCCCAGGGATGGTTGACATTCCGTGATGGTCTTCACTGTCCAAGTACCATCACAGTGGGGGCTGGGGCTTCAACATATGAATTGGATGGGACGGGCACATGCATTCAGTTCATAGCAGGTGAAAGGAGTTAAAAGGTGTCAGGAAAAGGCCAGTAGAGAAGCAGGAGTCATTAGAATCTCTGCGGCTGTAGCATCTAGCCTTCGGGGGCCCAGGGATGGTTGACATTCCGTGACGGTCTTCACTGCGCTTCCATAGATGGACAGGTCCTGGAAAATGTGGTCAGGACATGCTTAGCAAGTTCATTGAAACTGATACCCATTTCAGTTGGTTCCGCCGTGGTTCCTGGTGACCATGAAGCTTTTATCCCTGCCGCGGTCACACTTTACCAACTGCCCCCACTTCTAATGGGATCTCTGAGCCATGAAGGACGCTGCAATATTGATGATCGGAATCTGCAGCAGCGTAGTATGTTCATGTTCTGTCAGAAGTAACTGATCTGGCACCTTCTTTCTCTAGGTCAGTAGCGGACACAGCTGGCCACTTCTACAGGGGCAAGATGTTTATCTTTCTGTTTTTTATAGGGAGAAGGAAGGAAGCCAAGGCATGGTAAAGAGGGAGAAAGACTCATAGATTGTCTCAGCCGGGAGAAGGAAGAATAGCATGTCATTGTTACAGATTCCCCTTTTGGGGGGGAAACCATCATGCCATGTCTGACACATAGACAATCCTCAAGAAATGTTCATTGAGTTCTCTAGGTCAGTAGCGGACACAGCTGGCCACTTCTAAAGGGGCAAGATGTTTATCTTTCTGTTTTTTATAGAGAGAAGGAAGGAAGCCAAGGCATGGTAAAGTGGGAGAAAGACTCATAGATTGTCTCAGCCAGGAGAGGGAAGAATATCATGTCATTGTTACAGATTCCCCTTTTTGGGGGGGAACCATCATGCCATGTCGGACACATAGACAATCCTCAAGAAATATTCATTGAGTGAGTGAGTGGATGAATGAATGAATGAATGAATGAATGTAGCAATTACTTGGAGTTCAGGGAGAGACCCCAGTTGTTTCACACGTTTAAACTGGCAGTTTGGCAGGAGCACTGAGCACTCTGTGAAAATGCCTGCGGCAGTCCTGTGTGTCCCTCATGACCGGCTTGCTAATTCCTGTGATTATCATGAGTTGGGGCAAATAATGGATATCAGTGTGAGGATCTCTCACAAGGGAAGAAGAAATGAATGAGCCCTGGCTTTATGGTGCAGAGAGAGGGCAGATGCCTGTGAACAGTGGAAACCTTCCGCTCCCCTGCCATCCTGTCAGCCTCGTTAACCTCCTTGAGAATGATGTAACCATTACCTCCTCATTTCCTCTGCTCCACAGCATCACCAGAAACTCGACCCAAATCTTTACGTCCAGGCAGCCATTCTCACGGCTCCTCCTCCCCACCCCTGCCGCCATCACTGCTCTTGGGCCTCATTGGAAACTTCTAGTCCATCCACCACTTTTTCACTATCTGTCACCACCCTCCTTTCTCTACTCTAGTCCTTGGCAGGAGGGAGGGGGTAACTATGAAATAAATAACATTATATTAAAAAATCAACTTACCAGATAGGATCAGACTTTTAAAATCAGCTGAATCATAACCTCTGTATTTCTCACTGGGCTGGTTACATTTTTGTAGCCTCATGTAGTATATGCTGCATAGAAATCTTTTTTTCTTTTTTTGCATAGAAATCTTGATGTTTGCCTTTTTGGAGCCATCAGCTCATCTGCATGAAGCAGTGGTTATACCAACAGGAATTTGCTAGAGAAAGGCTGATTCAAGACTTGGTAAATGACTTCAAGAACATAAATTTTGTTAGAACATGTTGGTTGTCCAACTGACTTCCATAGTCCAAACAGCAGGGTATGTTTAAAAAGAAAACCACCTTAATGCACATAACTGAAGAGGTGAAAATGTGTTCACATATTTTTAAGAGAAATGTCCAAAATACTTACTAGTAGAATGGTTTCCAAGAGAAATCTTGGTCTCTAATAGTCTTCTAATAAGGTCAGCTGCGATATCTTTTATCTTCCAGTGATTAATGTGCTCAATTAGCCATGGTTGACCTCCCAGTGACTTTATGAGTATCTTTTCCACTTTTCTTCTATAAACAAAATAATCAAGATATGCCCCAGTTTTATATTATAGCTCTAATATTAGCTAGAGTACTTAAAATGCGGCTAGTCTAAACTGAGGTGTGCTGTGGGAGTAAGGCACACGCTAGGATTCAAGCACACATACACACAAAAGGTAATATATGTCACCATTTTTAATTCTTGACATGTTGAAATTATAATATTTTAATATGTTGGGATACAGAAAATATATTATTAAAGTTAATTTTACCTGCATTTCCAAATAGAGTTTAGAGATGTTGAGGGCAATATGGATTTTATTTTGAGTTTCAATCTGGGACGATCATTAGTATAACAGAAATTCAGAAAATACATAAGAAAGAAATTCTGTTGAAGGATTTCAACTGCACATACTCAACAATATGTTCTCCTTATTTCTGCAATGTGTTCTCCTGGGTTTCTGCAGTCCCTAGAAGCAAAGTGTCTTAAGGTTGGGAGAAACCTAAGTGACCATTGTACAACCTCCCCCTCATTCCTGGCTGATGGCCTCTTGACAACCCTTCAGGTAGCAACAGTTGTCATCACCAGAGGCAAAACCTTCTTACTGCCCTGTCCTCCCCCTGACTGCCACCTACACTGTCAGCATCTTTCCTCGCAAGTGCAAGTGCCCAGCACGGGGCCCAGCTCTTCCTGAGCACTGGGGTGACAGTGCGGTTGCTTGTGTCCTTTGTAATCAGCTAGAACCATCAGATACTTTCTATATGAATTGCCTATAGTTAGTTAACTTCTTTGGACCTAACTATAGGCATTTCTCTTATGAAATTTTTTTAAAATACATTTTTATTGATTTCAGAGAGAAGGGAGAGGGAGAGAGAGATAGAAACATCAATGATGAGAGAGAATCATTGATCGGCTGCCTCCTGCACGTCCCACACTGGGGATCGAGCCTGCAACCTGGGCATGTGCCCTGACCAGGAATTAAACCTATGACCTCCTGGTTCGTAGGTCGACACTCAACCACTGAGTTATGCCAGTCGGGCTCTCTCATGAATTTTATTATTGAGCCTGTGGGATAATTTAGATTCTGGGTTCTGTCAGTAAAGTCAGCCATTCCTTTTAGACCAGTTATTTTAAAATGTGGTAAGTATGCTTTCCTCTGATGTACTAAAGAATGTCTTGTCTAGGACAGTGCTAAACTCCAGAGCCTTGTGGCCTGCCAAATCCACCACATGGTGAGTCATCACTTCACCTACAAAAATATCATGAAAAATCATGTCACAGGCCTTGCTGAAATAAAAACATTCCTTTCTCGTCTGTATAATTTCCCATTTCTGCTTGTCTCAGAATCCAGTCAGGGGCAGGAGAGCGTGTTTGCTGCTTGTGCAGCCTATTGATCCACCTGCTGTTTTTAATTCATCTGATCAGTAATTGATTCTCAGGTTTTGCGGCCACTAATAACAAGCTGATTGATCTTACAGAGGGATCCAGTTAGGTCTTCTTTTCAACATCAATTCAGCATCACTTCTTAACATTTGTCCCAGATGATCAGCAATGGTTTTAAGTTGCTTCTGCCACACTGAAGTGTAACTTTCTTAGACCTGAAGATATGGATTTCTTTTAAATGCCTAGGCCAGGGAATCTTTTATGTTCTCTTTTCTAAACTCTAGCTTCATCTCCACCTTAACAGTATTTTCCCAACTTTCCCCAAACTGAAGATCACTGTTGGCCTTACACATACTCGTACACACACGAAAATGGAAGCTAAAGAGTGTTAGTTTTGTTTTCTACACCATTGACCCTGACCAGCCATTTTTAGTCCTTTTCTATCCATCTTCTTGCTCAGAAGTGAACTTAAGTTTGGGCTATGGTTTTTGTTTTCCGTTTCTAAATCTTAGTTCATTTAGGTTTTTTTTGAACAATTTGTGCTATTTTGTTGTATTTATACAAGATCATGAGCGTTTTGCCTTTCAATTTTCCATTCTTTAGAAATCTGACCTTCGTGGAGCTTGCATATTTCATTGGCCTTTCAAGGGCCCATTATAAATTGCTTAATGACTATGAGAAATTTTTATTTAAGAAATATTTAAGTTGTGCTCCAATTAGGGAATTTACCTAGCTGCCTGAAGTTATGGCCTAAAGCAACTGCTTATGCAAAGCACTTGGCCCCAAGGAGACTGGGAGAATTCCCGGAAGCGTAGATAGCCTACATGAGGACTGCCATATACCTTAGCTTTAAAAGTGAATGTAGGAGATCAAATACACTGATTGTCCCCTTGACAAGCTTCCAAGGCAGGTGAGCAGCTCCCAGGGACCAGTTGGGGCCCAGCACAGAGCTGGAGCCCAGTGAATGTTTGAGAGAAATAAATGCATATGGACTGCCCTGGACCAAGATATTCTTGAAGCAAATGATGAGACATCTTGTGTGATATTTTTAAGTCCTGGAATAACTGCTTTTCCATGTCCAGAAAGGTCAGTGGAAACAATTTAAATAGATAGGTAGTCAATTTATAAATTAAGGTGACTCATAAGGTGACTGAGTCAAACATATTAATTCTAACGTGTTACTGAGTGCAATGTTGGACTCTTGGGACTGAATAGTGGTGTTAATTTTCAGAAAGAATCCTGTATACAACTGTGATCTAAACAGTTTTCCAAAAGCTAATATATTGGGTGATGATCTCTATGAAGTGGCTCAAAGTTCAAACTTTAAGAGTCAAAGTTGCCATCAGTGTGGAGAGGGGCGTCGAGACCCTCAGCCCCCAAAACTATTGATGAGGAAGTGGGAGCCTGCGAGCAGAATGGGGGCCAGCACCCCCTCCCACCCTCGACGCCTTCCTCCCTCGCCTGCCAGAAAGTTATGTTTCCCCCAGACAAAGCTCCTGAAGCCCCCTGTGCACGATCACTCCAAATCTCCCTGAGTTCAGGTTACACATTTTCTCAGGAAGCGATGCCCCATGAAAAGGTGGTTGGGTTTGCAATCCCAACTTCAAGAGGTATCACTTTCATACCTCATACACGCAAATTACTTCTCATTTCTTGAGGGTTTGACCTATGACCTGATTGGAGACATCTGTTCCCCAGAAGTCTCACTTCCTGGGAGAAGTGGCGTCATCCATGTATTTGGTCTCCTGGATGCGGTATTTACAGCCTTCCCCTGCCTCTGACAGGAGCCTCACATTTGCTCGGTCTGAGATCACAAGGGTGAGGTCAGCCCACATGGCAGGCTTCCAGGGAGCTCTGCCTCCACTGAGGGAACACTCAGACTTCCCGGGAGCTCTGGTTTCTCTCTAACTTATCATCTTTCAGTTTTATCTGCGTGGCTCTCTCTTCAGGTAACTCCAGCAGTGAATTTCCCTGCCAGCCTCGCCTTGCCTGGCCTGAAGTGACCCCCCTCGGTCCTCTGCCTGTTTTCTCCTCTCCTTAGACTTCCTCTGTGAGGTGAGTCCCCACCTGGTTCCTAGCCAAGGTGACAGATCTGTAGACATCATGGGTAAGGGCTGGCCAAGAGCACTGTGGAAAGGATTCCTCTCGGCCGGGCAGACAGCCAGACAACCACTAGCTGCCTCGCTGAGACCCGGGCCTGCGACTCTTGCAACCACAGGGAAGGAAAACCCGGAAGAAGCTGCTACACCCCCTGTTGGATTCAGTCTCCAGAGCCAGGCAGGCCCTTGTACAGCATCTCCGATGAGCATCAGTCATAGGGCTGCCCTAAAAGCCACACTGCGCCAAGCACATTTGCATCTCTTTCAAGTCACTCAAGTCCAAACTCTTCACCAACACAGACCTGACTTCTTTGGAGCTAATTCTTTCAATGACAAAGCATGACAGAGGGTCCCAAACCTGCCCATGAAAACACACAGGCAAACAGCAGTTCCACCGAAGCTGAGAGGGAAGACATGGAAATACTAGTACCTCTGTATGCAGGGCCTGTCATGCTCCAGGACTGGGCAGAGGACGTATCAGGGAGGATTGCCCACAGATCCTAGAAGCTCCCTCTCATCTGTACAACTCAATGTAGTATTTGTACAGTCCCAGCCTGTGCCCACCAGACTGCCCCACTGTTCCTTTCTCTTTACCTTTGGCTTCCATCTGAGCCTCTTGAACGAATCTTTCTTTTTGGGGGCCATGGAATAAGGAACTTCACCTCAGCTCCTTGTCTGTCTTCTCTTTCGCCATGAAGTTACATGAACCTCCTGCTCCCTTTTTCAACTTTTTTCCCCTGAGAGCAGCTTGCTGAGTTGAATACAGATCGTGCCTTATGGCCCAGTTAACTTTAGCCAGTAGCTGAAAGGGGATTACATGACAAAGTCAGGATGGTCAAATAATGGGAGTGGCCCAAGGGACAGCACGCTGAAGTCGGAATGATCAAGCACCGGACTGAGCCCCCTGAGACTCAGCTGGGCAACCGGAGGGCCCCCCTGCAGCTCAAACATGAACTTGGGGAAGGAAGCCTCGATCTCCAGTCACCTTATGTTGTTACCACTGATTAAATGAGAGGGCTGAGCCCTGTGTGACACCCTTTCTCTATTAGGTCATTTTATTCTCCCCGGGGTCATCCTGATTCCGACGGGGCGCTTGTATATTTTGGAGAAAATATTTGGAGCATTGTTGTTTGTTTTATAGTCTGGTCCAGTGGAGGTCCCGTGTAGACGGTATCGGATGACACTTTTCTAAGGCTTGTTTTCATCTTTCCTTTCTCTTCGGCTTTAAAAAAAAAAGCAAACAACCCTGACTGGTTTGGCTCAGTGGATAGAGCGTCGGCCTGCGGACTGAAGGGTCCCAGGTTCGATTCCGGTCAAGGGCATGTACCTTGGTTGTGGGCACATCCCCAGTAGAAGGTGTGCAGGAGGCAGCTGATCGATGTTTCTCTCTCATCGATGTTTCTAACTCTCTATCCCTCTCCCTTCCTCTCTGTAAAAAAAAATCAATAAAATATATATATATTTTTTAAAGCAAACAGCTATCAAGCACCAAACCAAGCCTGTGTTCTGGCCCGGGCCCCGAGTTAGGTGATCTCAGGCCTCTTCTAGAGTGGGACCCCCCCTCGCTGTGCACACCCCCTTCATGGAGCACTCGCTGCTCTGTGATAAGGCAGGGTCTTGTGAATTCCTGCCGGTTGTAAAATCCCGAAGTCACAGACCAGATCTGAATCGGGCAAGATTAGGCATGGCAGCGAGTGACAGAACCCAAAGGAGCTGCACCCAGACACGATGGCAGCGTTATCGCCGGGCTTGTGTCAGTCAGGGGCCTGGGAGGCCAGTCGGGCCTTGCTCAGGGCTCCACAGGGTCGGGCCCCTGCACGTCACCTCCTCACTCTTCTCTGGGGCGGGTCGCATGGTCCAAGGTGGCAGCGAGGGCTCAGCAACACCTGTAGATCCACCAGCAAGTACCACTGCTCTGCCTCGGAGCTCCCACTCTCCACACCTGCTCTGCCTGCTCTCACCGCCTCTTTAAATAACCAAATACAATTGACTCTGAAAGAAAAAATGTCAGAATCCCCTGCTGGGCTCAAATGGTACCAGGCTTCTGGCAGGACTGGGACCATCGTGCATTTTCCTGTCTCCTCCACTCAGCCCTTGGCCAGGAGGCAGAAGGCAGAGGCCAGGAGTGGCCTGACTTAGTTGTCCCCACCCTTCTAATGGGCCACCATCCCAAAAGGGTCTGCACCCCGTGGGCACCTGCACCCCCAGCTCTGCGCTCAGCCCCACCAGGCCTGAGGGAGAATACTGTGACTGGTGTCTTGCTTTAGGAAACAACCTCCAAACACAGCTCTGTGCTGAGATTGGAAAGGAATCAGTGCGTCGAGAGTCCCAGCTCTCAGAAGCCAGCCATTTAATGGGAGAGAGGACCAAAGCGAACTTTCCTAAGAAAACTGGGTTTCAAAATGCCCCGTGCCAAAAAAAAAAAAAGTGGGGGGAATAGTCCCAAACCCCGTCACCTCCTCACTCTTCTCCGGGGCGGGTCGCATGGTCCAAGGTGGCAGCGAGGGCTCAGCAACACCTGTAGATCCACCAGCAAGTACCACTGCTCTGCCTCGGAGCTCTCGCTCTCCACACCTGCTCTGCCTGCTCTCACTGCCTCTTTTAATAACCAAATACACTTGATTCTGGAAGAAAAGATGTCAGAATCCCCTGCTAGTCTCAATGGTACCAGGCTTCTGGCAGGACTGCGACCATCGAGCATTTTCCTGTCTCCTCTACTCAGCCTTTGACCAGGAGGCAGAAGGCAGAGGCCAGGAGTGGCCTGACTTAGTTGTCCCCACCCTTCTAATGGGCCACCATCCCAAAAGGGTCTGCACCCCGTGGGCACCTGCACCCCCAGCTCTGCGCTCAGCCCCACCAGGCCTGAGGGAGAATACTGTGACTGGTGTCTTGCTTTAGGAAACAACCTCAAAACACAGCTCTGTGCTGAGATTGGAAAGGAATCAGTGCGTCGAGAGTCCCAGCTCTCAGAAGCCAGCCATTTAATGGGAGAGAGGACCAAAGCGAACTTTCCTAAGAAAACTGGGTTTCAAAATGCCCCGTGCCAAAAAAAAAAAAAGTGGGGGGAATAGTCCCAAACCCCTTGAAACACTGAATGCTATACCCCCTCTTGCAGAGAGCAGGGTCTGCTGAGTCCTGCATACAGAGACCTGTTGTGATTCTGTTTACCCTGTTTCCCCCAAACTTCTTGGCTATGAAACCATTTCTCTCAGTAGCATGTCTTTAACGGACGCGCTCCTCCAGATGGGTCTCAGACGGCCCTTGCTACGGTCTCATCGAGACAGGTGGACTGAACAAAGGCGCTCACTGCTGTCCTAATTTCTTATTTCTGAGCCCTCACCGGCTCTGCTTTGCTAAGCCCTTCATTATAATGAGGCTGCTCCAGCCACCCCAATACTCTGTGATTTGGTTTCTTTGACCCCCTGGCAGCAGCACTTGTGCAGAAATTCAGACCCTCGTACGCTCTTGCCTTGGGCCCCGGGTTTTGCCCTGCTCGGCTTGGCAGCCTTCTGTGTGTGGTCCTGACCTCCGGGGAGGGTGCTGTCCCCAAGGTGTGCGCCTCTGGGGTTGGCCCTCCTCCACCAGGTGTGTTACTCAAGCCTCCCTGCCCGCCCTTAGGAAGCACTTCTCATCCAGCATCTCACTCCTGAGTCGCATGTGTTGCTCGGTTCCCAGGGTGACCTGCTGCTGTTTATCCCTCCGCAAACTCTGCCTCTCCCTGTCGGCGCCCTGGCAACCTGCTGCTTTCCTCATTGGGTTCTCTAGACCTTGCCACCTTGACTGAGCCCTGGTAGCTGTTCAAATAATTATTGGAGTGTTTAAAAATATAATAATAATAATAAATCACAAGTTTGGCATTTTTGTCAAAAGCGGTTTGCCTTCCTGTCAGGCATAGCTTCTCAGAAGCCAGGAAGAGAGCAGTTCCTAATGTGGGCTGCACCGGGGGACACTCGGAGGGAACTGAGCTCGGTGCTGAGGACCCAGTTCCCGGAGGGGGTCAGCCTTCTTCATCGGTGGGTTAGGATGGAAGGGGAGGTTTCCATGAACCAGGACGAAGCACTTGGTCTTCACCTGGGTCCCCTAAGGTGGTGTCACTGTGGGAATGTGACTGGCATTCGGAGCAGTCAGAATACAGATTAGGTAGCGGTATGTGTGCTGGGTCCTGTCGGACTGGTTGGTTTATGTGTGTTTCCCTGGTGGGGGAGGGGAGGCAGGGGGGAGGTGAAAGGTAAACTGGAGATGAGCACAGCTCAGCCAGAATTCTGTTAAGACATTTCAGTGAGTCTTTGGGGTTTGGTGGTGGTGGTTTTGGTCTTGGCACAGAGGTCCCTCCCAGCGGATGCAGCACTTTCCTTGAAAGATGGGGGACTGCTGCCAAGATGAGAAGTGAAGAACCTGAAAGGTGAGCCCTCACACGCTGATGTAACGAGAGGGCTCGCTTGTGAGCCTGGGGGGAACCTGTGTTCAAGATGGTCAGGGCGCTCCCACTCCTTTCCACGCTCTTCCCTTAGGTCCATCTGTGGCATTGGTCAGCTACTGGCCCCCCACCCTCTGCATGGAAGCCTTCCTCCACACAGCTTCCTGGGTCCTCCGTTAAACCCACCACCCCAAATATTTCCGTGGCTGTTCCCCCGTCCATTGCTGTGTAACAAACCACCCCCAAACCTGGTAGCTTCAAACATCTTTCATGCTCTGTGGCTGCCTGAGTGTTCTCACCTAGGGTGTCCCGTGTGGTTGCATGAAGATGCTGGCTGGGACAGGGGCCATCTGAAGACTTGCTAGGCCAGACATCCATGATGGTCAGTCGCCTGGTGGGCCTTCTAAAGCTGCTTGCAGCTCAGCAGGAGCTGTTGACGGAAGCACGTCCATGCGGCCTCTCCACATAGCTTAGACGTCTCCCAGCACGGTGGCGGGGCTGCAAGAGGGAGCTCCCAAGAATGCATGTTCTGAGAACTCCAGGCAGAACCCCCAGAAGCGCTTCTGCCACATTCTCTATTGGTCAAGCAAGGCTCAGGTTCCAGCGGAGCAGGCTGAGGTCACCCTGCAGAGGAGCATGGGAGATGGAAGATACGGCCAAGGCCATCTTTGCAAACTGCTGTCAGACTCACCTCCCCACAGGCGAACACTTCAGCAGCCAGAGTCACAAGGTCCTTTGGGGACCAAAGGGGAGAAATCGAATAGGCCTCCATCTAAAATAAAATAGCTTTGTTATTCCTGAATCGGGGGAGGGGGGGGAGCTAGAGACTTAACACATAGATTTCCAAGTTGTTGGGTAGAAAGGCCAAGAAGAAATTGGTGCTGCTTTTCAGCCGCTGAAATATGACCCTTTGTGCTTCTTTGAGAAGCAGGAAGCTGAGACAGCTTGCTACGCTTGCTAATTTTCATCCTTTATATGGACCTGAAGTGCTTAGAGAACCCAGTTTACACTCACATGCAGGGTCTCACTCCATGTTGTCATCACCCTTGCATGAATGGGGAAACTGAGGCTCAGAAGTCCCTGCTTTCCCACGTTACTGACAGAGTTGGGGTTGGCCTTGCTTCGTTCTGGGCGGGACCCTGTTTGTGGAGCTGCTCTTCATCTTCCCCCACCACTCCCTCTTCTCTCAGAAATGCTAGGCAGGCTCTTTTGTGCTCCCTGCCCTGGCTCACCCGTGCCTCCTCTCAGAACTCATCCCTCCACACACACCTTCATCTCCCAGGTCACATCCCGCCTTCAAGACACAGCCTGGGTCTCCTGACTGACCTCCCTACGTCTTTTTTATGGCACATCCCGCCTTCAAGACACAGCCTGGGTCTCCTGACCTCCCTACGTCTTTTTTATGACCCTTCCAACATTCTGCCGTTACATGCTTGTCTCTCCCATTAGTCTATAAACTTCAGGGTCTTTCCTCTGCCATAAATGTGAATTATTACCCAATGTTAACTCATCCTTGAAAAATCATTTCTGTCTCCTCGCCTCTTATTTAAGACCTGTAAGTCCAGTTTTCTACCGGGATCCAAGCTGCTGCCACTCTGTCAACACAGCTCTTCAGGAAAAATAGTTGGCTCATAAGCCAGCACTATAATTGTGCCAGGGGGTTGATATGTGAATTCAAAAGTAAAAGTTATTTTGTGTTAATTAGAAACCTTATTGCAAAGACTTGGAAGGAGGGTAGAGTTGAAACTTCTCAGCTGTTTTGATTTAAGCCAGATCTGTTTCTAGCATTAATGTAGGGAATTCGCAATAACACATAGTTCCCATAAATAATTTTTAACTGTCATATGTACTGGGTAGATGCATGCTTTAAATTCTCTCAAAAATTATAAGCTGTTTTAGTATGGTTTTTTTCAATCTGCAGTTACTGGGTGGGAGCTTGTTCTAATGTGGTGTCTGGATCAAAGTCCGCAGTGAAAATGTGAGAGCCCAGGTTAGGCACCAGCCCACGAGCAGAAAAAATAGTTGCTCCCAGACAACTTGCTCTTCCTGCATTCTGAAAGCAACATCTTTGACTTCGCTTGTCCACCCCATCTTTCCCAAAGTGAGAGCAAAACTCCCACAAAGAAATGAATTGGAAAATAAAACGTGAATGGACGAAACAGAGTTTGACCGGTGTTTGTTGAGAAACATCAATGATGAGAGAGAATCATTGATCGGCTGCCTCCTTCACACCCCCCACCAGGGATCGAGCCCGCAACCTGGGCATGTGCCCTTGACTGGAATCGAACCTGGGACCCTTCAATCCGCAAGCTGATGCTCTCTCCACTGAGCCAAATTAGCTAGGGCTGACAGGTTCATTTTTAATGCACTATGAAATACATAAGACCTCCAAAAACACAGATGCTTCAATTGCTTGCCATCTGACCTTGAGACTCACCTGTGGTTCTTTCTAATTGTTAACGTTGTGCTTCCTAAGCACACATGCAAATGTGGTTTACCGTTCATTGCAGAGCACCGACAAGGATATTCAAGCCATGGCTTCGTTCCGTTCAAGCATTTGATGAATTTTCGGTGGCGAGGAGAAGGCTACATTGCCCAAACGTTTTAACCACAAGCCTCTTCTCTTTGCCTTCCCCCCAGAAAGCTCTTTCCTAGAATGAGGTCCTGCAACTTCAGAGGGGGGTGGCTTGTATCTCAAACAAAATGGACACAAGCCCAGCATAGCAGCCTGGCTCAAGGAATAGAGCTTTGGAGCAAATACACTTGGGTTTGGAGTCATGTCTGAATTATGCAAACTTACTTGCTGAATGATTTAGAGCAGTTTTTAAAGCATTCCTCTGAAGCCTGGCTTTCTCATTGACCGGAGAAATGAGGATGGTGTGAATCTCATAAAGTTAAAAGGGGGAAACAGTCAACAATGGATCATTTGGCGATGAAAACACACTCAGATAGTCTTTAAATTTAGGCTTGTATTTAAATTCTTTGTGGTTTGCCTGCAGATTTTATTTTGTTTGGCACGTTGTTTTGTTTTTTTAAAGCAAGGTGATTCAAACCACAGACTGCCTCAAGTCATTACAGCCCCTGAGACAAGTCTTGGTGCCTGTAGGTGCCTGTAGCCTGTGGAAGGCATCACAACCCACCACCCACCACCACCACCCCCGCCCCCAAGCACAGATGTTTGTGGTTTGGAGGTGCTGCCCTGCGAAGTACACTCTGCCTTCTCTCTGCCCTAGGGTCCCTTGAGAGCCCTCTGTGGGGACATGATACCGTCTCTGTGAGGAGCGGGGCTGAGTTCCTGCTTTTCTCCATAAACCCCATCTCTGCAGCCCACCCCTTTTCCCTCTGGTCAGTCCTTCACTCCCCAGAGAAATTAGAAAATGGTTGTAATAAAGTCGTAACAGATCCCCTGGCTCTTTAAGGTCGGGAGTTTACAGACAATCAGCGCTAGCATTCCGGTGCGATTTATTCTTCAACTTCTCTGCTCTCCTGCTGCAGGGGGAAAGAGGGCATTAATAACCTGTCATGCAAAAAATTTGATACTGCCATAAAAATAATCCTTCACTATGTGTTTTTTCTTCTCTGGCCTCCTGCTGCTCAAGTAAATGAGTAACATTTTAAAGTATCCATTCTTTAGCATCAAAATATTACCAGTTATTTGATTTTCTCTCCCCTTTTTGTCTTCATGTGAGGGGAAGGAAACTAGCTGAAAATAACTGTGATCATGCTCTGCATAGCAGTTCTCCAGCTGGTGCCAAGAAATGTACAGGTCCTGTGATGGGGGATCAACCCTGCCTTGGGCGCTAGGGAAGAAGTGAGGGTCGTTACAGGAAGCATCTTTCTGTTGTTTCACCTACATTCAGGGTAGCCTACTTACCTCTCAAGATCTCAACCACTTATGTCTTCACCTTTTATTGTGTGTCAAGTTATTTTATAACTAGAGGCCCAGTGCACGAATTCGTGCACAGGGGCCGGCCGGCAGGGGGGAGAGACCGCAGGAGGTTGGCTGGCCGCAGGAGGTTGGCTATGGGAGCTCACTGACCACCAGGGGGCAGCTCCTGCATTGAGCATCTGCCCCCTAATGGTCAGTGTGCATCATAGCGACCGGTCATAACGGTCGCTTAGGCTTTTATATATATAGATATTCTTTTATATATGCATAGGAGGCTCTGGTTGTTTGCTGTGGCACTGGATGGATAGAATGCTTTCCTCTGTAAGAAATAGAAAACACAAATCAAACTGGCTTTAGCAGTAAAGAGAATTTATTGGCCTATGTTGCTGAAATTTCCAAAGGCAGATGGTTTCAGGCTAGGGTTGATCTAGCCACTCCCAGTGTTACCACAGACCTAGTCTTGTTGCTTCTACTGGCTCTATCTCTGCAATGTGATTAGCTTTAAACCAAGAGTGACTCCTCAAATGGTTCTGAGGTGTCTGCCAGCAGCTTTGAGGGATCAGAAAGTCTCAGAAAAAGTCTCTGTCTAAACATTCTCTGGAAGGTCTTTACTTAGGTCCTGGGCCTATCACTGGAGCCAGGAGAACATTGTGCACTGATTGGCCTAGCCCAGGTCACATGATCTGTATCTATAGTTGTGGATGGAGGCAGCTTCCCAGAACCACAACAATCCCTAGATAAAGGTATTGGAAAAGGAAGAGGAGGGTGGTGATGCTGGAGAAGCAGCCAGCAGATGTCTAGTCCATAGGGCTCATCAATTCCCAAAGTGTGAAAAACACATAGAGCTTATTTTTGTTCTGGGTGTTTCAGTTGATAACTGTTGGTGCTAGAAATATGTCATCAGAGTCAGAGCTGTATATATTTTCCTACCAATTCCCTGGTCTCCATCTCTTGTTTTCCTACACACACAAGGAAAAGAGCTTGTTGGGAGTGAGGTCTGATCCAGGAGCTCCTTCCTGCGGTCCCTGAATCGGAAATGGGAGGGAAGGAGGCCAGCACAGAAGCGGAGGCATCATTACCGATTCAACAAAGCATAATTCAGGAAAATAATTTTTATCCCTCGTTCACAAAGAAACTGGCTTAATAAAACAAATAGAATAAGAACTAGCCCTACTTACTGTGTTAATTGCTCACAATTTGGACTTTTCTACTCACAACTCCCCCCAACCCCCACACACGCACCCCTTGGCACATCCTTGCTCAAATCTTGTATTTTAATGAACAAAAAGAATGTGTAAATGACCCGTGTCCTTCTTCCGTCCCCTCTCTTCAGCGGGCAGTTTGCAGTGGTGAAGAAATGCCGCGAGAAGAGCACGGGTCTGCAGTATGCCGCCAAGTTCATCAAGAAAAGGAGGACGAAATCCAGCCGGCGGGGCGTGAGCCGCGAGGACATCGAGCGCGAGGTCGGCATCCTGAAGGAGATCCAGCACCCCAACGTCATCACCCTGCACGAGGTGTACGAGAACAAGACGGACGTCATCCTGATTCTGGAGCTGTGAGTGCCCTCTGCGGGGCTGGGGCGGGCTGGGAGCGGGGAGGGGGGCGCAGGGATGAAGGTGGCCGTGCCCAGCCTGGTCAAGAATGGACTCTGCTTTGCCAAGTCGGAGAAGTTACTAGGGTATGTTGCCTGCCCCGAGCGAGGCCTAGCTGCAGTTATCTGGAGTCATTTTGAAGACCATTCACATTTTCCCTCCTGATTTGCGAGTGTTCCCCAATCTTAGGGTTCTTTGCTAATTATGAGGTTACCTGTTTTCTGAGTCTTATGTTAAGCTTTTAAGTATACTATGTCCTTCTCTGCTTCTTTCTTCATTCTCTTTCCCCCTTTCTTCTACTCTGTCTCTCCCTCCTCCCTCTATCTTACACACACACCCATTTTCAGCTGCTGGAACTGTCAGCACTCATTATATGAAAGGGTAAAATGGAACCAGAATCACTCAGAGGTGATTACGAAACTTGTTTTTAAAGCAGTTTGCTTGGTGTCTGAGGCCCACCCTGCCCATGGGATGTGGATCTTAGCGCGCTGCTCTGGGACAGGCGCCCGTCCCTGGCTGCTGTCTCAGTGCCCAGTCCCCGAAGCTCAGGCCGGGGGGAGGGGAGAGGACACTGTCCTGGAGCAACTGGCTGGGAATGTCTCTGGGCTCTTTGGAGAGAGGAGAGACTTGAGCGCGCTTAGGGTGGAGGGATGGGTGATGCAAAAGGACACTGGTGACAACCAATCCTGGAGTTCTGAGTGCTGACGGGCCCACTCATTTCCTGGGAGCCTCTAGAGTTCACATTCCCTCCTGCCAGCCCGCAGCTCCCCTTGTCTGCAGATCTCTTAGGGCTACCAGGAAGAGACCAGAGGAGATGGAAGTGAGGAGGTTAATGGGGGTCCAGCCCACCCCCGAGCACCACACTGCGGGAACTCTGGGCTTTGTCATCACAGCAGCCTGGGGCAGCCACAGCTTCTTGTCTCATCACGGGGGTTTGGCCACACTGCTCTATGGGTCTGAGCCACCACCTTCTTAACTGTAAACTGGGGTTAATAATACTTACCTCAAAAGGGTCTTGAGATAAGCATTTAAAAATGCCCAGCACAGTGTCTGGCTCATACATATTTCCTCTCTTCATTCCTTTAAACCAAGAGGTTTGAGCCTCTGCACTGGTGACATTTGGGGCTGGGTAATTACTTTTTCAGGGGGCCATGCTGTACACTGTAGGATGCTTAGCAGCATCTCTGGTTCCTACCTACCAGATGCTGGTAGCATTGCCCCCTCCAGCTGTGACAGCCAAAATGTCTGCAGACATTGCCCTATGCCCCTTGAGGGCAAAATAGTCTCCCTTCCCCAATCACTGCATTAAAGGCAGAGCAGGACTTGAAGAGCACGAGGATTAAGGGGCCTGCTCAAGGTACAGCATAGAAAAGGGAGGAATCGCAGTTTAATCCACTCTGTGGCTTTCTGTGGCCGCTGGGGAACCAGACAGACGGAGATCAACATCGGGGTAAAGCCTTTACCATCGCTAAGCCTAACTTTCCTCCCTTACAGCGGTTGTAAGAGACCATGGGTACAAAGTTCCCGGGAAGGAAACGCTACAGATCACAGCTGTTTTGCCTTTTCAGAGAATTACCAGGTTGTGCCCAGTGACTGAGTGTCACTTACCCTCTTCACATACCAAACTGCACCCAGGAGGCCTGTGAGTTACTGCCCTCCTCATGCCACCTGCGGGTGTTCGGTATGGATTCAGCCTCTGTTGACTGGCCCCATTTCAGAGACATTTTTTATTGGGCGCATTTATCCTGAGTGTAAATTGGGTGACGTTGTAAATTATCATACAGTAAACTTGATGTTGGAGGAGGGTGGTACAAATCCATGGAACTTAACAGGTGGATTCCTATAACCACCACCCAAATCAGGATTCAGAACAATCCCATCACCCCCTAACTCCCTTCTACTAATCCCTTTGTAGTCACACCCACCCTCCACCTCCATCCCCACCCCCAGGCAACCAATGAGCTGTTCTCCATCCATTTGTCTTTTGGAAAATGTCATGTAAGTCTATTTATATAGTATACTAGAGGCCCGATGCACGAAATTCGTTCAAGAGTAAGTCTTCCTTCCCCCGGTTGCCGGCACAGGCTCTGGCACCAGGGACCCAGGCTTCCCTCCGGGCTCCGGCTTTGTCAGGAAGGGCGTCCAGTCTAATTAGCATATTATACTTTCATTAAATAGTCTTTTGAGACTGGCTCTTTCACTCAGCATAATGCTTTTGAGATTTGCGCACGAGTTCCTTGCTGAATAGTATTCCACTGCATGATGTTTATCCACTCACCCCCTGAAGGACGTTTGTGTTGTTTCTAGTGTTTGGCAATCATTAATAAAGCTGCCATCAACATTCACATACAGACGTGTGTGTGAACCTAAGTTTTCATTGCCTGCGGGTAAACACCTATGAGTGGGATTGCTGGGTCGCGTGGTAAGTGTGGGTATAACTTTAAAAGACACAGCCAAGCTGCTTTCTAAAGTGGCTGCACCATTTGTCAGGCCCTCCAGCAAAGGATGAGAGTTTCCGTTGCCGCACCAGCACTCAGTATGATCAGAATCTGTTTTTCATTGTAACCGTTCCAGTGGGTACACAGTGGCTCACAACACTGCATAGTTCATTGTGTGGTGACCTTGAATAAAAGTTGCGCCAACTCACCAAGAGCAGCTATGGGAAGGGGCTGGAGGGGCCTTAGGAGACAGTCCCTAACCCACAGGAAGATTCTGTGCTCTCTTCAGGGTGGTTATGCTTATTTCAAAGGTGTGTTAACCTAGGTGCATAAAAACAATGGACGGGGCTTGCTTAAGGCAAAGATAAGCCTTTTACTAACTAGTATGTGCCTGGGGCATGACTACCCACCAGGACCTGGCCAATTAGGAATTTATTATCACATCACCTGTGATGTTACATTCCATAGAAGCCCGTCTCCGCCTACAGTTCTAAATTCTAACAGCTTTAAAGGAAGATTTAGTCATCGGTGACATATTCCATCTCTTTTCTTTCTAAAGAATGCTGAGGTACAGTGGTGGTTAAGGAGAGAATAAAGTTTAAGAATTTGTCAGAAGATAGCCCTATGATGTTAGAGTGGCCATATCTCTCCCTTCTGGCTCAGTGATCTCTGAGTAGCTGTATTTCTCTGATGTATTGCTTTGCGATGGGCGCCATGGCAAGTGTAGCTTTCTGGGGCTTAACTAATGAAGCTTGTTGCCTCGTTGAGAACTTGGGCCCATCTCCACTGTGATGTGTGAGTTCCCCCCTCTGAACCCCAGGCCCATCCTCACCTCTGAGGTAAAGAGACCCCAGACCACCGGCTCCGCTCACCTTTTCATGAACTTGCTCCCAGTGTCTTGGGTGAGGTACGGAAATGGTATCTTCTCTTTTTTCCAACTATTTAGTGTCTGGGTTACAGGCGCAGTTGTCAAATCTAGTCCAGGATCTGCCCTTTAAAATATGTGTAAGCCTGAAAGTAGTTTTAAAGTCTGACTTTTCCCCCACTTGCTTCCCTGGGCAGTAATCTTTTCATAGCTTACCTGCTATTGGAGCTCAGCCTGGCATAGACACAAAGGAGGCCTATGTGGTGCTTCAAAATCACAACCTCATGCCCTCCACACCCATTGTTCCCCAAATCATGCTGATGTAACATCTCTTTACCATGTTATCGCTCGCCCACGCGTGGTCGTACAGGTAGGGCCCTACAAACCTTTGATCCTCCGTGCTGTAGGATTTCATAACTCAACCTGTGAAACATGAAGCTAAACTCTCAGAATCGAAGTCAGTGCTAATCAGTGATGCTGGCTTCTGAAATTCCATTTCTAAAGTTGCTGCTCAGAAACTTGGTTAAGTATCCTTAGTTAAGTATTTCAGGCTGTGGATAGGGATGCATTTTTCTATCTGCCTTCCTTCTCTCCAGCATGGTTTAGATCTAAATGTTTTTAGGGGCCAGATAGGCGATGTAAATAAGCGAGGTTGCTCTGCATAAGGCCCCAGTGTCGGGGAGGCATCAGGGAACGGTGAGGACTGTGGCTAACTGGAACCCTGATGCCCCACCTCAAAGAGGCAGCCATCAATCAGTTGATGGTTGCTGTGTGGAATTTCAGATCCAGTGATTGCCAGCAATCTTGCAGTTGTTCAAAAAAAAAAAACCTCTGCAGTCTAGATTTTTTATGTTGGCAATTAGTTCATAATATTCCTGGGCAGACAAAATAAAACCCGTCTGTAGGCCACATGTGGCCTGTACGGACGTCCAGATTCTAGCCTGCCAACGCAATCATTTATTTATTTATGTGAGTGATAAGTATTAGTTGCTCACAACTGTGGAAGAAGCAAGATGGGATAAATACAGTCAGAGACAGCCCCAAAGGGCTAGCAATTCTGTTGGAAGGGCAAGATACTCACTTAACATGCCGGAATGATTTTTTAAATGTACAGCATGATGTGAAATCATGGTCCTCAAACTTTAGCATGCATCAGAATCACTTTGAAAGGCTTGTTAAAGTATATACTATTGATCACCTGCATTTCCAGAGTTTCTGATTCAGTGGGTCTAGGGTGGAGCCCAAGAATTTGCATTTTAAACAAATTTCCAGCTGATGTTCGTCTTACACACACACACACACACACACACACACACACACACACACACAGTTGAAGTTCTGAAGTTCTAATCCCCTTTACCTCAAAATGTGGCCTTATTTGGAAATAGGGTCATTGTATATGTAATTTGTTAAGATGTTGTGGCAGAATGCACGGGAGAACGATCAGCCAGCACTCTGAGGGAGGAAAGTTTAACCTTTATTTCGCAGATCTGCTAGTCCAGGGGAATTCCGATCCAAAGCCTGAACTGAACTCGTGGGGAGATGCTGACCTATATATCTCCTCCTGTGGCAGCTCCTGAGGGTCCCCGCAGCTCTGCCCAAGTGAGTCAGAGTGGGGAAGTAAGACTACAGTTTTAACCAGATACTGAACTAGTTGCAAGCCCCCCCCACCCCATTTTCCTTTTCAAGATGGGTCACACTGGAGTAAGGCGGGCCCCTAATCTCATATGACTGGTGTCCTTGTAAGAAGAAGGCCGTGTGAAGACAGAGACAAGGGGGAGTGCCATTCGAAGATGGAGGATTGGAGTGATACTTCCTCCGAGCTCTTAGGAGGAACTAAGACTGCCACCCTTTGATTTTGGGCTTCTGGCCTCTAGGACTATGAGACAATAAATTCCTGTGGTTTTAAGCCACCCCTTGTGGGGTACTGTGTTACAGCAGCCCTCACAAACTAATGCAGAAGCACTAGTTAAATCGAAAACTCTGTAAGCTAGTTAAAAATAAAGCGCAGAATCATGGTAGTCATGTCAGGCAACTGAGAAATGATGTGGAGTGTGATTCCTACTCCCTGCAGGCCCGGGCAGAGGAGCACTGCAGAGGGGTGGTGCGTCTGGTTCTGACCTGAGGCAGGAGTGGGCATCACCCCATCTCGGCCTGCTCCAGGAGAGTCACCTTAGCTTTGAATCACCCATCTGAAAGGCTACCCTGTTAACATTGAAAGTAAAAATCCTAGAATTGTCACTTAAGTATTGGTATAGTGCATTGTTTCAAAGAAATCAAGCCAGTTTTAGGTCTCCAACTCTAAAATTTCCCCTTATTTGTTCTGCTTGGAATTTAAAGGAGATTCTTAACCCTTTTTAGCTAGCATGCATGTGTTATTGTGTGTTCTCTCTCTCTCTCTCTCTCTCTCTCTCTCTCTCTCTCTTCAGGAAACTCAATTTAATTGGTGAAGTATGCTGTGGTTGTAGCCAAGTGCAAGGGCATGGAATGAAAAATGCATTCTGTTATTTTTTTTAACTTAAATTTTTAAAAAAACACAACATAAAATTGACCATCTTAACCATCTTTAAGGTACAGGGCAGTAGTGTTAGGTGTAGGCACCTTGTTGTGCAACAGATCTCCAGAACTTCTTCAACTTGCAGAACTGAAACTCTACACCTCTGGAACTACCCCCTTTTTAGCTCTCTTTTTGACTTTGGCTGAGTTAATAATTTGTGGAATTTGGTTTGCTCATGGCAAACAGCTGCCGAGTTGTATCGAAACATTTGTGCAATATTAGACCACTTTATGCACGATCATTAAGTTGGCTCACTCTCTCATACCCAAACCGAGATGCAAACTAGTAGGACTATGAATATGAATGTTTCTCATTCTCTATCAGCACAGTGGATGTATGTGGATGAGTTCATGCTGCACCGTCAGCAAGTCCAGAATTGCAAGAACCTTTCGGGGAAGTAAATACAATGATTGAAGCGATGGTTTAAAAGTGACAGAGCTGTACTAAGCTGAAGACAGTCATAGGGACCTACATGATCCTAGTAAATGAGGTGAATCCAATGCCTGAAGCCTTTCTACCACCATCTCCACCCTTCTCTCTGCCTCTCCTGGTCCTCACAAGGCACAATAGCACGCTCAGATGTCTTAAATGGCTGGGGTTTTTTTGCTGCTACATTTGTTCTCTCTTCCCTGACCTCGAGCCAGCTCTTTTGACTTTTTGAACTTTTGTTTTTATTCACAAAGGTAATTTCAAGAACTGTTCTGAGTTACACTTTTGGCATCTGGCTCCTCAGATATCTGCGGTTAGGCAAGAACAGAGATCTGAAAGCACATTTGGCAGCAGTCTCAACCTTTCACAACAGAATTAAATCACATAAAGTAGGTGAATTTCCATCCAGGCATTCTCTCGCAGAACAAAGCCCTGTACGTACAGCGTCTTCCCCCGCACTCTGAACTTCTTGCCAGTTCAGTTGTAAAGTGTTTCCTTCGTGTTTATTGAATGGGCATTTTTGGTCTTAGAAAAATCGGGACAATGCAAATCATGAAAGCAGACTACATGTGGTATCTGAGCTCATGGATCTGTAGTTTTTATTATGTAGTCATAACTTAATATCTGGCTTGATGTTCTCTGCTGTATCCATAGGTTATAAATAGAAGGTATTTTTGCTTATTTCCAAGAAAGCTCTATAATCGTTAAGGTTTGGTAAACTGGGTAACATTACCGCCCGCCAGCCAGCCTGAGGGACTGCCACAGCTCAGTCATGGTATTATTCTTAGACCCTTGTCTGGACGCCGCAGACTCTACCTATGACTCGAAATCCCTGAGAACTGCTCAGACTTCCTCTTGGAAATTCACAGCCATGTCATGAATCGTATTACTCTTCCTGTCTTGGCCAACCACCCCCCTAACCAATGACTTGAGAGGATGTCCTAGGAGGAACTCTGTGGAATTGTGGCTCCAACTGACCCTTCGGACATTCTGGCTTCCCCTCTTGTTTTGTGCCCTCTCCTTGCTGGCCCCTCTTTCCTCTCTGTGTGGGGGAGGCTGTCCCAGTCACAGGCTGCCTGCCCCACTCAGCTGCCTCTGCACACCCAGAGCCCGGGAGAAGAAAGGGGAGCTGCATTTCATTTGACTCTTCGGGTCAGCGCTATGGGGTCCCTCCCTTTTATCTCATTTAATCCTGGTTTCAGAAGGCTGAGCCCTTCCTCTCCAGATATAAGGGTGGGGACTCTAATTCTCAGACAGTAGCTTCTTGGGGAGGGAACTTTTTTTGTTTGAGTCCTTAAATTCTGCTGAGCCTGTATAGGACTTAGCCTACAAGGCCCATTGTCCATCTTTTCTAAGCTGTCACCTTTCCCGGGGACAGGAGGAGTGAGTTAAATAAAAAAGACCACCTTGGAGCAAGAGGGTGTTCCCAGCCTGCCCCACTCGCTCCCCTCCTCATCCAGGGCTGCCAGTCACCTTGACCTCTACCTCCTAGGGCAGTGCTTCTCGTGTTCCTGTGGCCTTGAGCTGCCTTTGGCCTCCTCCATTTCCAAGCTGTGACTCAGTAGCTTTTGAAAGCCACGCTGGACTTGGAGGAACTTCCCAACTCTCTCTCCAGGGCTGCTTCTTCGGCAGCCATGTTGTTCTTGCCCCTCATTTCTTAGCATTTCCATGATGCTGGGGAGGGGCAGAGAATGTGCTCATGTTCCTGTGGGAATGAAGGCCAGGATGGCTTTGTGAGGGCTCTCATTACAGCTTTACGTGCATATTTGCCCCCTCAATGTGTTTCTTTGAGGGCAACACTGTGTCCTACTTTGGCACCCACAGCACCTACATTGTACTTGGCCCAATAAATGTGCGGACAGTCCAAACAGAGCAAGAAGCACAAGACAATGTGATGAAAGTACCTCGTGTGGCTTGAGAGCCAGTAAGTTGACCACTAATGGAGGTGTTGTTCTTTGTGAGATGCTAATCTACCTGCTTGGGCCTTAGGCAACAACTCTTGACTAAGTGTCCTAGAGGGTAAGGAATGAAACCTTGAACATTGGAATAAGGAAACAAGTGACAGGGCAGCACCCTAGGACTATTGATAACCAGAACCTCCAACCACCCTTAGACCTGTAGGGTAGGAAAGGAGTGGCTTGGGGAACCTGGAAAGGATAATATGAGAGAGAGAGAGAGAGAGAGAGAGAGAGAGAGAGAGAACAGAACCACCTGACATGAGCTGAGCCCTCCGTAGGGGAACTCAGCCAACTCATGGCAACTTGACAGTGAGGAGGTGGAGTTGACCTCAGTCTTCTTCCTTATTGGTGCTACCTGTTGGCCAAACCAAACTAGAAGCCTGAGAAAGCTTGACAGAGAAAGCTTTTTATTCAGTCTCTGTGTGCAGCTTCCCTGGACCCAGAACTGATGGAGAAGTATAGAACATGGATCTGGAGAGGTAAATAGAAAATACCTCTAGTGTCTGGTCCTTTCGACACTTCAACCCAGACGCTGTAGCTAAGGAGTTACAGTCCAAACTTACTGGTGCCCCACAATGAACTCTTTCCAGGACTGAAGAATGCACAATTTGTCACTGGATGGGCAGGATCCGTTGTATCTCATGCCCTTTTTTCTCAAAGGCGGTGTGCCCATCACAGATTCTTAGAGGGAAAGTACATTTTTTTTGAAGCATCCCCCTTTTGTGTTCCTAATTTTTCACTTTTTTAAAAGTGTTACTGGAATGAGGAAGTGGAGACATGGCCCAAGGCTAGAAGTCTTGGTTCTTTTGCAGGTGGTAGCTCTCTGTTGCCAGGCCAACTTGCCCAGCAGGAGAGTTGTGTTCATCCTGCCTCTTCTACCCTTTGGGTGCTGCGTCCCCTTCTGAAGGGTTGGGAGTTTTCTCTGAGCTCCTTGGCATCCATGTGTCTACTGGACACTATGGGAAGGATTTCCATTGAAATAGGAAGCAACCTATACCTGCCCCCTTCTCTTCCTTGACTCCCATTCCCTCTTCGGATCACTTTAATCTACCTTTTAACCTTCTGCTTGCCACTGAAAGGATTCCTGCCAAAGCTTCCTAATTTGCAAAATTCCTTAATATATATGCAGCTCATAATACTCAATTATCACCCCCCAATATATTGATATCCCTAAAGCTATATCTCTAGGTCTTTCTCGGGAACCCCACAATTGCTTCTCCAGTTGCCTATTCAACATCTCCACCAAATGGATCTCCCCCAGGTACCTCAAGCTTACTGTGTCTTAAACTGAATTTATAATCTCCCCTCCCATGCCCACTCTCTCCTCTCCTTCTCTAGCTTGGTTTATGACGTCACCATCTTCCAGTTTTCCCAGACTGGAAGCCATGGCACCATCCTTGCCTTTCCTTCTTCCCTGACTCCCCGCCGTGCCACACAGCCAGTCTTTCATTAAGTACCATGGGTTCTGCCCGAGTCTCTCTCTTTATTACCGTTCTCATTTTTTCTCTCCTGTCCAACTCACCCTCAGATTTATTACAAAACAGCTACATATCTTGCTTAAAAATCTTTGCTGAATAATTATATGAAAAGATTCTCATTATCACTCATCATTAGGTATCTCTTCAAATCAAAACCACAATGAGATCAGTTCATGTCCACTAGGATGGCCATAATTAAAAAGACAGGTGATATTAAGTGTTGGTGGGGCTTTGTGAGAAATTGGAACATTTCTCCATAACATTACCGGAGACTAGAGGTATTTTCTATTTACTGCAATGTAACTACTGTAATGTAGTGTAATATAAAATGGATCAGCTGCTTTTGAAAACAGCTTGGCCATTCCTCAAAATATTCAGTGTAGAGTTACCATATGACTCAGCATTTCCACTCCTCAGACTATACCCAAGAGAAATAGAAATATATGTCCACACAAAAACTTATACATGAAGTTTATAGCAGCATTTTTCACACTAGCCAAAAAGTGGAAGCAACCCAATGTCCGTCAGCTGATGAATGGATCAACAAAATGTTGTATAGTGATCCAACAGACTATTATTTGACAGCAAAAAAGAATGAGGCATTAATATACACTTCAACATGGATGAACCTTGAAGACATTATGCTAAGTGAAAGAAGCCAGTCTCAAAAGACCACATATTATATGAAATGTCCAGAATAGGCAAATCCATAGAGGCAGAAAGTAGATTAGTGGTCCTAGGGCAGGCTGGATAGTGAAGAATGGGGAGTGGCTACTAATGGGCATGAGGTTTCCTTTGGGGATGATGAAAATATTCTAAAATTAGATTGTGGTGATAGTTGCACAACTCTGTGAGTATACTAAAAAACCATTGAATTGGATGTATACTTTATTTACTTTTTAAAAAAATATATTTTATTGATTTTCTACAGAGAGGAAGGGAGAGGGATAGAGAGCTAGAAACATCAATGAGAGAGAAACATCGATCAGCTGCCTCCTGCACACTCCCTACTGGGGATGTGCCCACAACCAAGGTATATGCCCTTGATCAGAATCGAACCTGGGACCCTTCAGTCCGCAGGCCGACGCTCTATCCACCGAGCCAAACCAGCTAGGGCTGGATGTATACTTTAAAAGAGTCAATTATATGGTATGTGAGTTATATCATAATAAAGCTTTAGAAAACATCTCTGGCCCTTCTGCCTACAGAATGAGGCCCATGAGCCATAATAGAATAGCGTAGGATCTTTGTACCAATTCCAGCTCTTTCCTTATATCCAACCACTTCTCCTCCACCCCTTTCATCTCTGCCCTTCATGGTCAACCCACAGAGAATCATCTTTACCAGATTATGCCATTTCTTAGGCACCCCCAACCCGCTGTTTATGCTGCACCCTCTGCCTGGCATGCCGTACTTTGTCTACCCAGAGAATCGCTACTCATCTGTCACAGCCCAGCTCACACGGGTTTAGTTCCTTTCTTCTGTGTGTTTTCATCGCCTTATGGAAGTGTGCTCATTATAGCATTTACCACACTATATTTTAAATGTTTGTATCTCTTCCTCCTGTAATGGACCGAGCTCTCCAGGGCATGTGCCAGCATTTCACTTATTTCTCTTTCTGTCTCGAGCATCCAGAAGAGGGCATGAATGCTAGCACACAGTCAGCCGTCAGTGCCCCATAAAAGTGGTTGAAGTTGAATTCAGTCAAGGAGACCAGTGAGAGGTCCCGATGAGCAGCAGTGAGGGGCTTTCCAGAGTGAGGACAGTGGAGATGTGAAGAGGAAACAAGCCAAAATCTGCATCGTCGGTGACCTGCTGAAAGTAGCCTCCCTCCTGAGAACGGAGCAGTTTGTCATCTTAGCTAATGTCCACTTTGGGGCTGAAAGGGGTGAGACGTGAGACCAAATGTCTAAGTTGGGCTCATGGGTGGGCAAAAGGGTAGGATAGGAGGAGAGTTGATGGCATTCCGAGGGACAGGAATTGAGAACCTACAATATGCCTGACATTATGAGACTAGATACAATGGCAATCAGAGGCCAGCGGCTAAAATTAAAGCTGCTGATTATCATTGGCGTCTAGTATAATAATGTCCATCACATGGCAGCTACTCAGTAAACATTTACGCAAAGGAAAGAAAGAAGGTGAGCTCTTCAGACACTCAAAGTCACCTTTGCCCATTAGAGCAGCGGTTCTCAACCTGTGGGTCGCAACCCCTTTGGCAGTCGAACGACCCTTTCACAGGGGTCGCCTAAGACCATCCTGCATATCAGATATTTACATTACGATTCATAACAGTAGCAACATTACAGTTATGCAGTAGCAACGAAATAATTTTATGGTTGGGTCACAACATGAGGAACTGTATTTAAAGGGCCAGAAGGTTGAGAACCAATGCCTTAGAGTCTCCTACATAGAGCCAACCCTGCTCAAGCCCTGGTATGGCCCCAGGCTGACTGTGCTATTGAAAAAGAGACCCATTCTCTTCTCATCTCCATCTTAGAGGCCTCTGGTGGGGGTGACTCTCCACTCCTGGCCTCCGCTTCCAACACAGCAGGGTTTCAGGGAGTCTTCTCCTTTCTTTTCCCTTCCCTGAGGTGGCCAGTAGGAAATACTCGGCTCCATGCCCCTGACTCCCCGTCTTCTGCCAGTGGCCAAAGTGATCTCCGAGCCTCACCACCTGATGAGTGAATGTCAGCTCGCTCACCTTTTCCATCTCTTCCTCCTCCAACCTTCCTTTCTTCTCAAGCTCATCCCAAACTAAAGGGCAGGACCACTCTGCCCTGTGCCTCTTTAAGTTGCAGGCTTCTACATCTCAGGGGTGGCCAAAGAACGGGCAACACCGTCCTTCAGGCTGGCTGGGGCCCCTATCTGATGGGCCAGGGGTCTTTCATCCAGGATTTCCAGGTTCTTAACAACAACCAGCAGCCTTTATCTCAGCCCTTTGAGCTCAGGGAGAACAAACCCGGTCAGCAGTGGGAGGGGCGGGTCCCCGTGCTTCCCCAGATAATAGCCTTCCCTTGTTTTCAACTAGACCAGACAGATAGATTTTGGAAAAACCTGCATCTTTGCTCTCCCAGCTTGGTTTACTTCCCACGGCCTTTATTCTAGCACCAGTTATAATGACCCAGGCCGAAGAGATGTCTGGCTGCCCCAGCTTTCCCGTGTGCCCCACTTTTGATTGGCCTCGTTATTTCTGTGGGTCTCCAAAGCTTGAACTGAAGCCATGGAAGTAGAAAGAGGCTTGGCGTTGGCTGTGGTCGGTCCGGCTGTTAGGTTTCTTATTTCCCTGGAAGTGAGGACCTTCTTTCGTTCAGGAACTCTGCGTGGGCCGATTGGGGATGGGACTCCAGTTTGTCTCTCCGCTCCTTCTCTGTCTCTAACAAATTTTCTCATCCTGTTGGTCACGTCATTTGTTCGGAGCACTGGAGTGAATGGATGAGGTTATTCGTGGCTGGGATGACCACCCTCTAGGTCCAGCCAGGCACCTTTGAGCCCCATACAGACACCTGAAGACTTGAGCTCCTGTACCCCTGCACACCTGTACCCCATTGTTGGTAACCCTGTTGGCAGGCTCAGCTGCTGAACTGTAGGGCACCATGCCTAAAAGGCCATAAGTGGCCTTTCTAGTGAGATTCCTGCCTGAACTAGCCCAGCCAAGGATTCCTCCATTCCTGGGGCCACCTCTGCCCAGCATTTCTGCATCTTCTGGCCTCCCGAAACTTCTCAGACCCTCTCACCCTGGGCTCCCCTTCTGGCACGCCAGCATCTGCTTTCTTCTCATCTGCATTAGTTTATAATTTCTCCAGAGTGGACATTTTGGCTCTTCCTCTCTACCCTCCCTTTCCCCTTCCCCACCACCCCCAGAACCAAGGCCTGGGTGGTTCCAGATCCCAGGCTTCTCATCGCTGTAACCCAGAAACCCCGGTTTTCCGGACATCCACACTTGGCTGCCGACACCCTCTCTTGCACCTGTCACCTCTCTCTGAGTGCACCCTTTGGTCTCATGGAATTATTTGGGAAGCACATTGAGCCACTGCTCTGCACAGGGTCATTCTTGCTGTCTTATGCTTTTCTCCTGTTTCCCTTCCTGAATTGGTGCACTCACTCCATTGTTTTTGCTTCTGGGGTGGTTTCTGGAAGCTATAAACTCATTTTATCCATTGGAATATTTTTATGTTGCTTCCCCCATCCATTTCTCTTTCTCACATCGCCTCTCTCTCTATTCAGTATGGAAACAAAAATGCAAGTGGGGAATCAGAAAATGAGCAGGTGCTCAGAGTTGGGGGTGGGAGGGCTGTGGCTCACATTAATCCACCGTAGGTGTGATGACCACCTACATAAGACATCCTGTAGGTGTGTCATGTCACCCCACTGCCTGAGCAGCAGGCCTTGATCACCCAGAAAACAACCATCAAGGTTTTCTTCTCCAGAGAGCTGGCTCAACAAACCACGTCTCTGAACTAGTAGCATATTTTCCAGAGTTGCAATCATTTTGATCTAGTCAGTGGGTAGAGGGCACATAGATTCAGTTCCCTGAAAGAGGAAGAGGGAAATGAAACTGGTTTTGGTTTGTCGGCTTGTTGCATAAATGCCTCGTTATATTCCACATAAAGCTTCTTCAGTTAAAAAAGGGGTGGGGGGAGGATTTTTTCCCCCTTTAGTATCATGTCTAGCTGAGAACCGCAGCCTCCTTTTTGAAAATCTGCCTCAGCAAACTGCAGTTTCATCATTTGGCCTTGAATTTGAACATGCAGTCATCCAGTGAGGGGGCTGGTAGTCCTATGAGGGGACTGGAGCACAGCCTCTTATTATGTTTTGTCCTCAACTGCTGCTTCCTCCCCAACAGCTGAGCAATGTGGCTGGTCCCATGTCATGCTGTGCCTGCTGGTATTGACAAAAGATGATGCATTTTCTGTTTACCCATCCAGCATCCTGTTTCCATCTTGGGACTCAAAGAAAGTCGTAATTCTGCTCCTTTATCTTGAATGAAAGTGATTGCTTTGAAATCTTCTCCCTCCTCCCTCTCCCCACAGAGACCATACTTTAATTCAGCTTCACAGATTAGTCCGTAGTTCATGACAATAGAAGACCAGATTTCTGAGGCTAGGAACCTTTGGGGGATCGCAGCTTATTGCCATGTGGGTGGTTTTACAAGACTGAAATCTTTCTTTTCTTTTTTTTTTTTTTTTTTTAAATATATTTTATTGATTTTTTTACAGAGAGGAAGGGAGAGGGATAGAGAGTCAGAAACATCGATGAGAGAGAAACATCAATCAGCCGCCTCCTGCACACTCCCCACTGGGGATGTGCCCGCAACCAAGGCACATGCCCTTGACCGGAATCGAACCCGGGACCCTTGAGTCTGCAGGCCGACACTCTATCCACTGAGCCAAACCGGTCAGGGCGATTTCTTTTCTTGCCGTAGCTGGCAGACCTAACAGCGTTGGTCCCTCATGCACAACGTGTACATCCCTAAAAGCATAGAGACCAACTCTCCGTTTATTCCATGTTCTTGCCCGTGACAGCAGGCTCCCCTTTGAATCATGGCAGCCCCGTGTCCACCTGGATGCCAAGGCACTGAAATAACAGTTGTTAGTTCTTGGAGGGCATAAAGGTCAGGCAGAACTGTCAGGTGCGGTGTTTACATGGCGGGCTGCAGGGTGGGTTGGGAGTGAAGGTGTGAGACGAGTTAGAGCTTTTGTGACAGTTTCTGGGCATCAAAGCGGACAGATTCTTGCCATTTCCTGAGCAACTACTATAAGCCATACGCTGTGCTAAGTGCTTTGCGTTTTATTTCATTTAATAAAGAAATCACAAAAAGCAACCTCTTCAGAAAACGTCGTGAGGACCAAGTCCCCTAAGATAATGAGGTAAAACATATCCCCTATCTCTGGAAGGGAACTCAAGCCGCTGTATTTTTTCTGAATAATAATTACATTCACTGAGGACTTTTTATTCGCCAAGCATTGAGCTAAGCACATTATAGACATTTAATCTTCACAAAAGCCCGAGGAGGTAGGGCTCTGAACCCCGATCTGGTTATCTTTTGCTGCTTAGCAAACGACTTCAAAGCTTAGTGACTTCAGATGGCAGCAGTCATCTGTTCTGATCACGAATCTGCGATGTGCCAGCTCATCTCTGTTCCCTGCAGCATCAGCTGGGCAGCTGTCTGGGGCCCTGGATCACACGGCTGACGTGTGGAGAGGTCCCCTGTGCTCTGCTGCTTCTAGACCAGCCGTGGGCAAACTACGGCCCACGGGCCGGATTCGGCCCGTTTGAAATGAATAAAACTAAAAAAAAAAAAAGACCGTACCCTTTTATGTAATGATGTTTACTTTGAATTTATATTAGTTCACACAAACACTCCATCCATGCTTTTGTTCCGGCCCTCCAGTTCAGTTTAAGAACCCATTGTGGCCCTCGAGTCAAAAAGTTTGCCCACCCCTGTTCTAGACCCTGAGGCATTCCTGAGTTGGCCAGAGCCCCTGACTGACCTCAGCCCAGGTTTCTGTATCTTTTCCCGCCTTCACTGGGCCTGTAATGTCTTGCCCACCACAGTCCAGGCCCAGAGAAGCAGATTCTAGAAACATTCCTAAATCCCTTCACCTGTGGAGAACCCTAGGCATGAGAAGAAGAGACCCAGAGATATGGGAGAACCATCTTCAGAGGTGGGGAGGGTGACTGTGTGGGTCGCAGAGTGGCTTGTGTTCTGTGGCCCGAGTTGGTTGTGAGCATCGCTTGGCAAACTACAGCCAGTGGGCCGGAGCCTGCTGCCTGTGTATGCATAGTCCTTGAGGAAAAACAATTTTTAAATGGCTGAAGAAAAAAAATACACCAAGGAGAATGTGGAGCGGAGTCGAGCAGTTGCAACAGAGACGGTATGGCCCACAAATCTTCTTGTAGAAAATGTTTGTTCTAGAGGCAGACTCTGGATCTGTGTTAGCAGAGCCAGATTCCAGGTCTACACAGGAAAGTTTCCTGGCTACAGCTGTCCGTGATAGGCACAGGGCCCTCGGCTGAGCGGTATGCAGGCAGGTGGCTGTGCCGAGGGCACTGTAGGCCAGTGGTGTGAGGGTAAATGAGTAACAACGGGTTCTCCAGGCAAGAAAAGCCCTGGTTTGTAATATTTGTCTGTTTCTATGATACAAATCCCCCCATGGCCCATTTCCAGTCCTGATGTGATGTCACTGAAGGTGGAGTTGGGACGAGATGCATGTAATTGGCTCTGCAGTGGGCTCGGGGCATCACCAGTTGTCATGCTGCCCTCGGGTGGCTCCCGCTCTAGAGACACACAGGGGCTTGGGAAGGAACATGGTGCTGGAAAAAGCGTTGACATTCCATTGGCCTCTCGGGACTCAGGCAGCTGCCATCAATATCTGCAGAGTAAGAAGATGAAGCCATGGACCACAGAGCTGCCGAATTCCACCTGCTATTTCATTGTCCTCACATGGGTTTAGAAAATCTTGATTCCTGCAAAGATTGATAAGTTTGAACAAAACATCACTTTAAGTAACGTTAAAAGGCAAGTGACAGATGGGAGAGAACATTTGGGATACAGAAGAGATCCAGGCTTAGTATGGAGAGGAGGTAAGGAACATCCATCAATCAATTCAGAACAGTGACAGTCCAGTAGAAAAATGGGCAAAGGGTGTGGGCAGACAGTTTATACCTACTCAAATACAAACGGCCGATAAACCGATGAAAGAGTATTGGTCTCTCTGCCAAGCAGGGGAATGTAGGATAAAACAGTGCCCTGTTTATTTCACCCATCGGATTAGCCCAAACTAAGGATACCAAGCAAGAGGCTGTGCTGACGCAGCCCGTTCCTTAAATACATAACAACCAGCATAACCTTGGACCCAGAAATTCTATATGGGGCTGTATATCCCCCGGCTGAGAAAAATTCTCACACCTTCAGAGGAAGCAGGTACAGCAAAAAGTCATTGCCTCATTGCTGTGATAGTGGAAAATTGAAAACACATAATGGCTAGATAAACTCTGATCTAGACATCCCAACGAACATCAGGCAGCAGCGAAAGCAGAACGTGAGAGCTCTCTACCAAGGGTCATTGCAGAGGTGAGCAAGGTGAGCGAGCATACTGCAGAAGAGCGAGCATAGTCTGATGCCACTGGTGTTGTAAAATGTCCCTAAGTCGGTGCTGTGTAGTACACACACACACACACACACACACACACACACACAATGTTCCGAAGGGCTGTGTACCATGTTCATACTAGGATATACTTTGAGGGCGGTAGGGAGGGGAGAGGGCCAGGATTGGGGAGGAGGAGGAGCTATTCTGAGGGACTTCAGTTTTATATATGCATGTTTTTGTTTTTCTTAAGAAGAACATATTTGTGTATTTCGTGTGTAATATTTCTAAGAAACCCAATTAAAGTTCAATTCTCCCCAAATGGAACGGAGGGGGGAATTCCCATCCCCCTGGGTAAGCCCAGATCTTCCAGGTTGGCCTGTGGGGCCACATGGGGAGGAGATTGAACTTTAATTTCCTGCTGTTACACAATTGAGACTGGACAGAAACCAGTTAAATACATCTTTATTTAACAAGGAACTAGAGTCACTTTAAATGGGTGCTGTTGGGTTGGGGTTGCCAGCACTTCCTCCTGCTGAATCCCAGCCCCCTTCCCCCTCCAGGTGCCCTTTCTCCTCCCTCCCCTCCCCCTCTCTGGCGGCTCTCAGCACATCTAGATTCCTCTATGGCCAGACTCAAGGAAAGACGCAGAGAGAGGTGTTCTCTCTCCCCGGGAGCCAAGGCCCAGCTTCCAGCTCACCTATTACATATCCTGGTACCCCCCTCCTCCAGGTGTTTGGCCCCAGGAATGTCCACCCATTTCAGGAAAACCCTACTATGTAAGCGCAGGCGTGGGAGCCTCATTCCATTGTTAACAGCCACATCTGCCGCCATTAGACAGCATCTGGAACAGAGAGCAGCACAGACAGTAGCTTCAAGGGTTTTTCTACCCCGTTGCCTGTGGCCAAGAGAAGTTAAGGCACTTACCTTGTGTCCGACACTCATATCCTTACCCCCAGCCCCCAGTAGTAATGATGAACAGTAGGCATTAATATCCCCCATTCTGTAGGCAAAGCAACGGTGCCGCAGAAAGAAACTTAACCCATCTGAGTCACAGGGCAGACTGAAACCCAGAATGCCTGCCTCCAACGCCTTTACCCTTTGAACGATGTTCTTCCCTTAGGGGTTTCATTCTAGAAACGTTCAGAAGGCTCCTGCCTGCTTTTTGCACAGCCTCCCTGGGTAACATGGAAATGAAAGATCACTTCCCCCGCGAGTGCCAGGCTTTCTTTCCTGTGAGAATCCCCAGAACTCCTTTTAAGTTGTTACTGAATTTTAGGTGAAACAGATAGAACATGTATTTTCACAGACAGCTTGCATTTTGGATCCAAAGAAAGTGTGAAGGTTAGGAATTCCTTTGATATTTTCTGTGTAATTTAGATAAGCAACGAATGGTGTTCCCAAACCCCTAGTCTACTTCAGACCTTAAAGTCACACCTATGTCAGGAATGGGAAGAGCGGGGTATTAGGCCTCATCTTTCCCTTTAAATTCTGCAAAGTCCTCAGTTACCTGAGGAATGTAAATGAGAACAGGAGAGGTGAGAATGTGAAAACCCTCCAGGACTTCCCCAAGATTAACGAGATAGAACAATCAGCACACGGGGAGGACAATGGGGCACTAGTTTCAAGTTTGGGTTTACTTAGAGGCAGAGCCAAGAAGTTGAGAGGACTTCCTCCCCTCGCCCTGCACATCACAGCCACCAAGATGGTTATGTTTAAAGGAAGAACCATCCCAAAGGGTTCAGGGATTCCTTCAGGACTACGGCAGCTATGCACTTCTCACCCACGTTTTTCTGACCTGAATTTAAAAGTTTTTACACAGTGCGTGAATGAACCCTTCCTTCGTGGGAGAACTGGAAAGCAAGACTAACAAAAACTATCGGTTTCCAATTATCTCCCTCCTCCCGAGTTGCTTTAGCCATCCTGTAACATTTTGTTTGCAGCCTGTGAGCAGTTACTATCTGTTATGGGTTGAATTTTTTCTTATGCCCCCCCCCCCCCCCCCCCCCACACCACTGAGTCAGCGAGCAGCTGCCTGGGGAAAAGATAAGTTGAAGCCCTAACCCCAGTATATCAGAAACTGGCCTTATTTGAAATTGTAAGCAGGTTAAAATAAGGCTCCTGGGACGGGTCCTAATCCAGTCCGACTGGTGTCCTTATAAAAAGCGGAAATGCTGCACTGAGGGAAGACCACGTGAAGACACAGGCTGAGGCTACGTAAAGGCGGGAGATTGGAGTGGCGCATCTACATCCAAGGGATGCCAAAGGTTGCCGGCAACTGCTAAAAATTAGGAATATGACCCGGCTGACACCTTGATTTCACACTTCTAGACTACAGTACTGGGAAAAAATACATTTCTGTTGTTGTAAGCCATCCAGTTTGTTAATGCAGCTCTAGCAAACCAATACCAGTACCTGTGCCTAGCCCTTATAAAAGATACATTTAGGATAAAATAAGATAGAGAATGTCAGTTCATCTGTCATAGGTAATATGGCATGTTTTCCAAAGATGGCTGTAGCATCTTCTCCTGACCTACATGTTTGTCTGTCTCTAGACGCTGGAAACTCCTCCATCAAGCGATGGAGTCTAAATCCCTTTTCTTTGAATCTGGATGGGTTTATGACTCACTCTGATGCTGTGTGACTTCTGAGGCAGCTTCTGCCCTGCTTGCTGGAACTCTTTCCCTGGAGCCTTGGATTGCCATGTAAATGGTCCACTTGCATTGAGTCTGCCATGCTGTGAGGTAGCCCAACTAGCTCAAATGGAGACCACACGGAGACATGAAACTACCTGGAGAGAGGGGCCCAGACAGATCCCAGATGCTCCAGCAGTTCTGCAGTTTCTACTTTAGCCACTCTCTGATTGTACCCCCATGACAAAGACAGACCCTGTGCCAGAGCTGCCCAGCCAACCCGTCCTGGACTCCTGACCCATAGAAACCTTAAGAGATAAGAAAAAAAAAAATGAGTGTGCTCTGTGCATTGCACTGGATGCTTTCCTTTAATTTTAATGTTTAAAATGTACTGTATTTATCACTTCTGACTAAATAAACTTGTATTTAGAGCAGATGAAACACAACCACAAAATCTCAGTGGCTTAACATGATAGGATTTATTTCTCACTTGCTCAAAGTCTAATGTGGATGTCACAGGTTAGCTGGCTCTCCCTCAAACAGTGACTCGGATACATATTCTTTTTTCTTAATATTTTTGTATTGATTTGAGAGATGAAGAGATAGGTAGGTAGGTAGGTAGGTAGGTAGGTAGATAGATAGATGAGAAAGAATCATTGATCAGCTGCCTCCTGCTTACCCCACAATGGGAATTGAGCCCACAACCCGGGCATGTGCCCTGACCGGAATCGAACCATGACCTTCTAATTCATAGGTCAATGCTCGAGGGCCAGGCAAGGGATCCATATTCTTAAACCTAATGTCTCTGCTGCCCCCTGGTCCTCCTTGGGGCCCTCTGCTGGGTATAGAGGTGTCAGGGGTTATTTTCTGGTTAGTTTCATTTTAAAGAACATCATCCAAGAGGAACCAGGACCCAGGCCAGTCTGCCCCCAGGCAGTCTGGAATGTGTAAACCATTTGTTCCTTGGGTGGGAACGATCAAACCTTGTGATTCATTAGCTGGCTGTAAATTGCTCAGATTGTTTGGCCTCCTTTAACTATATTGTCTCTTATTCCACTTGTCAAGGAATCTCCCCAGCTCCTTACTATCCTGCCTCAAGATCAGACGCAGTCCCAGCATCAAGTCCTGTTAAGTCTTGCATAATTTCTAGGGAGCGTTAGGAACCCCAAATAGTGTTTTATTTTAGAAATTGGAATCCTGTGATCGTTTCTCTTATGTAACTCTGAAGGCCCACTTTGTTTTTAAAGCTGTAATGTATCCTAATTACATTCTGTTAGGGATCGCTTTTAGGAGAGGCATTGGTGGGAGGGGAAGGAATGGGAGGAGAGGGAACCTTTCACATTTCCCAGGTCTCTGGGAGAAAGCAGCCAGTGCTCATTAGCATTCATTTCACGTAATTTCCATAATAATGCTATAATTTAAAACACTCTGACTCAAAGACCTAATAAAGGAGGTAAGATTTTCTAAATTTGCTGCATAGATTGCTCATCTCTCCTTCAATCTTCCTTCTCTTAAGCAAAATGTAAAATTTGGAACGAAGAGTGGAAGTGCCAGGGTTTGACTGATCCCTTGTTAACATTATTCTGCTCTTCAGCCTTTGAGTTCTGGTTCTGAGCATGCGTGTGAAAGTGCCTACGTGAAAGAACCTTCAGGTCACTTTCTACCTTCTGAGATGGGGGCAGGGGGGACAGTAAACTGCCAAACGATGCTTGTCATGCTCCCCAACCTTGGCTGAAACCACTTCCTTCCAATCACTTTGATTAATGACTAGAGATTTTGTAAGTAGAGACTCATGGTGGGGACATCTGCCTTCCCGTAGGGGTGTGAGGAGGATGCATGTGTATGTAGGGCCTTCAGGCAGCAGGAAACCAGGGATGGGTCCGGGCCTAGTGAGCTGGGCTCCCTCACCCTCCTGATGTCCAGCTGCATGACTTGGCTTCCTGGACAAGAGACGGTGTGGACCTCGTCGTGAACAGCAGGATATCTGAACAGGACCTGCGCGCGGGGTAGAGGAGAAAGCTGGAGATGGCCCGTGCCTCCTTCCTCAGTCCTGTCAGGCGCTGGCCCCCTTCGGGCTGGTCCCTCACCTGGGGGCTCCAGGGTTGTTCTGGTTCTCACTTCTGTGGTCAGGAAGCACCTTGGAGGTGAGTTGCTCAGCACAAGAAGACTGAATAGGGGGACCGAGCCGGTTTTGCTCAGTGGGTAGAGCATCAGCTTGAAGACTGAAGGATCCCAGGTTCAATTCCAGTCAAGGGCCCATGTCCAGGTTGCGGGCTCGATCCCCAGTAGGGGGCATGCAGGATACAGCCAATCAATGATTCTCTCTCATCATTGATGTTTCTCTCTCTCCCTCTTTTAAATCAATAAGTATAATTTTTTTTAAAAAAAGAAGACTGAATGGGAGAGTATGAGATGGCCACTCCAGCTGAAAAATTAGTGCTAAGACTTGGCCTGGGACAGCAATGGGGTTCCTAGGAAGGACTTGGGCCTCCTCCCTGTACCAAGCTGTTCAGGAGCTCAAAGATTCTCCCCAACTCCGGGCAGCCAAACCCCAGCTGTTTCTCCATGTCAGGAACCAGCAGCCTGTGTGAGCAGGGGGAGTGCGGAAGGCCCTGGAGGGGGACAGAAAGAGAAGCTGGGACTGGGCACCACCGTCCCTGGAGAACCCCTCCGGGGGTGCAGCCGTCTGGCCACACCCATGGACTGGAGCCAGGAGAGGGAGGAAGCAGGGCGGGGACTCTCACAGGGAAGCCTGGGGGAGGGGTGGTGTCTGTAGGAAAGGGCTTTCCTTCCTTTTTAAGGGCACCAGTTCTGCTTTCTGGGCCTCAACTCCTGCCAGACCTGCCTGCCAGTTGCTTTATGTATATTTACTATCTTTATCCTCAAAGCCCTAAAACTAATAGGTCCTATTATTCCCATTTGATGAGAAAATGAGGCTCAGAGAGAAGGAATAACCTCTGGCTGCAGAGTTAAGATTTCAGCCGGATGTGCCAACTGTGGGCCAGCCTCCCACGGAGCAGCCCTCTCTGGCTCCAACGGCAGAGGGCACCGAGGCAAACAGGATGCAGCATCTGTCTCAGCAGCGGTCGGTTGACAGTTTACCATTTTTCCTCCTTTTTGTTCCCTGTGGTTGAAGGATTCCCTCTCCATTATTATTGGTTCTTTAAAACATACATATATGTATGTATGTATGTATGTATGTATGTATGTATATGTGTGTTTATATATATATATATATATATATATACACA
>NW_005360124.1:46173-56721 GCF_000412655.1 Myotis brandtii | reverse complement strand
AAAATATATTTTATTGATTTCAGAGAGGAATGGAGAGGGAGAGAGTGAGAGAAAGAAACATCAATGATGAGAGAGAATCATTGATCAGCTGCCTCCTACATGCCCCACACTGAGGATCGAGCCCGCAACCCAGGCATGTGCCCTGACCTGGAATCGAACTGTGACCTCCTGGTTCATAGATCCACCCTCAACCACTGAGCCACACCAGCCAGGACATTATTGTTGGTTTTTAAGAGGAATAAGAACACAGAGAAGTGAGAAGCGGAGGGTTCGTGGAGTTGAGTGGGAGCCATGCACTGTGGGGAGGAGAGGGCAGCCGGGCTGAGAGGCTGCAGACAGGAAGGCCACTACCTGGCCAGTGTGGCCAACTGCAGGCCTCTGCCCCCCGGGGGGCTGCTGGCCCTCCTGGCTGGCTCTGGCGCTGTGACACATCGCAGATCTGCCAGAGCCCTCTGCTTGGGCCCCAGGGTGGAGGAGTCACCTCGCCCTCTGGGTAAACATCCGGAAGTTAAACATCAGAGGGTGGCCTTTGCCGCAGAGGCAGGTAATTAAGACTTAGAAAAGGGGTCCCTGTTTTTAGTGTGCTAAGTCACCCGGGGTGTTTGTTCAAAATGCTGCTGCATTTCCTGATCCCCACTCTTAGGAACTCTCAGGCAGCAGTTTGGAAGTGAGGCCCAGAATCTGCATTGTCAAAACGCCCCAAGCAGTTCCCATCCTATGGACCGTGGACCAGACTAAGGAAGACACTGACTTGGACGGAGGACTCTGAAACTTTTCTTTAAGAAAACAGCTTTTTCTGTCCTATTGTTTAATCCCGTGAGCACCCTGTTGTCAATATAGGTACGGTGTTCATGGAGCTGTCTTGCTGAAAGAAAGATAATGAACACAGCAGTTATATGCATAATTGCAGTTAATTATTATGTTGTGAATGTATAGTTAAATGATAAACATTAATTTATAAGCACTCTTATTAAAAGTTCCCTTTTATTTGCCATTAATCGGGAGTTTGCTACTTTATCCACTTGATAAAAAAGTTTTGAGTTCTTGCTATGTGGTGGGCACTGTTCAGGAAGGTGGGGACAGATGTGGGCCAACAGCTGGAGCTGATCTCTACCCTTCAGGGCCTTACAGTCTGGCCAGGGAGATTGATTAAATAAATCCCCAACAGCCATGTGCATTTCAATTTTGTGTAAGTTTATTCTTATTACTTAGAGTATTTGTTAAATTCATTACTAAATGTGACTTATATAAACATAGAGGGATTTGCCAATAAGCAAATACAAAAGAAAAAAATCCTTGTCAATCTATCTATTGTGATTTGGGGTTTAAAACATTGGTTGACATATGGAATATGAACTTTCCAGGTACCCTCTGATTGAGCTAGGAAGATGTATTTTTAATAAATTCTGTACAAAGTTGTCGTTTTGTTTCTTAGTCAGGGAGTTGTGACTTCATCTCCAAATACGTTTAATTAAAATGTTTTAAGGATCCATTGATCCCCACCCCCATCATGTCTCTGCTTCCTCCCTCATTTGTGAACATAGTGCCATTAGGAAAATGGTACCCAAGTGCTTTTGAGCACAAATGTACCTGAATGCAGATGTCTCATCCAGTGAGAATTCTGATTCCGTGCTTAGCACATCCTTATGCTGTTCTCTGGCCTGAAATTTGAATGTGCCGATATTCTGTGAGAGAACACATCAACTATGAAACAGAACTGTCATCAGTAACCTCTGCTTCTTGATTTCCAGTGTTGCAGGTGGCGAGCTGTTTGACTTCTTAGCTGAAAAGGAATCTTTGACTGAAGAGGAAGCAACTGAATTTCTCAAACAAATTCTTAATGGTGTTTACTACCTGCACTCCCTCCAGATTGCCCACTTTGATCTTAAGGTACGTTGCTGAGTGTTAGTCAGAGAGAAGCTGATGAAAACCACAGCATTGGTTGTTTGTTTGCTAAGAAAAAAATGGAAGCACTTGAAAGAGATACTTGTCGTTCCTGAGGGTATAACAAATGGAATTATCAGTGTAAATCAGCCAGTGGATAATGCATGCCTTCCACAGTGACTCCTAACTTTTTGTGGAATAGAGGCTTAAGATTAATGATTACATTTGAGAATCTCTGGGGAAGGGTCAAGGGGTCTCATCAGCCAGGTCTTTAAGCAACAGAGTTGCTGTTGGTGGTAGGACATTTTCAGCTGGGAGTGCCCTCTGGTTTCCCAGTCTCCATCCCCCGGTGGCTGCAGGGCATGGAAGATAGAGCCTCAATCTCTACTCTTCCTCTTGGTGCAAAAAGGCTTATGGGTCTGACTCTGTCACCGGCAATCAATCAAGCCAAATTCTGAGACTAGCTAAGTGGGGTCATACCTGGATGGAGGCAGGGCATTATGGGAGCTAATGTCATACTCCCAACAGTCACAGAGGTCATGATCTCTTTGGGAAGGTAAGACACCCTTGAGCCACAGGAAGTGACAATGTCAATGTTTAGATTCAAGTGCAAAGTAGCATGTGATCGATTGCCAAGTAAATGGTTTAGATCATTGGAGCTAGGATAGGACCATAGCAGAGGAAGGATTTTCTTCATGCTATTGTAGCAAAGCTATGAAGACCCCATCTCTATCCCCGCAACACTCACTAAGGCACACCCCAAAGACTGCTGTTGCAAACACCTATGGCTCTCTGCTTGACCTCTGGTTTCTGGCCCTGGGAGCTGGCAATGCTAAAGAGTAAATGCTGCCCTAGCCGGTTTTGCTCAGTGGATAGAGCATTTGCCTGTGGACTAAAGGGTCCCAGGTTCAGTTCCAGTCAAGAGCACATGCCCAGGTTGTAAGCTCAGTCCCCAGAGGGGGTCATGCAGGAGACAGCCAATCAATGATTCGCTCTCATCATTGATTAGGAAAATGGTACCCAAGTGCTTTTGAGCACAAATGTACCTGAATGCAGATGTCTCATCCAGTGAGAATTCTGATTCCGTGCTTAGCACATCCTTATGCTGTTCTCTGGCCTGAAATTTGAATGTGCCGATATTCTGTGAGAGAACACATCAACTATGAAACAGAACTGTCATCAGTAACCTCTGCTTCTTGATTTCCAGTGTTGCAGGTGGCGAGCTGTTTGACTTCTTAGCTGAAAAGGAATCTTTGACTGAAGAGGAAGCAACTGAATTTCTCAAACAAATTCTTAATGGTGTTTACTACCTGCACTCCCTCCAGATTGCCCACTTTGATCTTAAGGTACGTTGCTGAGTGTTAGTCAGAGAGAAGCTGATGAAAACCACAGCATTGGTTGTTTGTTTGCTAAGAAAAAAATGGAAGCACTTGAAAGAGATACTTGTCGTTCCTGAGGGTATAACAAATGGAATTATCAGTGTAAATCAGCCAGTGGATAATGCATGCCTTCCACAGTGACTCCTAACTTTTTGTGGAATAGAGGCTTAAGATTAATGATTACATTTGAGAATCTCTGGGGAAGAGTCAAGGGGTCTCATCAGCCAGGTCTTTAAGCAACAGAGCTGCTGTTGGTGGTAGGACATTTTCAGCTGGGAGTGCCCACTGGTTTCCCAGTCTCCATCCCCCGGTGGCTGCAGGGCATGGAAGATAGAGCCTCAATCTCTACTCTTCCTCTTGGTGCAAAAAGGCTTATGGGTCTGACTCTGTCACCGGCAATCAATCAAGCCAAATTCTGAGACTAGCTAAGTGGGGTCATACCTGGATGGAGGCAGGGCATTATGGGAGCTAATGTCATACTCCCAACAGTCACAGAGGTCATGATCTCTTTGGGAAGGTAAGACACCCTTGAGCCACAGGAAGTGACAATGTCAATGTTTAGATTCAAGTGCAAAGTAGCATGTGATCGATTGCCAAGTAAATGGTTTAGATCATTGGAGCTAGGATAGGACCATAGCAGAGGAAGGATTTTCTTCATGCTATTGTAGCAAAGCTATGAAGACCCCATCTCTATCCCCGCAACACTCACTAAGGCACACCCCAAAGACTGCTGTTGCAAACACCTATGGCTCTCTGCTTGACCTCTGGTTTCTGGCCCTGGGAGCTGGCAATGCTAAAGAGTAAATGCTGCCCTAGCCGGTTTTGCTCAGTGGATAGAGCATTTGCCTGTGGACTAAAGGGTCCCAGGTTCAGTTCCAGTCAAGAGCACATGCCCAGGTTAGCTGCTCAGTCCCCAGAGGGGGTCATGCAGGAGACAGCCAATCAATGATTCGCTCTCATCATTGATGTTTCTCTTGCTCTCTCCTCCCTTCCTAGGGTCCCAGGTTCAGTTCCAGTCAAGAGCACATGCCCAGGTTGTAAGCTCAGTCCCCAGAGGGGGTCATGCAGGAGACAGCCAATCAATGATTCGCTCTCATCATTGATGTTTCTCTTGCTCTCTCCCTCTCCCTTCCTCTCTGAAATCAATAAAAATATAGTAAAAAAAAAAAGTAAATGCCCATAGGCACAGCTCTGAGCAACGAAGAATGGCGAGATGGTCAGTAAACCCCCGAACTCCCTCCTTCCCTCCTGTTTTATTTGGAAAACTCTGAGTGCTACTTTTTCTCCCCAAGTTCCTCAAAGGGGTCACACTCCAGTCACCCCCTAACTTGATAAGATGCCTTGTATCGGCTTCCTTCCATTTCCTGTCTCCCCATTCCTCTACCAAGTGGCTCCCACATAAGCCACATGCCCCCAAATGTCCCAGGTCTACTCCTGGGAGAACCTAAACCAGAACATTTATTTTTCCTGGTGTTCTGTTGCAAGTACCCTTTATGCCTGTTTTTCAGTTGTTTTTTTCAGGGGAGAGGAAGAGTTATTCAGCCACCTTACCTTAGTATAGCATAGCTTAGCTGCTATATTTTTTTATTGTGGTAAAATAAAGATAACATAATTTATACCATTCTAACCATTTTTTTAAGTATGCAGTTCAGTGGCATCAGTATATCCACCTTATTGTGCAACCATCACCACCATCTGCTTCTAGAACTTACTGATCTTCCCACCCTGAAACTATGTGCCCATTAAACAGTAACTCCCCATCCTTTCCCCCAACCCCATCTTCTCACCACCACCATTCTACTTTCTGACTCCATGAATTTGCCCATTCCAGGTAATTCATATAAGTGGAATCATATAATAGTTATCCTGTTTTATCTGGCTTATTTCAGTTAGCATAATGCCTTCAAGGTTCTTCCATGTTGTAACAAGTTTCAGACTTGACTTCCTTTCTAAGGCTGAATAAATATTCCATTCTGTTATCTACCACATTTTGTTTATCCATTCCTCTGTTGGTGGACATTGGATCTTTTCCCACCTTTTGGTTACTATATCGCTGCCACACTATTTCTTTTTTTTCTTTTTTTTTAAGCCTGAAAACATAATGCTTTTGGATAGAAATGTTCCCAAACCTCGGATCAAGATCATCGACTTTGGGCTGGCCCATAAAATTGACTTTGGAAATGAATTCAAAAACATATTTGGAACACCAGAATTTGTTGGTAAGTTTCTTTGCTCCTGTGGTCACTTATTTCTCATAAGCATTATGTTGGCAGAATTTCCCCGGCTGCAGCATCATTTCCCTGGTACATGTGTCTGGTTTATACATGAAAATACGATCTGTTGGTTTGCTTCCTTTCGAAACTGTCTCTCTCAATGTGCATTTCTTTCCTCTTAGCTCCTGAGATAGTCAACTATGAACCTCTTGGTCTCGAGGCAGATATGTGGTAAGTAGTGCATCCTTGATGTTGTCATCTTTCTGATTTAATTTATTATTATTCTGACATTTGTTTTTGTTTCTGTTTCGTGTCTAGGAGTATTGGAGTAATCACCTATATTCTGTAAGTACCAGAACCCACAACTTGTATTCTTTCCCTCTTTCTTTGAGACCATATGTTTTATTAAGCAGTCATGTTGATCTCTTCAGCTTATGCATGCTCTTTATGTAAACATTCATTTTACACCCCCAGAACACGCTTAGTTTATACTAATTAAACATTTTCTCCGACTTTGAAGTGAGTCATCAGAAACTGCAGCATAATCACTGGAAGAAAGCATGTTCTGTCCATCACTGAGGGAACAGGCTAGAGGTTTTTTGTAAACTACTAGATGCTGTTCCAGATTAACTTTTTAAATGCATCCTTTGCATTAAGCCAAGGCCTTTGTGCCTGACAATTAAATGGAATTCTAAAACGATTGCCCAAGCACCACATTATAATCTTACTCCTCACTCCCCTTATCAGGTATTATGGGAACGAAATGACAACACAAGAGGTAATTGTTCATGTTCTGTGCCCCACTTTATCAACAGCCTAAGTGGGGCCTCGCCATTTCTCGGAGACACTAAGCAAGAGACGTTAGCAAATGTATCCGCTGTCAACTACGAATTTGAAGAAGAATACTTCAGTAATACCAGTGCCCTCGCCAAAGATTTCATAAGAAGACTGCTCGTCAAGGATCCAAAGTGAGTGTGCATTGTTCCCGAAAAGTGCTCAGCTGTGGCCTCCACTCGACGAGGGTTTGCCCCTGTCCTGTGCACGAGGCCACACCTAGGAGACTCTGGTTGTTTGCTCCTCGCAGAGGGAAGCATGCCATGTGAAACGCCTCAGGAAATGCAGGCTCCTGTGTACGTGTTCAGTCAGTCCTGCAGGCACAGTGAAAATCATGACACAGGCGTACTTTTTTCTCGACTCTCTTCCATGAAGCAAGCCCTAAACTTCATTTTCTAGAACATCTGTTTTGTAGGCCCAGCCAGCATGGAAACAACCATAGTGTTTGTCTCTGTGGTGACAGCATTTTTTTCTTTCTTTCTTCTTTCCCCACAAAGGAAGAGAATGACCATTCAAGATAGTTTGCAGCACCCCTGGATCAAGGTAAGCTGCCTTTGGTGACTGGTTTGGGTATTAAAGGGCCTCCTGAAATTGGTGTGTTCCAGAGCATTACTAATTCTGTGGGTTCTAACCACAGGACACTTCTGGAGTGTTGTGTTTGCTTTTGGTGCCATATTTGAACACAACTAGCAGATAAGAGTATGCTCATGGTAACGGAGGTGGAGAGGAGAAAGCTATCCCTACGCAAGATTGTAAAGGGATCTGAAGGTCAAGTCTACTCAAACTGAGCCCTCATTCCAGGAGGCCTTTCGGCCAGGGCCTATGGCTACCTCCTAGCATATTTAGATTAAATAATTGAAGTTGCTGTGGATGAAAAGGGGTCCTATGGAAAGTAACCTCACAGAGCGATCTGATTATAAATTTCTAACTGGGCAGGTCATGGGGTCATAGTGGGTAGTCATGCCCCAGGCATAAAACTTTTTTAATAAGAGGTTTATCTTTCCTGAAGCAATGGACAGGGGTCCGTTGTTTACGGTGTATCTATGTTAACACACCTTTGAAATAAGGGATAACCACCTTCAAGAGAGCACATAATCTTGTTAACTCTCCTGTAATCCAATCCCCACCTTGCTTTCACCCATCATCCTATAATCTTCTTTACGTTCCCTCCCTAATCTCAGATGCATAAAAGAAACTGAAAATGTCATTCCCCAAAGCGTTTGAAATCTTGCTCCCTAGCATCAGTTTGGTTCAAATAAACTCTGATAGAAATTCCACACACAAAAGACCTGAAGTTCCTTCAGCAAGAACAGAAAGGCCTGAGGGTGGGGGAACATGGCAGTTCCAGAATAAAATCATGAAACCAAGAACAGGTTGTGATGCCATGACTTGCATTACAAAAGTAGGTCTGGTGCAGCTAGAGAACTCTTTGCCTGTACCAGGCCCAGACAGTGGCTAGAAGGCAATGGTGTCTCTCTCAGAGGCAGAGCTACATGGCTTCCTGCAAAAGGGTGCAACGGAAGGCATGCTAATGCTGTCAGACAGGCTTAATTCGCTGACCTCTGAGGTCCCTCCGAGCTCTGAATTACTTGATGTTCAAGTTCAAATGCCTCAGAGCATGGCCTCACCATGCATCTTGCCACTCCCAGACTTTTTTATGAAAAGCTGTAATTCAGCTTGACCCAAGCTCAACTTTTCAACTTTTCCCCAACATCCAGCATCCATATATATTATCCAATATATTATTGATTTCAGAGAGGAAGGGAGAGGGAGAGAGAGATAGAAACATCAATGATGAGAGAGAATCATTGATCTGCTGCCTCCTGCATGCCCCCCACTGGGGATCGAGGCCACAACCTAGGCATATGCCCTTGACCAGAATTGAACCTGGGACTCTACAGTCCACAGGCCCAATGCTCTATACACTGAGCAATACCAGCTAGGGCCCCAACATCCAGTCTTTGTAGATTGTAGCAAATCCTTAGCCACAAGCGTTAGCCTCTGCCGACTAGGTTCCTAGATCCTGCATTTTATTTGAATATGTTTTGTTATTCTAGCAAGGTAAATGTGTAGGCAAGTATTCCAAATAATGAGGGGTTTCAAAAAATTGTCATGTAACACATTTCTGTAATTTGAAAGCTGTAAATATTTTCTTGGACTTTCATTTTAGCCTAAAGATACCCAACAAGCACTTAGTAGAAAAGCATCAGCAGTAAACATGGAGAAATTCAAGAAGTTTGCAGCCCGGAAAAAATGGAAAGTAAGATTATTTGACATGGAGGGATTTGCTGCTTCTATTTCTTGTGCATTTCCAACAATTGTATGAGTTGATAGTCACATTGTCTACCATTACCAGCTTGCCTGGGACCATGGACACAGGGCAAGACCCTTACATACTATGCTTCTCTGAGGGGGGATGTGCAGGGGTTTTGCTAGGGTAAGAGCTAATTCCTCAAAGAATCAAGAACAACATATTGAGAGGAAAAGGGATGTAGGGCATCCAGTTCTGTAGTTTAATAATGAAATGAAGAAGGAGACTTTCTCTCTATCCTATTGTCTTGATGTGTAAGACCTGTAGAATTATTCTTTAAGCAAATACAATCCAACCTCCTCGTGGGATGCCTGCCCCCGAGAATGCATGCTATCAGCAGTGAATGCCATCTCAGAGACTGTCACTTGCACTGATTTGAGTATTGTTGCATAAGCTCTCTCCTCCTCTCCCCCTGCCTTTACTCATCCTCTTTTTTTTTCTTTTTTCTTTTTTCTTTTTTTAAGCAATCGGTTCGCTTGATATCACTGTGCCAAAGATTATCCAGGTCGTTCTTGTCCAGAAGTAACATGAGTGTTGCCAGAAGTGATGATACTCTGGTAAGCAAACTTGTTTGCCTTGGTGAGGTTCTTTCTTAGCACTAGGTATAGAAATGTTTCCGAAACCCTCTACCAGAAAACCTGAAGTCGTGTAAATGTCAGACTTATCCTTCCTCATCTCAGGTTAGGGAGTTGGGATGGCTGATATATGTACTCTGTTACTTCTTCGTCCTTTTTTCTGTATTTTGATTGGCACTATACCTACTTCCACCCATTACCTCTAACATTGCCACCCACCTCCTCCCACACTCAGTTTAATAAAAGAGACGCTGGCCAGTAGAAGAGGGAAGAGCTCATTTTAATTTTTATTAACTGAAATGAGAGCCTTCTATTGTCACTGACCTGGGAGACTCTTGGGTTGTAGTAGTACAAAAGGGGCAGATAATCCTCCCCCTGAACACACACTCACACTCCCCACAAAATCAGGGGAAAAGCAGTAGGGCTTGCTGGTGTAGTTTGTGGTAGACCAGAAGGCTAAACCCACTTGCTTTGTTAGCATTGCACTGACTGTCCAAAGCCCTTGAGAACAACTCCATAATTTTTTCCCTTTAATCCAAACTGAAACCTAATCACAGATTGACTCTTCAGATATGACTAGACATATTTGAATTCAACAAGACTTTGCTCTGACAGTCAGACAACAGGGCTTTGTTAACCCTGGAGGTAAAGGGAACTCCAGGAAAGGCAGAAAGGGTGATTCTGTGGGAACCAGGCCACTCCTGTAACTGAATAGTCGGCGTTTCCTGAGTGGAATCTGGGGATTCCAAGGGCAGGATCACACATCAGCACACACCAGCTCTTTCATTCCCCCCCGCCCCCACAAAGTTAGTACTAGTTTCCCTGAGGCTCAAGCTCTAGCCTTGTAGTGTGAAAAGAGATTGTATATGTTAAAAAGAAAAAGAAATGGGAGGAAAGCAAGGTAGAAGAAGGGAGAGGAAGGAGGCGGAAGGCTGGATTTGGGAATTGTGGGACCAAAGAAAAGATAAAACTATTAATATAAGATAATGAGAATGATTGAATATTATACATTAAAATCATCCTGAATAATCAGTTGGGAGAAATGACATTTATTGCAAGAAAAGTTTAAGGTAGAAGAGGAACCCAGGCCATGTAGAAACTCCAGGTGGGAAGACTGCTTCCTCCCAGACCTTGGGTTCTCATTCATCTCAATATTCTGCGAATCCCAGGACATGTTAGAACACGCTCTTTGTTGTCTCTCTCAAGGATGAGGAAGACTCCTTTGTGATGAAAGCCATCATCCATGCCATCAACGATGACAATGTCCCAGGCCTGCAGCACCTCCTGGGCTCATTGTCCAACTATGATGTGAACCAACCCAACAAGGTCTGATCCTGTTCTATCAGGGAAAA
>NW_005360124.1:31798-46150 GCF_000412655.1 Myotis brandtii | reverse complement strand
ATGGGACTATGCACCTCCAAGTCCCAGGGGGAGAGACCCTGTCTACTTCCTCATTCTCCCTTCTAGTTGCAAGCTCCATACTGTGGAAAAGCTCTGTGTAGAGTGTGAAATGACTTAGACATAAGGTCTTTTTGCATTCAGTGCCTTTCTTCATGCAAGGCCATTCCACATGCACCAATTACACCTCTAACCATGAAAATTTATTTTTTTTAAATATTTTTATTTTTATTGATTTCAGAGAGGAAGGGAGAGGGAAAAAGAGAGAGATAGAAACATCAATGATGAGAGAGAATCATTGATCGGCTGCCTCCTGCACGCCCCCTACTGGGGATCGAGCTTGCAACCCAGGCATGTGCCCTTGATCAGAATCAAACCCAGGACCCTTCAGTTCTCAGGCCAACGCTCTGTCCACTGAGCCAAACCAGCTAGGGCTAACCATGAAAATTTAAAGGACTCATCCCACAAATGAAAATGTTACCTTTTGATTGTGAAACCAAAAGAGGAAGCATGCTGTGTTCTGACTGTCCTCCGTTCCTGTTATGTAGCAGTCCTTACGCACCTGTTGAGACAGGAAGGTGTGTGGGATAGCAATGATAATTCGGGCATTTTTTTCCTACCAAACCTGAAAAATAGTTTTGTTTTGTGGTCTTGCCTACTCCAGCATGGGACGCCTCCGTTACTTATTGCTGCTGGCTGTGGAAACATTCAAATGCTACAGTTGCTTATTAAAAGAGGCTCAAGAATCGATGTCCAGGATAAGGTATCATTCTGTCTTATTGCAAATAAATTAATTTTTTAAGTATTCCCAGATGCCTCTGATCTTAGAGGTAACAGAGAAAATAACATGTATCTCTACTTCAGTTTCCTGCAAGGGAAGCTGAATTGCTGAAGTAGCCTGGTCCAAGCTAACAGGTGTTGTAAAGCAAGAGGAAAACGTTGATCTTTCTCTGGGCTCTGTTTTTGGGTATCAGCCATTCCTTGTTCACTACCCTAGATGTTTCTCCTCACTGATCACTTATTAAACAGTGTTATTGTAAGATGTCACAGTTGGGAAAGTTTTCATTGTCTAATTCGTCTCACCAGAAATGCATTTGCCCGCTGGTTTATTAGGGCCACAGGGAAGGATGATATGCTCTGAGGTGTAAATCGCATTGGAAGTGTAGGCACATTGATTAACAGCTAATAGTCATTATAAAGGACCTGTCCTCCGCTTCCAGAGACTTTCAACAGAGCTGTAAAAGGACTAGATCTGGCCCTTGACAATATAGGGACTTCCAACCAGAGGTTCAAGTGAAGGTTTTAAGAAAAGAGAAACAACTTTTTATTTTGATGTAATTCTAGAGTTGCCAAAAAAATCTGCAAAGATAATACACAGAGCTCCCTTATCCCCGCCCCCCAGCTCCCCGGAATGCTAGCATTTCACATGACCTCGATCCCTATGCAAAAATAAATGAAAGGGGGGGGGGGGGGTGGGAGAGGAGGTTGTTCCCCATGGAAGGTGCTTCCGTGGAGTTTGCCGTCACGGAGGAAGGGGAGTAGAGTGTGTCTGAGTGACGTGCATTCAGATCCCTCAGCTCTGGAAGTGTGACTCCACGCTGGTTTCTGCACAGGGTGGATCCAATGCCATCTACTGGGCCTCTCGGCACGGCCACGTGGACACCTTGAAATTTCTCCATGAGAACAAATGCCCTTTGGATGTTAAAGACAAGGTAAGGCCGCTTTTCTTAGGGACGGGGGAAGTAACAAACGGCTGCATTTGAGCTTGGTCTTGTCACGCACATCAGGAGCCAAAGAACAAGGATTCGGGACCCAAATCTTCCTACAGAGAATTTAATCTAGAAATTTGTTTTTGCCGGTGGCTTGGTCTAATGTTAAAATCTGCTTTTAGCTGAAATCTGCCAGACAGTTGCCATGATACGCAAGCCGTGAATTAATTTGCATGAGTTACATGAAAACCCTAAGTTCTAGTAGAAGGACAGCCAGAAAGAGACCCGAGTCCTGAACCTCACATTGGCTCACCATGTGCGTGTCTCTTGACCACACTCTTCATCTCTGAAGTGGCTGACAGTGCTGACCTTACAGTCACCGGCACTAGGAGGATTCATGAGGCAATGCATGTAAAGTAATGCATGTAAAGTAATGCATGTAAAGTAAGGCATGTAAAGTAAGGCATGTAAAGTAAGGCATGTAAAGTAAAGCTTTGGGGGGCACAGAGGTTATAAAATTATTGACTTAGCAAGATACCTTCCTTTCACATACTCGGGTTTCATTCAGTCCATCCCACAGTCCTGCACCTGCCCCGAGGATTCCTACCTTCTCACCCAGGATGGGTCCTACTGTGCATCCCATCTCTGCTTCTAACACTTGCCGTATAAGGTGTCACGTTCGGTCAGAGCTGCCACACACAGTCGTATGGATTGTGCCCTGCACCCATCTAAGAACGACATTCACATCATAGACAAGTGTGTTTATCATGGCCTTTTTCTGTCAGGTGGCGATAAGGTATCTCGTTTTGCTGTGTTTTAATTAATTTATTCTGATGGGTTTTTTGGCAGCTCTACATAAAATACCTTAAGGAAGTTGCTTCTATTACTAATTCACTGAAAGCTCATAGTGATGTTTTAAAATCTCTGGGAGTATAAGAAATGAGATTCTAAACATGGACAATGAAATCAGAAACATGTTAGTTAATAAAACTGTCCATTTACATATCTGCTGGGTGATGAACCTAGTATTAAAGGAGTTTTGTGTTTAAAGAAATCACATAGCTGGAAGCAGCAGTAGATAAGTGTGAGAACAGCCGTCACAGACCAGGGAAAGCCATCTCACCTGGGGTTGTATGACAAATGGTGAGCCCGGCGTATGGGTTTAACACCAGCTCCGCAATGACACGCCACCCTACAATGAAATCAGAAACATGTTAGTTAATAAAACTGTCTCTTTACATATCTGCTGGGTGATGAACCTAATATTAAAGAAAGGAGTTTTGTGTTTAAAGAAATCACATAGCTGGAAGCAGCAGTAGATAAGTGTGAGAACAGCCATCACAGACCAAGGAAAGCCGTCTCACCTGAGGTTGTATGACAAACAGGGTGAGCCCGGCGTATGGGTTTAACACCAGCTCCGCGATGACACGCCACCCGCAGGGCCCCTGGCCCAGGCACCATCTGGACAGAGGGAGGTGGGAACCCCCCAAAGGAAGGAAGTAGAGCCAGGTGTGTGTGGCCGGGCCTCCAGTCCTATGCCTTCCAGTCCCCACAGCCTGCTCCCGGGCACTCTGAATCTCTGGCCGTTTCTTTTGCAGTCTGGAGAGACAGCCCTGCACGTGGCGGCTCGCTACGGCCACGCCGATGTGGTTCAGTTACTGTGCAGCTTTGGCTCCAATCCCAATTTCCAGGACAAGGTGGGTCATGGTAGCTGGTGTCCTCCCTTCCTTCTGCTCTCTGCATGATGTACAGGCAGACAATGACATGGCCCAGTCCTCCCAGTTTTATCCAAGTTTCTGCTTCGATTCCAGAGGGCGGGCCTCAAACAGAAACACCACCTAACATCCATCTATTTAATCCTCTGGACAACCCTATGAGTTGTTATTACTGTTACTGTCATTCTCATTTTACAGAAGAGAAAATGGAGGCAGGGAGAGGTTCAGTATCTTGCCCCGGCTCACACAGCTCATAAGTGGGAGAGCTAGGGTTTGGGATTCGAAACCACAGGGTCTGGTTCCAGCATCCCTGTCAGTAACCACTAACTCCAATGGCCTTGTGTAGGCGGACATACGTGTCTAATGATGCTGACCATGAATATACAGCCTTCCAACCCTATAGACCCCACAGCCAGCCCTCTCTTTGACTATTACAACACGGTTACCTCCATTACTTTTATTTGCCTCAGCAATAATATGTTTATTATGTGACTCATCTTTGTCAAATGCATGGCAGACATGGTGAGGCATCAAGAGTGTCATGAGAATTCTTGTTCAAAGAAGTGCTCTCCTACCGTCAGTAACCTCAGATGAAGTAAACGTAGCACTTTTGTAAGAAAGATGCTAAAATTCCACCTGCACGGGGGCTCGATTGTTCAGAAGCGCTGAGCTGTCGGTTCCAGTGGGTTCCTGACGTCCTTCGTCGTTCAGATGCTGACAATGCCACATGCATCCAACGCACAAGCGTTGAGGAGACAAAACCAATGAAGGAGAGGCCTGTGTCTATTAATTTCAGACTCGTGTTTCACTCCAGTAGCTGTCTGCTCACTCTCTCCATTGCCTTGACTTTGCTGCCGGGTTCAGCGGGGACTCTCGCCTGGCCTGCACTTTCTCTCATGTTATTGCACCTGTCGCCTCGGCAGGAAGAAGAAACCCCCCTGCACTGTGCTGCCTGGCACGGCTACTACTCTGTGGCCAAAGCCCTGTGTGAAGCCGGCTGCAACGTGAACATTAAGAACCGAGAAGGAGAGACGCCCCTCCTGACAGCCTCCGCCAGGGGCTACCACGACATCGTGGAGTGTCTGGCCGAACACGGAGGCGACCTGAATGCCTCTGACAAGGTGCGTTGCGGGTGAATGCATCACACTCGCCGAGAAGTGATCTGGGGGGGGCTGGAGGGACCACAAGCCTTCTGCAGTGAGTTTACCCAAGAGGAACTTGAATGCAGCAAATTGTAATTATCCTTTCTCTTCTCTGTTCCAAAGATTCTGTGAACTTTTCTAGATTCTGTTTAATAATTAATATTCACTTGTGGCATGTAGCAAAATTTATGAATTGATCAGATGTCTCGGGTCTCTTTTATTTTAGCTGGGAGCAGGTACAGTGATGATCGCTGAGCCCAAGACAATCCGCATTTAGGGCTAAAATTGGCAGTGCACTATTAATTGGTAGATAAACAAAGAAATAGGTGGCTTATTGATTTCCATCACCTGCTATTTTGTAGAAACTCAATCTAGACCAGGTGTCGATTTTTAATTAAGCAAATTCAACGTGATCTGTTTTTATTGTGAGCTCGTACTTAAAATGAGGCCGTGATCTTGCCGTATATAGTTAGACTTGGACACTGTAGTTAATTTAGTAACAGCCATTTGTGGAGTATTTTCCTGGTACAGAGAAATGGTTCTCAACTGGGGGCGATCTTGCCCCAGGGGACATTTGGCAATGACTGGAGACATTTATTGGTTGTCACGGGCGTTACTGCTGGCATCTAGTAGATAAAGACTGGTGATGCCTCTTATATCCTCCGACTCACAGGATAGGACCAAAATGTCAGTCAATGTGCTGAGATTAAGAAATGTTTCTAAAACCCTCTACCAGCTCCTGAACTCAATACCTCTGCTCACCAGGGATTCTATAAAAGGTACAAGGACTCCTCAGGCTGGTCTTTGGTGGGACACAGAGAGTAAGCATGTCATCTTTGCTTTTCATACATATGACAGCCCTGGAGCAAATCCCTTCGCATCACTTTCGCAGCTTCTCCGGGTGTAAAGATTGCTGAGCGAATGTTCTTAAAGGTATCTTTCAACTACCTGAGAAAACGGGCCATTGGAGGCCTGTTACTTCCATCCTGCACAGGCAGAGACAAAAAGCAGCGTCTAGTCTTTCCACCCGGTTGCACTGGCCGAGCCTAGATTAACCGCGCCGATGGTCAGCAGAGTCTGATTATGCAGAGTGGAATGTATGGAGCCTCTCCCCCGCTCCCCAGGAGTAAATGTGTGGTTTCTGATCCTCCTTCAGCCTTTGCAGTAGGGAGCCTTTGCCAATTAAACCCAGCCCGGTGGCGGCCGGAAGGGCGAGGCCAGGCCCACGTGCCCCAGTGGAAGTGCTCATGGCCCTGGTGTCTGTTGCAGGATGGACACATCGCTCTTCATCTCGCTGTGAGGCGGTGTCAGATGGAGGTCATCCAGACTCTGCTCAGCCAGGGAAGCTTCGTCGATTTCCAAGACAGGCACGGCAACACCCCCCTCCACGTGGCCTGCAAGGACGGTAACGTGCCCATTGTGGTGGCCCTCTGCGAGGCCGGCTGCGATCTGGATATCTCCAACAAGGTAAGGCGGAGAGAACGACCCCTGAAGGGCCTACTGACCTGCTTCCGGATGTTGTTCAGATTCTCTTTGCATCTCTTCATTGTTCAGTCGGTATTCCTCCTGTGGACCTTTTCTTTTTCTTTTTCTTTTTTTTGTTACTCTTTACCTGAGGATATTTTTCCGTTGATTTTTAGAGAGAGTAGAAGGGAGGGGGAGAGACAGAGAGAGAGAAACATCCACGTGAAAGACACACATTGATTGGTTGCCTCCCACAAGCACCCCAAACAGGGTCGGGGATCGAGTCTGCAACCAAGGTACGTGCCCTTGATCAGAATCGAACCCAGGACCCTTCAGTACTCGTGCCAAAGCTCTATCCACTGAGCCAAACTGGCTAGGGCCATGTTCTTTTTCTTTTCTTTTTTTAAATATATTTTTATTGATTTCAAAGAGGAAGGGAGAGGGAGATGGAAACATCAGTGATGAGAGAGAATCACTGATCAGCTGGCTCCTGCACACCCCCAACTGGGGATCAAGCCTGCAACCCAGGCATGTGCCCTTGACCGGAATCGAACCTGGGACTCCTCAGTCCGCAGGCTGATGCTCTATCCACTGAGCCAAACAGGCTAGGACGGGCCATGTTCTTGTTCATGTGGCTCTCCACTTTCAGTCATAGCTTACATATGACTTTTGAATAGTTTTGTAGAGTAACAGAAATTATTGCATTAATAAGTACTTCCTGCCTAACCTGGTTACTACATATGGGCATTGAGAGACAGACACAGAAACCGTCCACTTGTAGAGGAATCCGAGAACGTGGTACAAAATTGGGGTGTCTCTCTGGAGCTCTGAGTCTTCAGGAAAACACCTCCTGAGTTCTGATTTGATTGGGATTTCTAGGACCAGATTTCTCCCCTTAGCTTACCCCCACAGAGAGTTTTATGGTCAGAAGTTCATTACACCTTTTTTTTGTGCTAAATAAATTTTTAAGACCAAGAGGATGCTATTATTTGGTGAATAAAAGAGAAATGCAAATAAATAATTTCATGTTCCTAGGTGGGTTTTTTAAATGGTATTATGTTGACTTTTAGAAGTTAGCTAACACTTCCCCTTCCCCTAAATGCCATCTAGATTTTCATTACCAAATCAGATAGAACAGTTGACTATTCAGTTGGTTTTGACCCTGTGACTGTATGAATGGCAAGCACTATTCTGTGAAGATAATGTTAAAAACAAAGTCCAAGTAAAGTTATTTTGATTAATTGTGGGAAATGTTTTTTTGTTGTTTGTTTTTTGTTTTGTTTTTTTGGTTAATCCTTACCCAAGGATATTTTTCCCATTGATTTTTAGAGAGTGTGGAAGGGAGGGGAAGAGAGAAACATCGATGTGAGAGAAACACATCAATTGGTTGTCTCGCCCACGTGCCCCAACCAGGGCTGGGGATCAAGCCTGCAACCAAGGACTCAAGACCCTTCCGTCCCTGAGCTGACGCTCTGACCGCTGAGCCAAACCGGCTCGGGCGGGAAATGTTGTTTTATAAATGGCAGGGATGATGCCAGAAAAATTTCATTATGATTTGTTTGAGGTAAAAGAATTAAAATCTGAAACAGGCAGAAAATTATACTTCTACCAAAAAAATTATTTCTGTTGCATATTATGTGATTAATTCTAGTGGAAGTTGAAATTGGTAACCTTCACATTCTAGAAATATTAAAAGGCATTAGCCATTAGCTGCTGGTTGCTTTCTGAGTTTATCCCATTCTAATCTTGCCAAGTCAGTTATGTAAGTGGCTTAAGGGGAAAGCCAAATGTAATGTTAAGAAGCATCAAGACCTTGGCTTTCCTTCTAGGAGTCTTTAAATGAGTAAAAAGCGGCTTCAAGGAACATCGGGGCACTCATTTGAATACATTTAGACTTGGCCATTGTCTGCCGGCTGAGGCGTACGAACACCATGTCTCACCAATTAGGAGGGACCGGGTATTCGCCTCATGCCTCGGTGCAAAATAGTGCGTTTGTTAAGTATGCTCTATAAAATGCCCAGAAAGATCGTAGACTTTCATGATTAAAAACAACTGGTTCAGCCCTGGCTGGTTTGGCTCAGTGGATAGAGCGTCGGCCTGCGGACTAAAGGGTCCCAGGTTCGATTCCAGTCAAGGGCACATGCCTGGGTTGCGGGCTCAATCCCCAGTGTGGGGTGTGCAGGATGCAGCCGATCAATGATTCTCTCTCATCATTGATGTTTCTCTCTCTCTCTCCCTCTCCCTTCGTCTCTGAAACCAATAAAAATATATTTAAGAAAGAAGAAAAAAAAAAGAAGAAGAAGAAAAAACAACTGGTTCATTTCATAGGAAAGCCTCAACATTTCGGGGCGGGGGGGGCTCATTAGGAAGCGCCGACATTTAGATGGCCGTGGTAGTTCATACACACCAACATAAACTTGTATTGTTACTATGTCAGCCCAGCAATGGCACATACAGGGCATTCCGTCGATGATTTTGTCATAGAGTTGAGCTCAGCTGGAGGAAAACTCATTAGCTGCACAATTTCAACCTCCTGGAATCAGCAGCGAAGTTCAGCCCGTTCCTCAGAGCCCGCCTGGCGCAGCAGCTGCTGGAGCAGCTCCAGGTTCTGGACCTGCAGGCAGGTCCCCGCTGCCCTCAGCGCCAGGCTCAGCCCACAGCGACTTCGTGGGTCTCCCGCCTTCAGAAGGGCTGGTGTCAGCTTTGCTTCTCTATTCCTTTTGGGTTTTTTGGAAAGATAACCGGGACTCTAGAGGAGCTTAAAAGATGTGCAGGAAGGTAAGAGGAAGGTATTATTTCCCCCAGAAAACTGGCTTCCCATGGACTCACCCTAGTCACTGGCTGTCAGGATTTTTGGACATGGCACAGTGACAGCCCACGCCTGCAGGCAGACTGTCGCTCCTGCCCTGTGGTGTGCCTGTTCCTTCCTTGGATTCCGTTCCCCCAGAGATAAAAATGCCATTCAGATGCCACCCCTGTCACCAGGATGTGACAGGAACTCGTCACTACCTTCCACACTCATGGTGTAATAGACAGTTCTTAGTCTTCGCTTTTCTCGAATGAAAATCGGGAGAGTGGCTGTTGAACACGGCCATGTTAGGGAACACGTGAGCGGGAACTAGACAATGCAGAGCACACAGCCCTTAACTCTTCATTCCTTTTGTGTTGCCTCTTCTCCTCAGTTGAGAGAATGCGTGTGGTACACAAGCACATGTACACACAGATGCGCACACACGTGCATCAGGAGCGTGAGAGAGGATTTCATGCCCATCAGGTGTTTATCGCTGCCCAGCTCAGGCAGCACTGTGCCCGGCCTGTGGGAGGGAGCTTGTGGGGAGCAGGGTGATATATCTTGCCCTCAAGCTGCTTCTCTCTCTCTCTTTTATTTTTGCTTCTCAATGTAATAGCATCTCATGTCTCAATCACGGCAATGACAGACGCGCAGGCGCTATGGAAACGCTGACATCTGGACATTAAGGAAACTAGGAAAAGCTTTTCAGGGGCAATCCCTTAAAATGATTGGGAGTTTGACAGATGAAGAGGGGAGACTGCATTGCAGACCGAGGGGAGCATAAGTGTGTGTTTAGGGGCTGTCTGGAGGCCCCGTAGCTGACATGTGGTGTAGGTACTGAGGGTGCTGCTCTCTAAGTCGCTCTAGAAGGTAACAGTAGACAAAACATAAACAGGCACACACCTTGCAGGGTTATTCACAGTGGCAAGGAGTGGGACGGCCTTCAGTGTCCCTCCGCAGTGGGCTGGCGAATGACTGTGGCATGTCCATGTCGTGGGCATTAGTCAGGTGTCCGAAAGAAGATTTAGTGACACATGGAAAAGTGTTCACAACCAATTGTTAGGTGCACGAAGCAGGTGACAGAATAGAATCTGGAGGGTGATTACGTCTGGACTTTTCAAACAATGTATGTCCTTTTATGGATTCATAGGTAAAAGCTTGGGAGGAAATGCCCCAGAGTGTTAAGTAGGGCCAGCTCTGAGCAGGGGCAGGGGAGGGAGTGAGTGGGGAAGGAGGACTTTTGTTTTCTACCGTTTATCCTTCCATGTTGCTGGGACATTTCAAATGAACCTGTGTTAACTTCATAACAAAAAAGACCTTTATTTGCAAATAAGCAATAGAAGACAGAGGTACCCTAACTTTCTTGGTTCCCAGCATCTGTTGTATCTCAGTAATTTTTTCGTGGTTCCCCCAGGGCCAAAGAAATACCTAACAGTTCTGTTTATTAAGTGGCTCAGTCTAAACAGCTTAGTAAGTCTTTATATCCTAACAAGTTAGTAGTCGTTGCAATGAATGATTCACATAATCGAAAGAAAACGAATAGGTTAATGTCATTCTTACATAACCACAATTATGTATTAATGGGATGTTCTCACCGCTCCTCGCATCTTGGACTCAGATTGAACATTAATTTTCTCGAAATGCGTTTGCTCCTTATCACAGTAACCGCCAAGGCCCCGCTGGTGTCAGTGAAAGGAAGACAGTACAACCCAACGCTGAGACCCTCACTACCTGGAGCTAGTAGCTCACCTGGTGTCCCACCTGCTGGTTTCATCAGAAATTTAAAGTATTTAACATGCCTCCAGGAATCGACTGCAGTGCCTGGAGGTGCCTAGTTACACAATTTGGGAACCATGGACATTTTTTTTTAAATGGTGGGCATGCCTAGCCAGTTTGCCTCAGTGGATAGAGTGTCAGCCTGTGGACTAAAGGGTCCCGGGTTCGATTCTGGCCCAGAGCACATGTGTGGGTTTCGGGCTTGATCCCCAGTTGGGGGGCGTGCAGGAGGCAGCCGATGGATGATTCTCTCTCATCACTGATGTTTCTATCTCTTTCTCCCGCTCCCTTCCTCTCTGAAATCAATTAAAAATTATTTTTTTTTTTAAATGGTGGGCATGACCTCATTAGTGTGCCTTCAATGGCTGTCCTCCCGTCCCTTCGTCCCTTGTTGAGTCTAAATGTGAACTGTGGTGCAGATCTTTCTGGAACCTGGGGGCCGGCCCTTGAGCCCTGACTGAACCCTCCTTTATGCCAGCGCAGCAAGAGACTTAATTACCTTATGATAAGCCTCCCACTCGTTCACCCTTTGAAGTTACTCTTTTAACTGAAAAAACACTTGAGAACGTTGTGCTTGGCTTGCCTCCTCCAGGAGATGCAAGTTTCTGGAAAAGCAGGCCACGCCTCCTGCTTCTTTCTGGTGGGTCCCAGACCCCTGGCAGTGGGCTGGCCGCCATCCTCGGGCACATCGTCAGAACCCTCTGGGGCCTCTCTGTGTCTTGCAGTATGGCCGCACACCCCTGCACCTGGCCGCCAACAACGGGATTCTCGACGTGGTCCGCTACCTCTGTCTGACGGGCGCCAACGTGGAGGCGCTGACCTCGGTGAGTAGCCTTCCGGCAGGAAAAGGCCTCGGGTGAAGACTGGCCTGGCAGCGGCACCTGAAGCAGGCGAGCTGCTGCCGAGCGCCGGCCCCTGCACTGCAGTGCGGGAACCTGTGCCCACACAAGCCGGGGTGACATCTCCTCACCGCTTCCTCCTCTCCTCTCGCCAGGCCCGCGCTGCCGGGAATGCTGCTGCCTCCCAGGGGCCTTTTTGTTCCCCGTGTTACGTAACTGTGCCTTTGCCGGTTTTATTAGATGTGTGTGTTCTTTCCTAAATGCTCCCCCTCCGTGCAGGGCACTGGAGGTGCCTTGGCTGTCGGAGAGGGAGGAGGAAGGGGCCCTGGGTGTGTGGGCGACAGTTGACGAGAGCTGCTGTCTCTTGTTTAGAAGCCTGGCTCTGCTAGCAGGCCTGAAAGTTATTTTTAAGTGAGTTCCCCTCACTCCCCACTCCCCTCACTCCAGACCTGGCGGCGGGGGGCGGGGGGGGGGGTTCTTAAAGACCCCAGTGATTCCCGTGTGCAGTGGAGTCTGGGAGCCGCTGAGTCCTTTTCTTACCATGTCAGTAAGGATCTAACCAGTTTGCCATGAGTCCTGACATGGCACCTAATGCATCCCCAAAGCAAACTAGAAGCCCCGCCTGCCCATTGGACACTTTTCGGGAATCTTAGGGAGCAGAGAGGGGTGACACGGGACTGTAGACACGCCTCCTCCCAGCACCCATCTGAGCTCCAAGCTTCAGCCCAAGGTGCTGGTTCTCACCTGGCACTTTGCCCCTGGGGAGCATTGGGCAGTGGCTGGAGACACTGAGGGTGTTGCCAGTGGAGAAGGGGAATGCTGCTGCCATCTAGAGGTGAGGCCAGGGATGCTGCTAGACATCCCACGGTGCACGGGACAGGCCCCCACAATGAGCATGACCCTGTGCGAAATGTCAGTCATGCTGAGGTTGAGCAACACTGGTTGCCTGGGACCCCACGCGTGGCTCAGAGAGTGACTGGCTGTGAGAGACGGGAAGGTGTGCTGCTGAACAGACGGGCGTTTCTCAGCTTCCCGTGGGAATGGGACTTGGCTACTGCTAAACACTGGGAGATAGGCCCAAAGGCTTCTTGTTCTTCTTGTCTAAAAACGTTGCTTTTATTTATGTGGAAATTGCTCCTCGTCGTTTCTACTTTTAAATGTATAATGATTTCTAAAACGGCAGCAGAACAGGGCCTAAGCCTCGTGTCCTCCTGGGCAGCCTGTGCACAGCCGCACTTCCCGCCTCCCATGAGTGACTGAGTCGTGCACACAAAGCCGTGAGAGCTGGACCAGGGCGATGCTTGGGAGGAGCTCAGGAAATGTTAGCCACCGTCCTGCACGTTCATGGCACGAAACAAATGAACTCGGGTAGTATGGAACTGCAGCCCCATGGAAATTTCCTAATTAAAAAGTAAACAGCGAAGTACCATCCATGGGCCCTTATTTATATCCTGTTGATGTAAGGAGCGTCCAAAACTGTAAGAATTCTTATGCGTTTATTTGAACCAAACTTGACAGTTGCAAGGAATCAAATTCTCAATGGATTGAGAAAATGCTCCTGAGAATGGCAGTTTGCACCCTATTTTATACATTAGAATCAAAGGAGGAAAATGTAAGGATGTCACATGAAACCATTGGTGATAGAGTAGGGATGCCGGAGGATTAGGCATGTGGGAGGTGGAAATCTCTGAGATTGGATAAAAAATAAAAGGAGAGACACATCCTTCTTTTAAATAGGTGGGTAGAGGATAATTAACAATGACAATGAAGGGTTCTGTGGTCTGTGCTGTGGTGGGAGATTGTGCCCTGAGGGGCCTGGAAAAAAGGGGATACTCTGACATTCCAAAAGTACGCTATCATAGATGCAAAAAGACAATAGACAGGCTCAATTAAGCTAAAGATTGCCCTTTGTCAGGGGAGATACAGGCCTAAAATAGGACTACCCACCCTGACTCACTTTTAGTTAGAACCTTTGAATTTCAGTCCATCCTATGTGGTTACGTTCAGTCTGAGTTTGTAAGACCGCCGTGCAGGCCTCCCCTGAGCTTGTCAGGTTTGACATGTGGCCCCTTATTTGTTCACATCCTTCTTTTACATTCACTGAAAGTCTGTGGATATACTTGTCTGTTAAACAAAACCTTTCTTTGAATGCACAGCAGTGACTAGTAACTAGCATGACATCGGTGCTGAGGTTGGCCTCTGGAAGTATTTTAAGATGTTAGCTGATGCTAACTGGAATTCGGTGTCTAATGACCATCTTTATTGTCTGCCTAATTGGAGAAGGATTCAGTTCACCAAGTAGTCTGCCTGCTAACGAGGTGCTGAGTACGATGAAGGAGTGGGGGGGGCGGCCTGAGGCACCTCACTATTGGACCTCAGAACACCAATGCACGACTTCTTCCAACTTCTCTTCCCTCCCTGCACAGTCAAGTGAAATGAGGATTTCCCTGAGAGGGAATAAGCCCGATGCGCTCTGTCTGGCCACTGTCTTTGCTTCTGCCTCCTGTTCTGTTTCTGCCTCCGATGACGGAAAGGGCGTGTGGAACGCACACTCTCTGTTGAGAAGGAAGGAAACTAATCATTTTTCTCCGACAGGATGGGAAGACAGCAGAAGATCTCGCCCGGTCGGAGCAGCACGAGCATGTAGCAGGTCTCCTCGCAAGACTCCGAAAGGTGAGAGATTCCGTTTATCGGTCTGTTTTTAAGTGCAAAGGTGTTCTTTCTCCTGTAAACTCGGAGAGTGAGGCTTTGGACTCACAGGCTGCATGAAAAGGCAGCTCGCTGTCCTGGTCCTGAGGTTTGCATATCGATTTGCATGTATATCTCAGCTACCTGTCGGTTTCTTTTTCCGTATTTGGACTGGGAGACCACTGTGCCACTGTACAGACTGTGCCCGGTTTCCCTCCTCCCGCCCTCTCT
>NW_005360124.1:15266-31525 GCF_000412655.1 Myotis brandtii | reverse complement strand
GGGGGGGGGGGGGGAGGGGGAGGGGGGGGGGGGGGGGGGGGGGGGGGGGGGGCGGTCAGCGGGGAGCTCCCAGGAGGGAGTGCGCACTGGGCCCTCCATCCTAAGGGTTTTAAGGGCGGAGATTTTAGGGGCGGTCCCAGGGGATGTTCTCAATAGAATATTCAGCAGCTTTCCAGGTGTGTCCCTTCAGGATTGTGGTCTCCAATGATGGGTTGGCTGGCACCAGGGCAGGGGGTCATTATTCCAGGCAGCTGGATCAGCAGTGGCTGGTTTTGTTGCTTATCTGGGCCTGGAGCTGAAATACAACTGAGGCCTAGATGTTATCTCAGGGAGGACAGGTCAGGGGGGTCCAAACCTCCTGACCAGCCTTATGCTGGGGGAGGAGAAGTCACCCTGGGGGAGGTCCCACCCTACACTAGTAACTGACTGTCCATTGCTAGGCACCTGGGGCTGTCCATCCTGGTGACCTGCTGTACCTGGCCCATGTCTTGCTCTGCTCATGTCTGTCTAACTGCCTACGGCAAGATGACCAACAATAATGTCTGGCAAATTGTCGTCCAGCTATAAAGCAGAATGGTTTTCGGCCATTAAACTATTTTAGACGAGGTTTTTTAGTAACAGGAGTTCAATGCTGAGGGTGTTCCTGGACTTCAAAGCAGAAGATAAATTATGTGCACATTATGATCCAACCTGTGTTTTTCTAAAATGCCTGGGAAGAAAATGTTAACGGTGGTGTTCTTTGAGTTTGCCAGTGTAATTAACATTTTCTTCTTTAAACATTACTGTGTTTTCCTAACTCTCCTATAATGCTTTTTCAAAAAACAAACTTTATGGAAAGGAAAAAATAATTTACTGATTTAAGTGTTCATTGAAAATGTATTGCCTACTGCCCTAGCCCTTATCTGGGCCTACTGCGGTTCGGCAAACCGCGGCTCGCGAGCCACGTGCGGACGGCTCTTTGGCCCCTTGAGTGTGGCTCTTCCACAAAATACTGACTTCTGCGCATGGGCCACCAAGTTTCAATCACACTGTACGTGCACGCCCGCACGTGGTATTTTGTGGAAAAACTACACTCAAGGAGCCAACGAGCCGCCTGTGGCTCAAGAGCCGCGGTTTGCCGACCATGGCCCTAGCCGGTTTGGCTCAGTGGATAGAGCATTGGCCTGCGGACTGAAAGGTCCCAGGTTCTATTCTGGTCAAGGGCACATGCCCAGGTTGTGGGCTCGATCACCAGTGTGTGGTGTGCAGGAGGCAGTCAATCAATGATTCTCTCTCATCATTGATGTTTCTCTCTCTCTCCTCCCTTCCTCTCTGAAATCAATAAAAATACATTTTTTTTTTAAAGAAAGAAAAGGAAAGGTAAAAAGAAAAGAAAAGGTATTGCCGAAAATATGCTCGGGGTATCCCCTGGAGGTCCTGCCTTATAAACTGAAAAGTGCCTGCAGGGGGCGGGGAGGTTAGGGGTGACAGTGTCTTAGCTCTCTCAGCTACTGGAAGTTGCCTTTCCATCGTGGTCCCTGGTTGGGGGGAAAGCGAAGGGACACAAAGATGAGAACATTTCCCCCCAGTGCTTGGAGTTGACCTTGGGGCATCAGAGAGAGAATAATCCATTTTCACACCCTTGTGCTTTGGAGGCTATGAACCGGCCACAGAGCCTGGCCGGCGGCCGGTGAACCCTGAACTGTCCCGGCTGCTGCAGGGTTCCGTATGTCCTTTGCTCTGGGAATTCCAGAAAGGGATCTAGAAAAGCTCTCCTGGCCTTACTCACTTATTCTCACAGGAAACCGGCCTCAAGTTGGTGAAGCAACATGCTACCCAGTGCAGAGCGCAGACTCAGACTCAGACCTGACATAGAAGCATCTGGTCCTCAGGGGGCTCCCGTCTGCTTCAGTTTCCTCCCCAGCCAGGGGCGCCCTTCTCCTCGCTGGGCTCCCCCGCTGTGGGCTGCCAGGATCACCTTCCTCGGAATAACCCAGGGATATTCCCCTCGCAGACTGTTCTAGGGAGATCCACCTATTTGTTTGCCATTGTCAACCCCTCAAAGGGCTCTGGACCTCAGCTTCCTGAGGATCCAGAAAAGGGGAGTCGGCTGCCCAGCAATTTCTGACCACACTACAGGGCGGGCGGTGGGCAGGGCTGCCTGTCCTCGCAGGACTCACGGACCCCCAGCACCTCATGTGGCAGCTTCCCTCCTCCACCTGGTGCAAACCACGGAAAGGCCTCCACGCTTTCTGACACCCCCTGAAGACTCGGCCCTGGATGCTAATTAAATACATTCACGGGAGAAATCTGTGTAGGGACAACAGCGGGGGAGGGGGTGGCTTTAAATGGCTGTGCCATTCCCTGTGGGTTCCAACCAGATTAGCAAAAAAAGAGCTCCCTGTGCCCCGCCCCTCCTCCAATCAGCTGACACGCCTGGAAATGTAGCTTTAAACAATGTTTGCTGGGGAGCCTGGGGCTTTCGGTTCCTGAATTAGAGCCAAAGTCATCTTGTTGACCGTGTGGGGCAGCAGAGGCCAAGCCAGGAGAATGTGGGGTTCCCTGTGCAGACAGCGCAGGGGCCGGCCCAGGGAGAGGAAACCTTTCAGCCGGTGCAGCGTGGGGGTGAGGGTGGCCGAGGCCGGGTCTTGTGGGGGAAACAAACACAGCTCAGCCATGAGGTGACGTGTGGGTGGTGGGTACCGGAGCCTCTGTTACCCTCTGGGAAAGCCCCCCATCCACGTCTCTTTCCAGCTGTGTGCTCAGTGCTGCCACCTTAGGGCCTGCAGTCAGCCGTGGAGGTGGTGTCTGCACCACAGGAATAGCCAACGTGAAGCTTCAGGGCTGTTTTCCTGGCACGCTGGTTGGTCAGCACACCATTGCTTGGGGGGTCTCTAGGGTTTTAAGTACAACATTTTAAAAAATATATAATTTTTTAAACAAGATAGACAAGGTTTCTGCTCCCAGGGACTTCATGTTCTATAAAGGCCTTTAAATGCCTGATTGGTTCTTAAGGGTGTGTGTTGATGGTAGTTGGAATGTGAGAGGCAGAATGGAGGATACACAGATTAAAAACTTGGGCTCTAAAAATAAATAAATAAATAAAAATATATAATTTTTTATTGATTTCAGAGAGGAAGGGAGAGAGAGAGAGAGAGAGAGATAGAAACATCAATGATGAGAGAGAATCATTGATCGGCTGCCTCCTGCACGCCCCACACTGGGGATCAAGCCCGAAACCCAGGCATGTGCCCTGACTGGGAATCGAACTGTGACTTCCTGGTTCATAGGTTGGTGCTCAACCACTGAGCCACACCAGCGGGGCAGGTACAACCCTTTTACAAAAAAAGAGCTGCCTGACCCTTCTACTCTCCACTGTGCTCCCCCCACCTCTAAGCAAAGCCCAGGTGCTCCCTCCAAGCCTGCGGGACTCCTCCTGAGGAGGGCTGCTTGCTGTGACGGGGAGAGGAGGGCACTTACACTTGCATCAGCATCCATTTCACTAGCCGTGCGAGTCCCATTCTTACCTGATTTTAAGATACTAATTTCAGGAGGTGTGGGGAGCTGGCTTATTTTTATTTTGTTTGATTGTCCTTCTAATCAGATTGTCCACAAGCTGATATTAAAAGTAATTGCTTTTCCTAAGCCCAAGAGGAGGCAGTGAGAAAGGTGCCCAGGAATATTTTGGAGAAGAGGACAAAGTTGGGGATTTGCCCGAAATTAAAAACTCACAAGCAAGCTGCATTTGCATAATTAAAAGTTGCTGCTCCATCCGCGCAGGTTGTAATTGCATCCTGCCACGTGCGGAAAGCGCGTCACCCCTCCACTTATCTGGCGTTCCCAGACTGCTGCAGGCTCGCCCCTGTCAATCAGCGGATGCTCAGTCATCTTTCCTGAGGAGAAAGTGAAAGCTCCATTTCCAGGGGGGGAAGTTGCTGGAAGAAAGGAAACTGGAAACCAAGATTCATCAGGGCTTCCAAGAGCAAAACGGATACCAAATAATAGTCATTTGAAAGATATTCACCGTGTCTCTTATATGCCAAGAACTGTTCTAGGCAGCAGAGAGACCACAGTGAACAAACGAGGCAAGACTCGGCCGATAAACAAATAAGAAAAATGCAAGACAGGGTGAATTAGGGGTTGGCAAGCGATGGCCTATGAGCCAAAGCTGACTCACCACCTGTTTTTGAAAATAAAGTTTTATTGAAACACAGCCATACCCACTGACTACTGTCTATGGCTGGTTTCTGGATGCATGGGAGTCCCAACAAAAACCACCAGGCCCTTTACGGAAAGGTTTGCTGTCCCCCTGGTGTAAGTGCAGGCGATTCAAATAGGGTGAAATGAAAGACAGTAGAGGGTGGGGGTGGCAACTACTTTCCGCTGACTGGTCAGGGACTGCCTCTCTGCTGGCAACATTTAAACCAATTCCTGAAGGACAAGGCAGGCTTGGTGGAAAGCCGAGGCAAAGGTCCTGGGGCAGTAAAGGGCTGGGTGTGTCCCAGGAAACGGCCCGAGGAGGGGGGTTGATGGGGCTGGCTAGGGAGCTTGAGCGCAGTGGTCTGGGCGGAGAATGATGCCCGAGACCCTCTGATCAGAGAGGTAGGCCAGGCTTCGCAGACCTTGGTAAAGAGAGTAGGACTTGGTGCAGGTGTGTTCAGCAGGTGGGAGCAAGACCTGACTTAGGTTTTAGGAATTTACCTCTCACCGCTCAGATGGACGGTGATCCCGTGGCCGGGTGAGACAGGAAGGTGCGTGGACTGGGGGTGTCCAGGCTCCATGACTTTGTGCAGGAATACAAACGGAGGCTCATGTTCCTGCGTAAGTATTCAAAGTATGTGACTAGTAAGGGGGAGAGATCAACCAAAGGACTTATATGCTAGCATATAGGCCTAACCAATGGACACAAACAACAGGGGGATGAGGGCATGAGTGAGGGGGTTGGGGGGTAATGTGGGGATAAGGACACATATGTAATAACTTAATCAATAAAAAAAAATTTTTTTTAATTAAATAAATAAAGTATGTGACTAAAGCTAACGAGAGGGAATACGCCTTTATGACCACCTGGAAGGCCAGTTCTGGTTTAGATTCCCGTTGCTCCCCCCCTGTCTTCCCAACCCTGGCGGCCCTGCACGTTGGAGGCCACACCCACAGACACCCAGGCCTCGCGGCCTCACCCAGCGGCTCAGGGTGCAGTGGGAGACACAAACAGGAAAGTATTTCAAGTCATGAGCCAGAATTTAGGGACCACCATAGTCCCAACTCTCCACCCCCTGGCGATGCTACTGCAGTGGATGGAATTGTGTGCTCCTCCTCCTCCAAAGAAATCGATATTCTATCACCTCCAGAGCCTCTCTCATCAAAACCTTAGCCTCCCTGGAGAGCTCACACTCAGGTTGATGGGAGCTGCCTTGCTGGGGAGACAGGTCAGGGCCCTGCTGCACCATCTAGTGGTGAAAAGTGATAATGCGGCGCCCGCCGCGTGGGGAGAGATTGCAGAAACTTCTGTGGGTCCTGTACATCGTTATCAAACTCGGCTGTATTCAGATTCTGCAGGATTTTTAGTGAGCACAAGAAGGGAGCATCCTTCAGGTGAGGTGAGGTTTCCTTACAAAGGAGAAGACGCGAGACTATGTTGTTTTTCTTGGCGTTTCAAGATGATGGCAGATTCTGTCCGTCTTGATAGAGAGCAGTTTCCTGATTTATCTTCCCAAAGACAAGGTGGGGTGTGAGTCAGTCCCAGGCAGGCCATCAGCTCCTGGTGGAAGGGGAGGAGGGAGGGGGGCCGGGGAGATGTGCCAAGGCCCTGGGCAGAGGGCAGGAGGGAGGGTGGGATGTCTATTCCTTTTACCCCTTTCTCGCTGCCGTCCTCATCCCCACGCAAATGGAGAGAGTGTGTGTGTGTCCGAGTGATCGTGTAGAATCCGGGACATCGTAAACCTGAGCTGTGAGCCCAGCATAACAGAAGTTTCTTGGGGGGAAAAGATTTCTGAGGACAGTTATTATTTGGGAAACAGCGTGTGAGCTCGCAATGATTCTGAGATGAGCGCAGCCCCTTCACGTGGGGACTCAGCTGTTTCTGATAAAGAATTAAAGTCTCCCTCAGCTCCCTGAGGACCCAAGATGCACACAGGCCAGCAATCCAAGCCATTTGCATAGGAAAAGAGGTGCTGAAATGAGATGTGCCCTTTGTTTGAAAATCCAGAGCAGGTAGGGCTTATCTCATTCTATTTGCATTTTTTTTTAATATTTTTTTTATTGATTTTTTAGAAAGAGGAACGGAGAGGGATAGAGAGTTAGAAACATCGATCAGCTGCCTCCTGCACAGCCGATACTGGAGATGTGCCCGCAACCAAGGTACATGCCCTTGACTGGAATCGAACCTGGGGCCCTTCAGTCCGCAGGCCGCCGCTCTATCCACTGAGCCAAACCGGTCAGGGCTCTGTTTGCCTTTTTGTAGCAATGACTCATAACTTACTTTACATCCAATGGTCTGCAAAGCAGCATGGCACTGGAGACCTTGCAGTAACGGGAGTGTCCTCCGAGTGGGACCAGCGGCCTCCTTGACTTTCTTCAGTGCTGGCAACTCACTCCAGCTGGCCCGTGCAGATGTTGAAGAAGCAGGGGAATAGGACGTTTTAAAGGTCACAGTGCACAGACTGAGCAGGATTCCCGCTGAGGGCAGGCCAGGTGATCAGATATCACGGATGGGAGTGAGCAGTTTCATCAGATACCAACTCAGGAGAAGGGATTGTCACTAAACCAACCCAACAGGATTCTTGATAAAACCAGGGGCCAAGGACACAGCCCAAGGTCGAGACCTGGAGGGCTCCGAGGTCCGTACTGGAGGTAGGACAGATAGTCTTCCCACCAGCTGCCTCTTCCCTCTCGGCTCCGTGTCTGTGGCTGGTCCAGAAAACAGGCAGGCAGATCGCCAGCTGCCTCTGGCCACCAACTCCCTGCGTGGAATTCGAAGGAGAGCAAAGCCTTGGTTCAGGGAAGCTTCTGGAAGCCCACCAGGGCTGCACTGTCCGAGGGAGGAGAGGAGGCACGGTTCAAGTCTTGTCAGAATGGAAAAGCCTGTGAAACTCCTGCAGACGAGGAGAACAGGCCCCCATTCCTTCCCACAGGACAGACGTGCTGGCCAACGTGTCAAGGGCAACAGGGCAGGAAACAGACAGAAAAGAGCCATGAGCTCACTGGTTGCACGGTGCACCCGGGTCCAGGGATTGGATGAGACCGGAGCAGGTTTGCTGCCTTCCCTGTCTCAGCAGGAGCAGACGCTGGCTCCACACAGAGAACCTGTGTGTTAGGAGGCTGTGTGTCACGAAATAGGCAGAGACCCTTCTAGCCTAACTCCCTGAGATGCTCAGAATGGGAGGTGATGCCCACGGACACCGACTGCAACTCAGATGCTCGCCACACGGCGCAGGGCGGGCTGATTTAAAGGGAAGATCGAAGGGCTGGTTTTGAAGCTTAAATTAAAACGAGGGAAGGTAGCTTTGCTTCGGGGCGTCATGGGCTTATCTGCAAGAGCAGACGGCACCGAGGAGATCTCCACACCCCGCTTGTCCCAGCCTGGTCAGCGGCACCCCGACAAGTTACTATCTCAGGATAGAACCTTCCCAGCTTTCGTGCTGACTTGGATAATAATTCAAGGAAATTGCTGGCAAATCCAAGCCTTTTTATCCTCCGCCGCACTCTGAGGCTAGAGGAAGAAATCGGCCTAAGAACAACCTCATGTCCTACACATCGCTGTCCAAGCCGTGGTTTGCAGCCCTAGCCAGTCCAGCATTGTGCAGCCACATTTAGTGATGCCTTCTTCACCCTCCTGAAATGACAGTCACAGATAACAACGTACCTACTCAGGGAATTTTAAAAGATGAATAGAGCCCTGGCCAGTGTGGCTCAGTTGGTTGAGCGTTGTCCCATGCACCAAGAGGTTTCGGGTTGGATTCCAGGTCAGGGACACAGGGCGTGAGGGGACGTATTGAAATCAGCAGATACTCGGACCCACCCACGGAATCACCCTGTAGACGCCTGAGGGTATCAGTGGGCTGGGATGGCAACTCAAACACTGCAGTGACTGCGGGCATGCTTATCAGAAATGCAAGGACAGAGCTCATGAAAGATCAAAATTATACATATACGTATTTCCACCAATTTATAAAGTAGTTGCATTCTTGGACAACTCGGTATGTATTAAACCATGCCCCCTCTCCAGCCTCCCCTAAAAAACCCTCTGGGTCATATGTAAAGTGATGCAGGTAAGTCCTAAGCTCAGATCTTATAAACAGGTTTATTTCCTATATAAATGCCCAGCAGACACTCAGAAATCAGCCCAGGAGAATTCTTACTGCTCAGGACCATGTTCATACACATCTGGGCACCTGGGGCCCACTGCCAGAAGCGCCCCCCAACGTAAGAGCTAAAATGTCTCTGTAGGTGGCTTACCTGCCCACCAGGGGGCAGTGTGGCCCTGTGGAGAAAGAAGGGTCGAACTTCAATAGAAAACAGGTGGGAACTTCGTAGCCTTCAGGAGAGTCCTGAGTCTGTTAGATGAGCTTGCTTGGCTGTTAGCGGGGAAAGTTAACTGGCCGGGTAGTCAGTCAGCGCCTCCCAGGATTTAGAACTGGAAGCAGTGGTCTGGCCAGGTCTGCGATCACACTGAGACCGAAAGGAAGGCGCTTGCCTCGGGCACGCTCTCACGGGGTGCACCTGAGTTGAATCATTTACACCACCCCTCTTCATGGAACATCCCACCTGAGCCAGGTGCTCTGAGGGTCTTGGCTCCGCCCTTCCGGTCCGGGCTCAGCTCTACCCGGCTACGGGCTACGGGTTACGTTGGGCTCCGGGTGTAGGCGCACCATTTCGGGACCAGCTCTACCTCTTCAGGCCTCAACTCCACTCCTTGGGGCTACGCCAGGCTCCAACCCCCTGGACGAGGCTGGGCACTTTGGGACTAGGCTCGGCTCTTAGGCAAATTGAGAGAAGCAGAGAAGTGAGAGATCCGAGGGAATTGAGAGAACGAGGATTGATTAGATCAGCTGGTTGTACCACATGGGGAATGTCCTAAAGCCTCTGAATGGTACACTTCAAAACGGTTAAGGTGGTGAATTGTATGTTACGTGCACTTTACGTGAATTTTGCAAACGTATTGAGGACAGGACAAAATGAGTGAGAATGTCTGGCCAGGAGGACCCAACCAGGGGTGCGGAGCCCTGGGAACCAGCACTGCCGCCTGCTCGGGCCTTCTCTTTTGTGGTGACTAACAGGCCCTCTGTCATCTGCTCAGGACACGCACCGAAGCCTCTTCATCCAGCAGCTGCGGCCCACACAGAACCTGCAGCCCAGAATCAAACTGAAGCTGTTCGGCCACTCGGGCTCGGGGAAAACCACGCTGGTGGAGTCGCTCAAGTGCGGGCTGCTCAGGAGCTTCTTCCGACGGCGCCGGCCCCGGCTCTCCTCCACCAACTCCACCAGGTTCCCGCCTTCGCCCCTGGCTTCCAAGCCGGCAGGTAGGCGCCTCCACCCCGGCCCGAGGCTCTGCAGTAGGTGCTGGGGGTTGCCCTCTCTGAGTCAGGGTCCAGGGTGAGCGGTGGCTTTAGTTATGGGCGCTGGGTCCCGGGCCGACTGGATTCCAGCGCCTTGGTGGCTGTGAGGTGTGGGCCAGCCCGGCCCTGGGCCTGGTATCTGCCCTGCTATTGCCCAGCAGTTGCAAGCTGCCCCCAGAACAGCAAGGAAAGGGCCTCACTGAAGTTGGGGGCACAGACCGAATGTTGGCCCCGGGATGGCTCCTCCCCCATGCTTTCTTCTTGGAAGTCAGAGCAACAAAATTGGGTTCACGTGGGATCAACATCCCACACACTCGGAGTTGCTCGATGGTTTTCCCCGTTGTCCCTCTGCTCACAGAGACAGGGCAGCAGGCTTTGCTGCCTTCCCCTGCCTCCCTCAGACACAGTGAGCAGTGATTCACACCCAGAACTTCGGGGCTACCTGTCCTTCCCCAGGGAGAAACACCACCATGAGCAAGAGGAAGGTGTGCAAGTTGGGTGTTCTTTCTCCAGAACCCCACTTTAGAGCAGGGGGCATACGTTTTGCTAAGATAAGAATAGAGACCTTCCAAGAGTTTCCTAAGCAACATCAATTTTGAAGCCTTGTGCCTGGGGTTCATTTCCTGTGCATCATATCGCAAAGCTGTCGTATCGGTGCCCGAGGTTGAAAACAGAAGTTTTATAGTTTGGGTTTCTATGTAATTCTTCTCTCCAAGAGGAGGGAGGTCTGGGGGGCGTTCGTGTGAGGGACAGGTGACTGAGCTTTATATGCCCTTTCAACTTGTTGTCTCTGAACACAGCAGAAACTTGGAGAAAAAAATAACCCAAAATGGATTTTTAATTAGAATGATTACGAAGTTGCTCACTGGTTTTGCTAATACTTACCGAGCACAAACTGTGTGTCAGGAGCTGGGCAAAATGTGGCTGAGTGAAACCTCATCCATGAGTCAGGGTTATAGCAGGCAGCTCAGGAAGTGTCTGGCTCCTGAGCCACGGCTTAGTAATGACACGACTTCTGAGTAAGGGCTTTGTGTGCACACACTTTCCATTTGCCACTGTAATTTTGCCAGTGTTCCTAGTTCAAGGTCAGCTCTCTGGTGTCACCCAGAGGGAGGCAGGCCAGCTCTCTCCTGCTGTGGGCCAAGGTCACTCCAGTCTGAACCACTGTTAGGGAGCAGGGAGGGTGGAGACTCTGTGTGTGTCTGTAGGACAGAGAGACCAAAAACAGAGATCTATTTGGATCTATGATCTGGAATTTTTAGAAGTCCTCACTGGGTGTGAGGATTATGGCCCAGGTCCCGTGAGCTAAACTGAACCAGCCACACATCAAGTGGCCGCTGGCTTCCCCTTGAGGGACAGATTTTAACTGCTGCTCAACCCTAGCACTCAGAAGGAACAGCTCCATTCATCGTCCTCGGGGTCAATTTTCCACACCTGGGAGAATCCGGAAGTAGATTCTTGATAAAATTAAACTCAGGGTGACCAGATTACCAGTAAGTCTCCCGGGTGTAACCGTGCCCTTCAGCCAGTGCTTGGACTTGGGGCGCGGGGCTCAGTGACAGAAAGTTCTCTGTAGCAAACGAGCCACCCCAGGGGCACTCAGCACTGAGACACTGTGGGTCTCACGGGGAGGTTCCTTCTCGTTCTCTAGGCTTCCTTGGTTCAGAGCTGCCTTCTTGGGCTGAACCCACAAACTTCTGTGTCAGGGTAACCCCTTAGGGAGGACCAGGCTTCTCGAAAAGGACTGTTAGGATGTGAACACAGCTCTTGTATCCCATGGGTCCTGTTCTTTAGACTCTCCCTGGTGTCCTGTCATCTCAGGATGCTGGTTTCTGACCAGAATGGAGAACACCTTCCAGATCTGTCCCCTTCTCCGGGGGCTGAGGTCCTTGTTCTCGCAGGAAGCACAGCTCTGCTGCCTGTGGTCCCTGGACTGAAAGAAAGTCCACTTGGGGACGTGCAAGACTGAAGAAAGTAACAAATGCCAGAAACACGGAGAGAGAAGGCCCAGGGGACACCAAACGGTTGCCCAGCTGACAGAGCTCTGCTCCCTGGGAGACAGAAACCAAGCTTAGGTAGAAGCCAGAGCGTGTGGAAAGGCGGGTGTGCGGTGAACAGAGTTTGCGCTGACCTGTGTCCCAGGTGCTGCACACATCTTCTCATTGGACGTCTCATGGGTTGTGTCATAAACCCATTTCAGAGAAAAGTAGCTCAAGGCTCACAGACATGAGGCGTCTCTGCCGAAGGCAGAGGCTGAAACCCAGCAGCCTGGCCAGCTGCAGCTGTGCAGCAGGGGGAGGGGAAAGAGGAAATTGCATTAGCTGCCAACAGTGAAAAAGGTGAAGGGATTAAGCAAAAATAAAACAACACAAGGCCACAGACAACAGTATGGTGATTAGCAGAAGGGGAGGCGGTGGGGGCAGGTAGAAGGTGGTGATGGAAGGAGACCTGACTTGGGGTGGTGAGCACAACACAATACACAGATGAGTATTACAAACTTGTACACCTGAAACATATGTCATTTTATTAACCAATGTGACCCCAATAAATGCAATTAAAATTTTAAAATTTTTAAAGGAAAATGAAGAGATTTCACTAAAAAGCTAAGTACTTTGCTTCTTGTGGAAAAGTGGAAGCTTTGGCTACGCTGGATGCACATTCCTGCCTGGTGCCAGTTAGTGGGGAGGAGGGCGGCGGCCCCATGTAGAGGGGCACGGGCTCTGCATTTTGCCCCATCTCCATCCACCCAGCCCCCTGACTCCAAGACTCCCATAGGCCAGGAGAGAGAGCTCAGGAGCAGACTCCCACCCCCAACCCCCACCCCCCCACTCCCATGCATGGAACTCTTTCCTGTGATAGAAATGACATTTTAAGAATGCATTGGAGTGTGTGGGCCAAGGTGACCCCTAGTCAATGTCAGAGGTGTAATTCAGTCCCAGGTCTGTCTGGCCAAAGCCAGGTGGCTTCCTGGAGGGCCTAGGCAAGTGCGGAAGAGAAGGGTAGCCCATAGAGGCCTGTAGTGCTTGATGCCCAGGTGGGGGGCCCACGCCGAGGGATGGGTAAAGTTTCCACCCAAACAGTCTCTGGAAGTGAGAGATTCTCCTCAGTTAAATCTAGACCTGCCTGAGGCCTGGGAAGGGCAGGAGCTCTGCCTGCAGGCTCTGTGGCAGGCCCTCCTGCCCAGTGCAGGGCAGGCACCCCCTGGGCTGAGGGAGCCACCAGCAGGGGCAGCAGCACCAGGGCCTGGGCCCCGAGCCCTAGTCCAGCAGCTCACCAGTCATTTCCTGGCCCTCACAAAACAGCACTCACGATGTCCTTGGAAAAGCAGAGTGTGGCACAAATATGAGGTGCTGTGAGGGCCGCCTTGGGGAGACTGGGGCGGGGGCGGGGCAGGCTGTGCTGGCATGGGGGGGCGGGGATGCTGTGGCCTCCAGGGAAGGAGGTCTGTTTCCAGAAACAGCGACATTGTCACTTCGGCGTGGCATAGGGGCCCTGCCCTGCTACCTCCCAGACCCTTGACCTCACTAGAACGGCCAGGCCTTTTTCCTTTCCTGGGAGAGAGGCTCCCATTGGCTCGTTTATATCACACAGACCAGGAAACTTATTTGCCTCAAGAAAGCTGGCCCTTTGTGTTACCATCTCCTAAAAACGCTGGAGGCTAAAGGCTGAGCCACCAGCCAGGAGACAGGGCCAGGAGGCAGCCTTTCCCTCCTCCCAGCCTCTCCAGGGCTTCCCATTGGCTGACCCAACGCAGCAGTAAATGGCAAGCAAGCCTGGGAGATGCAGTCTTTGGGGAGGGGGCGGGAGGGTTGGCGCAGACAGAAAGAATCAGCCCAACATCTCAGGGAAGTGCTGTGCACAGCACACCCGAGGGGCATCGCAACCCCGGGGGCCTGAAGCAGGAGTGGGGTGGGGATAGGAATGTCCCAGAGAAGGACAACACAGGAGCGAAGGCAGGGAGGGAGGGCAGGCGTGCACGGTGCCCTGTGCGAGTCTCACCTGCCTCCTCTGCCTGCAGTCTCCGTGAGCATCAACAACCTGTACCCGGGCTGCGAGAACGTGAGCGTGAGGAGCCGCAGCATGATGTTCGAGCCGGGCCTCACCAAGGGGATGCTGGAGGTGTTCGTGGCCCCATCCCACCACCCGCACTGCTCCGCCGATGACCAGTCCACGAAGGCCATCGACATCCAGAATGCCTATCTGAACGGTACGTCCTGCCCACGGCAGAGGGAAGGGCCGCCAGCGTCCCTTTGCCAGGGCTTTAAGTGATCCCCCTGGGGAGCCTGGCCCGGGGGCACCCGTCCCAGCCCCACGGGCGCAGAGGAGGAGCCAGTGCAGTGATGTTGGAAGTGACCCAGGACTGAAGCAGGGCTGGTTAATACCCCTAAAAAGTAAAGCCAAACACTGTGATATCCTCTGCTCCTAATAAAGCACAGGGCACACAGTAGGTGCTTAATAAATGACTGTCAAGTAAATACATTTTTTAAATGATTGATTGATTTGAGAGAGAAACATTGATCATTGATCTGTTGTTCCACCTATTTATGCATTCACTGGTGATTCTTGTACGTGCCCTAACTGGGGATTGAACCTGCAACCTTGGCATATCAGGACGACACTCTAACGGAGCTACCCGGCCAGGGCTAATACAGTTGTTAAAGTAGAGCTAAACATGCACTTGGATGGGAGATCTCATAAAATACAATCCCTCTGGCAGTTTGATACCCAATATAGAAGAATTAGTTTTAAACGCATCTACACTCGTGCCTAATGCTCTGATACAGACACAGGCAGTCTTCTTTCATAAGTAACACTTCAAGTGTGTTCTTTGCCGTCAGACATTTCCAAGGAGGTGAAGCTTCCCAGGTTGCCGGGATGGTTTGCTCCCTCCAGCCACCGCCTCTTCCCGGTGGCACCCCGGGCTCGAGCCCCGGGCTGTGCGTGGACACAGCGCCTGCTTGTGGAGGCCCGGGTTACAACAACGATGCAGCCGTTTCTCTGAGATCCAGTTCCCTCACTCGTGAGGGTTGTATGAGCTGATGTTTATGAAAGGCCCTGGTAGAGCATCTGGCACAGGCAGGGAGGGACTCAGAAAATGGCGACCGGGAGCCTCTTCGTGGAGGCCCTTATATTATCCCGAACCCGGTGAGAAACAGAATTCAAGTCCATGCACAGTTTGCTCCCTTAAAAGTTGAATGTTCTAGCGAAGCTGGCCCTACAGCATAGAGAAAGGAAACGGGCGTCCTCCCACGTACCAGCTCTGCCCTCACCCCTGCTCTGCACCGGCCTCCTCCCCACCCCAAGCCTGCCTCCCAGGGCTCAAGGCCTCTCTCTGTGTTCCGGAGCTTTGCACACTGGGGCCTTAGCTGCCAGACCTTGCGTGCCTGTGCTCCAGGGGGAGGCTCTAGAAAAGCCCTGGGGATCTTCCAAAATGCATACGTCATAAAGATATGTCCGTGTTACATACACAGATCTATACTTAACACCTTGCGGATCAGTAGTTTTATTGCTAGCTTTACCCAGTGGCCAGATAAGTTTCTATTGAATGAGTTACAAAAACCATTTTACATAAATGTTAAAGGCACGCTTTAAAATGAAATACTCATTGCATTTTGAAGGTATTACATGTTCTTACAAGCTAATATCTTTCTAAAGAATTCTCGTGATTGGCCACGAGCCTTAGAACAGAAAACACGATAATTCTCGTGATCCGTCCACAGTGTGTTAACTAGATGCCTAGATACACGGATGAATGCTGTGGATGGCACTGCCCCTGCTGGCAACCTTCACCTGCTAGAAAAGCGGCGCCTGAAATTGGGTGGTGGTGTTTCCCGACCGTCATCTTTGTTTTTCTCCGTAGGGGTTGGCGATTTCAGCGTGTGGGAGTTCTCTGGAAACCCTGTCTACTTCTGCTCATATGATTATTTTGCTGCAAATGACCCCACGTCAATCCATGTCATCGTTTTTAGTCTAGAAGAACCCTATGAGATCCAGCTGAATCAAGTGGTTTTCTGGCTCAGTTTCCTGAAGTCTCTTGTGCCGGTTGAGGAGCCCATAGGTAAGCGGAGACACCCCTGGGCGAGCGAGCAGCCTTCGCTGGCCTTGCTGCCCGCCAGGCTCGGCTCCGACCGCTGGTGGCTCACAGCGGAGCTCCCTGCGCCCCTCCTCCCTGCAGGAAGGTCTGCACTCTGGCGGTTCCCCGAGGGCCAGCCGTTCATTTCGTGCTGCAGGGAGTTGTCTCATGATCACATGTTTCTGCCGCCAAGGCCTGATTCTGAGCTTTTTCCTTGAGGGCCATTTCTCTCTCTTTTGGGACTGTGGGCACTTTTGCTGGGTGCAAAGTGGAATACCTCCTTCAACAGCTACTGCACCTTTGCCTCTTGGGTACATAATTCATAAGCAGAACGAGCTCTCCTGCCTTCTGTGGCTCCCTCACATGCAAGGAAAGGGACCATGTTGACTGGATGCATTGACTTTATTCTCGAGGGGAAGATAGCATGTCCTTTTCCTACAACAGAAGCAGCAGCCTTCTCTGGTGAAATACAAAACTCAAATAGTCATTTTTACTTTGAAAAGCACACACATAACCAGATACACTGAGCTTCACCCCCCCACGGGGCACCATCACTTTCTTTGTTTCTCTCTCTCTTTTCCATGTTTTTGTCTTAAGTCTACCAGACCTGAGGCCCTGAACCTAACTGTCCCCTATACCTGGGCTTCTTA
>NW_005360124.1:1808-13895 GCF_000412655.1 Myotis brandtii | reverse complement strand
ATAGCTGGGCTTTATACATAAGTATTCCATATAGGTCCTCAGTCCAAGAAAAGCCTTCATTTCTTCCACTGTGGCATCCTTGAAATTTTTGGCATTGTAGGAGTTGGGCTTTGCTATATGCAATTGGTGGGCCCGGAGGTTGGTTTTCTCTGTCAAATTTTGCCAGAAAGTATCATCCAAAAACAAGGATAAAAAGTCAATTGGTTCACTCTCCTCTGTGATAGATCCAGGAATGTTCACTGGGCCTTTTCCATCCTCAGTGAAATTCAGATCTGTATTTGGTGATACAAAATTCCTTGTCCAACCTTCATCACCACCTAGATCTCCCCCATCAGCTGTTTGAGGGACACGCCCCCCTTCTCTTACTATCGATCTAGCTCTAGATCTATAAGGTTCAAGATTCTCCTCATCACTCAAGCTCTCACTGTCTGTGTCACTTGAACTGGAAACGTATTCTTGATGAAATTCTGACTCCTCAGAGTCTGAATCAACCAAAGTATCGATCACCTGTTGGACTGTGATAAGCCTAGACCTACTTCGCTTTCCTGTTGAAGTGCTTGGTTCATCAGCCGCTCGTTTCATTGTGAATTTTCAGAATTTTTTCACGTCAAACCACACAAAGTCAATTCAAACACATGGGGGCAGACATTTGCAATGGCTAACCATGAGGTTTGACCACGATTGGTTGGTTATTTTTAGTTTGCGACGCATTTTTTTCACGTACTAGGCAAAGTATCGAAAATTAGGTACAGCGGTATAGCGGCAGATTCAGAAATTACCGAAAAATCGGTACAGCGGTCTGGTAGGGTTAAACACTCCCCGAAGCGAGAGGCGTCTGTGTGAACTGCAGTTTCCCTTCTGAGTCATTTCTGGGGCGTCCCTGCATCCAGGGGCTTTCTTTGGTCTTTTAAAGGGTGACCCGGTCAGAGGTTAGATCTCCCTTCACCCTGCAAGCCGGGCCCATTTGGAGATAGATTTGAGAAGCTGCCTTGTGTTCTGTGGTCATTTCTGGTCCATTTGTGAGCATCTTTCTGCCAGGCCCAGAAAACAGGCTCATTCTGTTACTGGCAGCCCACAGCCCAGAGGTTACAGTGCGCGGCAGGCATGTGGCCTCGCGTCCTCAGGCAGGTTGCACATCCTCCTGGAGAGACAGAGGGGAGTGAAGCCAGCTCACCCCACCACACCTGGGGAGAGAGGCAGCCAGGAAGGGGGGCCCGCCTCTGAACCTGTGCTCTCCGCCCCCAGCCTTCGGCGGCAAGCTGAAGAACCCACTCCGCGTCGTCCTGGTGGCCACGCACGCCGACATCATGAACGTTCCCCGTCCGGCTGGAGGCGAGTTTGGATACGACAAAGACACGGCTTTGTTGAAAGAGATCAGGAACAGGTAAGGAAGAGGCAGCCACGGGGTCCGCGGGGCTAATACAGCCGAAGGCCTGTGAACTAGGGAGAGGAGTTAGAGAAGTAAAGGCCTCTTTCCTTGGTGGCCTTTTTGTTGTATTTTTCATTTTTATCAAAGCAATGAATACACATATTACAAATCAAACAAGAAAATAACACAGAATAAAAAGCAACAGCCTCCTAACTTCTTTCATCACCTCCTGGTACCACTGCCTTTTAGTTGTTTTATGTGGGGTTTTTTTCCAGTTTATTGAGGCATCATTGACAGATACGATTGTAAGATATTTAAAGTATACATTGTGGTGATGTGACACGTATTTACATTGTGAAAGGATTCCCACCACCTAGTGAATTAAAACATCATTATTCACCTCTCTCTCTCTCTCTTTAATATGTATTTTTATTGATTTCAGAGAAGGGAGAGGGAGAGGGAAACATCAATGATGAGAGAGAATCATGAATCAGCTGCCTCCTGCATGCCCCACACTGGGGATCAAGCCTGCAACCCGGGCATGTGCCCTTGACCGGAATAGAACACGGGACCCTTTAATCTGCAGGCCGATGCTTTATCCACTGAGCCAAACCAGCTAGGTCTCTCTCTTTTTGATGAGAACATTTAAGTTCTACTATGTTAGGAAATTCTAACTGTAAAATGCAGTGTTGTCAACTATGGTCACCATGTTATACATTAGATCCTTAGTTCTTTTAGTTGTCTGAGCTGTCAGGGTTTTTTTATGACTATCTATTGATACCACTGATCAATATTTATCAAAATACTGGGTTATGAAATTCACTCAGGGTGTCCTGACCAACTCTCTGAAATGGGGTGGGGAGGAGTCCAACAGAGAATAGCAGAATGCACTTAATGTCCAGTAGTTGTGCAAAGCTTTTGTTTCCCTTATAAATATGGATGCGCACAGGGTCACCTGTTAAAAATACAGAGCAGGGCAAAAGTCGGCCTACAGTTGTTCATATGGAAAATAATACAACAATTAGTAAATAATAATAATGCAAGAATAAACTCTGTGTTTTGCACACTCACAGCTGTAAACCTACCTTTTTTTCTACTTAGTACCTGTCAACAGAAAACTTGAACCTGCAGCTCTGTGCAATGTGCTAGTAACTCAACTCCTCTCAACTGAAGACATTACCTCTTTTCTTCCTGATATGAAAATAGGGCTTCTGCTAATGTTTTTAGATCTGAGTTGTAACTTTCATGCTCATCCCTCTGTTCTTACTCTATCAACTGCAACAGCATCTCTTCTCGTAACCTGTAAGGTGAGCCTCACCTTTCCTGCATCAGGGCAGCTGATATCTTTCTGCACCGTCTTCCTGCCATTTTGTGGGGCCCGAGGTGCCTGTCCGAATGCCTAGAAGCACACGGGTGTCTCCAGGCCTCTGCTCCCGTGTGACCTTACAGAGCCCGGCGGACAGCAGGGAGGGGCCCTCTGAAGGTTGCCAGGACTTCCTGGCCTCCGACCAGCCTTGGGCCCGGCCGAGGGAACACCTGGCGAGACCACGTGGCTCTGATGAGGCTCCTACGCTTCCCTCCTAGGTTTGGGAATGATCTTCACATTTCAGATAAGCTGTTTGTTCTGGATGCTGGGGCTTCTGGGTCGAAGGACATGAAGGTACTTCGAAATCACCTGCAAGAAATACGGAGCCAGATTGTTTCCGTGAGTATGCGTGCCTGCGAAGGGCAGGAACCCCCCTCTGCCCAGCCACCCGGTGACCCCTGGAGGTGGACTGCCCTCTTGGTTTGGTTCAGTTTTCAGGGAACCTAGTGCGAGGTGGCTGCATGGACATGTTTTTATCTATTGCTCTGGGTCGAGGAAGAAAGAGCAGAGAGAAGGAGATGGCCACGAGGGGAAGGGGTTGTTATGGACAAAGTGGGCCACCTTAGAGTGGAGGAAATTCTGATAGTTTTAGTGGTTTGTTTAAAATTGCTTTTTACACATTGCAAAAGAATTCAGAAGTGACTTGAGTGAAGAACCATATGGTTTCCCTCATATATGGGATATAAAATAGAAGGCAACAAATGATCTAACAAAACAGACTCAGACACAACAGAAAGGTGGTTAGCAGAGGGGGAGGGGGTTGGAGGAGGATGAAGAGGGCTAAAGGGGTCAAACTTATGGTAACGGTGGTGGGAGGAGACTAGATTTTGGTGGTGATCACACAGTGCAATATATAGATGATATGGTATAAATTTTACTACTAAAACAAAGTGTTATTAACCAATGTCACCCCAATGAACTTAATAAATTTTTAAAATACATGATACAACCTAGCTGGTTTGGCTCAGTGGATACAGTGTCAGCCTGCAGACTGAAGGGTCCCAGGTTTGATTCCAGTTAAGGGCACATGCCCAGGTTGCAGGCTCGATTCCCAGTAGGGGGCGTGCAGGAGACAGCTGATCAATGATTCTCTCTTATCATTGATGTTTCTATCTCCCTCTCTGAAATCAATAAAAATATATTTAAAAATTATACACACACACACACACACACACTCACACTCACACACACACACACCCAGCGCACAAATTTTTGCATCTTGAAAGGAACTGTGGGCTGCGAGGCTGCAGTAGGCACAGGGAGGGTCTCGGCCCATCCTCCGCACCCCCGCCAGGCCTCTCCAGCCGCAGCCCTGCTCCCACGAACTGACCCCACTCACACCCGCTGACCGCGCGGAGCGATTGGAGCCAGTGCCAACAATGCGTGCAAGCGGGGCCAGCACTGTCAGCAGGTGCGAGCGGTGGCTGCTGCCCTGATCACCCCTCAGGAGCAGGGGGAGGTGGAGAAGCCCTCAGGAGCGATCAGGCCAGCAGCCACCACTCATACCTGCTGACGGCACCGAGCAATCAGGACTGGCACCAGGTGCTGGCAGCAGGTTCGAGCAGCAGCTGCTGCCCCCGATCGCCCCTCAGGAGCAGGGGGAGGTGGAAAAGCCCTGAGGGGTGATCAGGGCCAGCAGCCACCACTCACACCCACTGACAACATCAAGCAATTGGGGCCAGCACCAGGCCCTGATAGCGGGTACAAGCGCCAGGCAGGACCACAGCATGCGGGAGCAAAGAATTTTCAGTAACCACCAGAGGCTCGCCCCAATGACAGCAACCAGTGCCCCACACTGGTCTGGCGCCCCCGCTCACCTGCTCCACCATCCCCTTGTGGCCAATGCCCACCATGTCCCACGCGCACCCTCTGGTGGTCAGCACACGTCATAGTAACCAGTTGTTTGGTTGTCCCGCCATTTGGTCTATTTGCATATTAGGATTTTCTATATATAGTTGATGATACAAAAAAGCGACTTGTGAAATATTTTAAAAATGCAGAAAGGTAGAAAAAAATTCAACATTTGTTTGAAGGACATAAAATAATAAACAAATGGAATGGGACTGTGTTTTTGGGGTGTGGCACAATGTCCACTTCACACACCCTCCACTCCTGAGGTCAGGCAGATCAAACTTGCCTGTATCCTGGGCATTTTGTGTGTGTTTTTTAATAAGGAGTGGAATTTAGCTGACCTAAAAGCTACTGTCCACCAGGGGCCAGCCTCATGAATGATAGGGTGCAGGGGATGGCTGCTTTGGCTTTTAATTAGGAAGGTGTGGTTGGGTAGATGAGTCTGTAGCAGACTGATTTATTTAATCAAGTTAAAAGATTAAAAACCCATTTCAAGCCAATACCAAGAATTAGTCTAAATTGAAAACTTTCAACAGTCCGCATGAAAACCCGGTCTCCTGCTGAGTCCCCACAGCTGTAAATTGACCAGTCGTGTCTGCATGTTCTAGGTCTGCCCTCCGATGACTCACCTGTGTGAGAAAATCATCTCCACGCTGCCGTCCTGGAGGAAGCTCAATGGGCCCAACCAGCTGATGTCACTGCAGCAGTTTGTGTACGACGTGCAGGACCAGCTGAACCCCCTGGCCAGCGAGGAGGACCTCCGGGGCATCGCCCAGCAGCTCCACAGTGCCGGCGAGGTGAGGGCTCTGCGGGCCAGGCAGGGCTCCAGGTGTCAGGGCAATTGAGTTTGGGAGCTTTCCCTCTTCAGATCTGAAGGATAGGTATTAATTCTTTGAACACTTAGTGGAATTCACCCGTGAAGCCTTCTAGTCTTGGAATTTTATTAGTTGGGAGTTTTCTGATTACTGAATCAGGAAGAAGCAGAAAATATGAACAGACTGATTACTAGAAACAACACTCAGTCTTGGAAGATTCTGTTTCTAGGAATTTATCCATTTCTTCTAGGTTGTCACATTTGTCGGTGTATCATTGCTCATACTGTCCTCCTACAATCCTTTGTATTTCTGTGGTGTGGGTTGTCTCTTCTCTATCCTTTTTGAATTAATTTAGGCCCTTTCTCTTATTTTCTTGATGAATCTGGCTAAAGGTTTATCTATTTTGTTTACCTGTTCAGAGAACCAGCTCTTAGTTTTATTGATCTTTTCTATTATTTTTTTAGTCTCTATTTCATTTATTTCAGTTTGCTGGCTCATTCATCTGCATCAATTAATCTGTTGTTGATTCCCTTTAGTGTTTGTTTGTTTTTTTTTCATTTCAGTTACTGTGTTCTTTAGGTCTAATTGGTGTGTGTGTGTGATTTTAAGAATATGTTTATTAACGCTGGGACATGAAGAAGCAAGAAGGGATTAGCATAGCCATAGAAGAAGCAACAAGAGACCGTAGGCGGGGCTGCTTTGTTCTCTAGGAACATTATGGGAAAGAAATGAGCCAAGGCAGGGCTGCTATTGGCTCAATGAAAAGTCAGAGAAAAGGGGGCCTTTGAGTCAGGTTCAGGGGACAAGCTGCTGGTCCCCATTGCTCCCCTGGTTGCAAGTCGCTAGGCACCCTTAGAGTTTAGGAAAGAAAGTCATGGACATGCTCCCAGGAGGGCCCTGATTGTTTGTTTTTTCCTGTCAGTTGAAGTTCTCACTGAGTTCATCTAGTCTTTTCCCAAGTTCATTGAGCAGCCTTATAGCCAGTGTTTCAAACTCGTTATCTGGTAGATTGCTTGTCTCCATTTCATTCAGTTCCTGGCTTTCATTTGGAACATATTTTTCTGTCTCCTCATTTTAGCTGTCTCTCTGCGTTTGTTTCTATGAATTAGGAGAAACAGCACAGCTGGCGTGGCCCAGTGTTTGAGCATCAACCTATGAACCAGGAGGTCACAGTTCACTTCCTGGTCAGGGGACATGCCCAGGTTGTGGGCTTGATCCCCAGTAGGGAGCATGCAGGAGGCAGCCAATCAATGATTCTCTCTCATCATGGATGTTTCTATCTCTCTCTCCCTCTCTAAAATAAAAAAACAAACAAGATTTTGGCCTGTATTTCCTAAAGAGGACATTTTCCCACATAGCCACAATATAATTAATAATCCCATTCTGGACACATGTGCCAATAATTTCTCTTATAGCTGGTTTTACTTATTTATGTATTTATTTTGGAACAGAATCTAGTCAAAAATCACTCATTCCATAGCTGTCATCTCTCACATTTTATTTTGTTTTTTTAAGAGTCCACGGTCTTTTCAAAATTTCTCTTCTCAAGCTGGCTTTTGGCTTAGTAATTGATATTTGAGAGCCAGCCATACTAATGATGCAGGAGTCATTCCTTGCAACATCTGCTCAGATATTGTCACCGCTCAGGCCTGTTTGTTCTGTGAGCCAGCTGGTGCCTGTTCATTTAGGTTCCTCTGTGTGACTTGTCGTTGTCTCCTGTGGCAGATCAACATCATGCAGAGTGAAACGGTCCAGGACGTGCTGCTCCTGGACCCCCGCTGGCTCTGCACCAACGTCCTGGGGAAGCTGCTCTCCGTGGAGACCCCGCGGGCCCTGCACCATTACCGGGGCCGCTACACCATGGAGGACATCCAGCGCCTGGTGCCCGACAGTGACGTGGAGGAGCTGCTGCAGATCCTCGATGCCATGGACATCTGTGCCCGGGACCTGAGCAGTGGGACCATGGTGGACATCCCCGCCCTGATCAAGACGGACAACCTGCACCGCTCCTGGACTGACGAGGAGGACGAGGTGATGGTCTACGGCGGTGTGCGCATCGTCCCCGTGGAGCACCTCGCCCCCTTCCCGTGCGGCATCTTTCACAAGGTCCAGGTGAACCTGTGCCGGTGGATCCACCAACAGAGCGCCGAGGGAGACGCAGACATTCGCCTGTGGGTGAGCGGCTGCAAGATCGCCAACCGCGGGGCCGAGCTCCTGGTGCTCCTGGTCAACCACGGCCAGGGCATCGAGGTCCAGGTGCGCGGGCTGGAGACAGAAAAGATCAAGTGCTGCCTCCTGCTGGACTCGGTGTGCAGCACCATCGAGAACGTCATGGCCACCACGCTGCCAGGGCTGCTGACGGTGAAGCATTACCTGAGCCCCCAGCAGCTGAGGGAGCACCACGAGCCCGTCATGATCTACCAGCCCCGGGACTTCTTCCGGGCGCAGACCCTGAGGGAGACCTCGCTGACCAACACCATGGGTGGGTACAAGGAAAGCTTCAGCAGCATCATGTGCTTCGGCTGTCACGACATCTACTCACAGGCCAGCCTGGGGATGGACATCCACGCGTCAGATCTGAACCTCCTGACGCGGAGGAAACTTAGTCGCCTGCTGGACCCGCCCGATCCAATGGGGAAGGACTGGTGCCTTCTCGCCATGAACTTGGGCCTCCCTGACCTCGTGGCCAAGTATAACACCAACAACGGGGCTCCCAAGGAGTTCCTCCCGAGCCCAGTCCACGCCCTGCTCCGGGAATGGACCTCCTACCCCGAGAGCACGGTCGGCATCCTTATGTCCAAACTTCGGGAGCTGGGGCGCCGAGACGCGGCAGACTTTCTACTGAAGGCGTCCTCTGTGTTCAAAATCCACCTCGATGGCAACGGCCAGGAGGCCTACGCCTCGAGCTGCAACAGTGGCACGTCTTATAATTCCATTAGCTCGGTCGTGTCCAGGTGAGGGCAGCTTTGGCTTGGGCAGGGTGTCTTCAAACTGCAAAAGCAAGGGGGATTCAGCCATCTTTCACACCTGAGATTCCAGATGCACCCCTTCCTATGCCCCCCTCCCTCCTGAAGGGCGCCCCTCTCCCTCCCGCTGCACCTCTTTCTCTGCTACTTCCTCCCTCCTTCCCTCCCCCCCTTCCTCCCTCTCACACATTCCATTGTGAGTGAACGGTCTGTTCAAGAGCTAATCATACCCGTTCGTTTGGCCATTTGAGAAGCTAGTGTCCCTCCTCTCCCTGTTCTGGACTCCATCTCTCAGCCTCTAGTACCTTGCTTCTGACTGATAATTTTACTGGAATCCCTAACTTTTCAATGAAAACATTTTTAACGATTATATTGATTGTCCTTTAAATAAAAAACGCACATTTATCCAAAATGTGCATTTCATACTCTTCTTTGTTATATTATCATGTCCTCAGCTTATCTTTTTTATATTTATAGGAAAACCCCTCATGTATGGACTCCCACTGTATGATTTATAAATAGACAATATGTGAGTGCCTTTTGCAGACGAGGGTGTGTTTGAAATCATCACGTCAGCCAGGAGCTGTCCCGAAGGAAACGCTCCCCTCTGCTCCTTGCTGTATGCTGATCATCGCCAGAGGTGCTTCACCCTCCGATTTGCGTTGGGTTTTTTCCCCGGCAATTTTTGTGTTTTATTTGGCAAGGAAAGGGGAAAAAGGAATCCTCCTCTAGAGTGATTTCATGGCCAGTGTTGTTGCTACGATGACATGTATTCGTTAGCTTTTGTTTAAACGTCAATGTGAACGTCCACGTGGAATCGACAAACTGTGGCGCTTTATCATTCCCTCTCATCTCAGGTAGAAGGCTGACAGTTGTAGGGCTACGAAGATCTGTGTGAGAACTCAAAACCCCCGACTCACGGTTTGTGGCAGTCCGTTGTCATTTGTGCATAGCAGACGGTTTTCCACATTGAGATCCTGGTTTGATAACTTCCTGTACTTGAAATCTACAAAAGAAAATAAAGGAAGCAAGTTTTCTTGCAGTGACTTTCAATTGTGATAGAGTTTTAAATCCATACGGGGGAACATGTCCTAATTCTTCTGTCCTGAGAAGCATGTAATTTTAATGTTATATCATATGTGTGTGTGTATATATATATATATATATATATGCAGTATGTATATACATATATATTAATACAAGTATTTTTACTTAATCTATGAGATAGTAAAGAAGGTCATTTGTTTTTCTTTTTGTTGGTTTTTTTTCCCTTTTTTTTTTTAAATAAACTATTGCTTGTTGCATTAGTTTGTCTTTAGTTGGTCTTTAATTCAAAAGGAATTCTTTTCCTTTGCTTTGTTTTTACTTACCTATGCCGCATGTGGTGGGACAGACGAATCTATAATCCAGAAAGTCATGAAACCTAAACTCCCAGGTCTGGAAAACAACCCAGCTTAATTATGACTACAATTAGGAATGGTGCGGGGAAGAAAAAGAGCCCAGCTGATTTTCACATTTGTCCTCACTTCAAAGCAGTGGTTCTCAACCTTGGCCGCACATTAGAATCACCTGGGAATCTTTTTAAAATCCTGATTTCTGGGCCTCATCCTCAGGAAATTCTGTTTCTTTGTTACTAATGTTGTGGCCCCACCCCATAACAAAGAAACAGAATTTCCAGAGGATGAGGCCCAGAAATCAGGATTTTAAAAAGATTCCCAGGTGATTCTGATGTGCAGCCAAGGTTGAGAACCACTGCTTTAAAGGAAAGAGACTCCTGCCATTTTCCCTTGGGTGAACCAAAACAACAACAACACACACACAAGTGGAATCATTTAGACTCAGCAATGGGGAGACAACGGAAGCTTTCCGTTTCTATACAAACGTGAGGGGACGGTGCCCTGCAGGAGCAAGAGGAAACCTGCTGGAAAAGATAACTTCCTGCCCTTCTTTAAATCTGAACCAACTAGAAACTCGGGTTCTGACCTGCATAGCAGCTGAGACACAGAAGCTCTACGTGACCAAAGCCTGTATTTAGTAAAATCTCATGATTGCTTTAAAAAAATGGGCAAAGAAAAAATATTGAAGGAGGAAGACTAAACCAGTAACAATGGCCCTGGATGGTTTGGTTCAATGGATAGAGTGCCAGCCCTTGCAGTAAAGGGTCCTGGGCTCAATTCCAGTCAAGGTCACAAACCTCGGTTGCAGGCTCAATCCCAATCCTGGGTCACTTGATGTGTGTCTCTCACATCAATGTTTCTCTCCATCTCTCCCGCTCTCTCTGTAAGTAAATAAATAATAAAAAGGTAACAATGATTGCCCAAATTATTCACAATAAACATGATTTACTTTTTAAAAAAACATGATTTACTTTTATAATAAAAAAAGAATTAATGAAATTAAAATAAAACCTACATATAGGCATGCTTAGGAAAGATAACACAAATCGAAACTGTGGTTGCCTTAGGAGACTGGGACCTCGTTTTCTTGTGGTCAACTCCCTCCTAATGCCAACTCCATTCTTTTCTACTTCAAGAGCACTTTACACCCCAGGGATATAGTATCAGGCAGCCAGGACCCGGAGGCAAGAGGTTTGCCTCTGGCAGCATCAGTATGTAAAATCCGAGGAGCCCTGGCCAGTGTGGCTCGGTTGGTTGGAGCAGCATCCTGTACACCTAAAATCCCAGAGGATTCTGACCGGTCCAGAGTTAAGTTAGGGTTTTTCAAAATGCTGACACGCAGAGCTCAAAAGATTCGCCATCACTGAGCTATACCAATCAAATTATGTAGCCATTTAAATATATTTACAAAGTGCTTAAAAACATGAGGATACAGCTCAAGTAATGTCAAATGGAAACACCTGGGAAAGATATTGTGCGTGCACAATGAACAATGATAAATCCACACACCCAGAAAGTATGCAAGCCAAAGAGTGAATCTTGCTTTAGGTCACAGTGGTTTTCCAGTTCTTCTGCCTAAATTTCTACATAGACCATGCTTACCATCTTCATAGAACTGGAATCTAAGATGGCTTGCATCTATAGCCACCGAGGTGGGCCCCTCGGTTGCCACTGCCTTCATGAGGGCACTCTCCTGCCCAGGAACGTCCACGAAGCCGGTGTCATTGGCAACAGAGTCCTCGGGCCTGTATCTGCAGGGTCCAACCTTTAAAGGTAAAGGGGAAGAGATCTCATTACTAACCCACCTCCCTGGAAGCATGAGTTTCAGGCAGGAGGCAGCTTCATGATTTCCAGGTTACGTCTGTGAAATGCTATTGGCTGTTTTGAAAATGAAAAACTAGCTGGTGTCTATTCATTGAGACGCTGTGGGTCTATCTCTCCATAAGAAGTGTTTCACTATGAAGAAAAAAGTGCTGTATTTAGAATGGTATGTATGTCTCCATGTAACACAGAAATAAGAACTGTGAACATCCCAAACAGAACTGTTCAAGGCTGACATATTTTAATGAAAGTTCTGACGGTTTACATATAGACAGTCTAAAAGGAATGACATAAAGATAAGAGCTTTGCTTACCGTTGCTTGATATGGATAGGACTCCTCTGAGTCCAGGCCCCCGTTGGACTTCACATACTGGAAAGCATTATCCATTCGGCCACCATTGCAGCCCTTATTGCCTTGAGCCTGAGAGCAGTCCACAAGGTTCTGCTCACTCAGTGAGATAAGTTTGCCAGTTTTCCGGAACATCTGTCCCTCAAGGGCACC
>NW_005360124.1:0-1475 GCF_000412655.1 Myotis brandtii | reverse complement strand
CACCCCCACTCCCACTCATGCTCTCATCCCCGTTGTCCGTGTCCACATAGCCTTCTTTTCATCATTCCACTCTTGGGGGGATTTCAGCAACGTAAGGTTTCCGGAACACTCTCCTTTTCTTGCACTTCTACATTTTACCGCACTTCGTCCGCCTGAATTCTTCCTGGGTCTTCAAGGAAAAAGAAATAGAATGTTGTCAACCAAGGGGATATTTCGGCATAGTACTGAGTGAGGAGAGGAAGCGCAAGGTAACCTCCCAAGCCACACTCACCATGTCACTAAAAGCATTCATTCCCAAGGTGTAGCCCGATCTCCCTTGCTTGTATTCCTCGTTGTGCAGGTCAACCATTTTCTTATTCTTCTCCCACACTGTCCTCCTCCATCCTTCTTCATCCTAGAGGCAAACATATAACCAACCTATCCTTTTGATTTCTATTGAAAACCAAGTCACCTTCACCAAGTGGGTTTGCAGAAGAGAAACCATGGCCAGGAAAGGTTTCTACTTGTTCTCCAGCACGCATACACCAGGGAGGTTTGCCCATATTGTGCTCAGTAATGGGTGTCATGCAGTCATTGCCTTGGGAAGAGCCAGCCTCAAGAGCAGTGGTTCTCAACCTTCTGGCCCTTTAAATACAGTTCCTCATGTTGTGACCCAACCATAAAATTACTTTCGTTGCTACTTCATAACTGTAATGTTGCTGTTATAAATCATAATGTAAATATCTGATATGCAGGATGGTCTTGGGCGACCTCTGTGAAGGGGTCATTGGACTGCCAAAGGGTTCACGACCCACAAGTTGAGAACCGCTGCTCAAGAGGCTACTGTCTGCCGTGGCTGGTTTGGCTCAGTGGACAGAGCATAGACCAGGGGACTGAAGGGTCCCAGGTTCAATTCCAGTCAAGGGGTTCATATTCCCAGGTTGCGGGCTCCATCCCCGGTGGGGGGCATGCAGGAGGCAGCCAATCAATGATTCTCTCTCATCATTGATATTTCTGTCTCACTTCCTCTCTGAAATTAACAAAAAATATTTTTTCTAAATATATTTTTATTGATTTCTTTTCAAGAGGAAGGGAGAGGGATAGAGTTACAAACATTGATTAGAGAAAATCGATCTGCTGCCTCCTGCACGCCCCCTACTGGGGATCGAGCCTGCAACCAAGGTACATGCCCTCGACCTGAATAGAACCCAGGACCTTCCCGTCCACAGCCCGACGCTCTATCCACTGAGCCAAACCAGTCAGGGCAATAAAAAAAAATTTTTTTTTAAAGCTACTTTCTGCTATAAACTCCAAAAGTCTGGACCATTCTCTGAGGGGTCCCTCTAGGTAATTTCAGATGTTACCAACCGGGCCATATACTTTTCCGTGTGTTGCCTTCCACTGTTGCCATTCTGCATCTAAACTTGCATCAAATTTTGGAGCAGATGAAGCTCCTCCTGGATTCATGTTTCAAAACCTAGGGAGGGAAAAGAAAG
>NW_005360123.1:0-577 GCF_000412655.1 Myotis brandtii | reverse complement strand
ATGCAAGGATGGTAAAATATCTGCAAATCAATAAACACAATACATTACTTGAAAATGTGAGAGTTAAAAACCATATAATTATATCAATTGACACAGAAAAGGCATTTGACAAAAACCTAACACCCTTTCGTAATAAAAGCTCTCAGCAATGTGGGAATTGAAGAATCATACCTCAACATAATAAAAGCCATATATGACAAACCTACAGCCAACATCATACTCAATAGGAAAAAACAAAACCATTTCCCTAAGAACAGGAACAAGACAGGGATGCCCACTCTCACCATCCCTGTTTGACACAGTACTGGAAGTGCCAGCCACAACGATCAGACAAGAAAAAGAAAGAAAAAGCATCCAAATTGGAAAAGAAGAACTAAAAATATCATTATTCAAAGATGACATGATATTATACGTAGAAAACCCTAAATACTCCATCAAAAAACTACTAGATTTAATAAATGAATTCAGCAATGTAGCAAGATACAAAATTAGCACCTAGAAATCTATGGCTTTTTAATACACCAATAATGAACCCACAGGAAGAGAAACAACAAAAACAATCCCATTTACCATTGCA
>NW_005360122.1:0-424 GCF_000412655.1 Myotis brandtii | reverse complement strand
AGTTTCTCCCCGTATGAGTCTGGGTCCCCAGAGACCCAGAGGGAGTTCAGAGCATTCGGGAGCTTGTGACTCCCTCCTGATTGAAAAAGACAACTGCGTCCTCAGTTGCCAGCCCTTTCTGCGTGTGCCTCTGTACCTCTGCACTTTACTTCCGTTCCTCCTCTGAGTCTCAGTGTGCTTTTCTCTTTCCTTCTAGTTGTAGAATTTCCACTCAGCCAGCCTTCCTGTGGTTCTGGATGATGTCCGTTTTGTCTTTTAGTTGTATTTTTGAAGTGGTTGTGCGAGGCAGCAATTTCCCGTGTTTACCTATGCCGCCATCTTGGTTTCTCTGGAATTACTTTTTTAATTTCTCTTTCTGTAAGTTCACACTTGGTGTATATAAATGCAATGGATTTCTTGGCATTAATTTTGTATCCTGCTACAT
>NW_005360121.1:517-3046 GCF_000412655.1 Myotis brandtii | reverse complement strand
TTCCCAAAATGGGATTTGGTGCATCTGTGGGTCCCTCTGTGTTTCATTTGCTCTCAAGTCTGATGCACCATGTAATCCCCTCAGTGAAGGGCCCCAAGGAAATACTGAGCTGCTTTGAGCTGGGCCATGTTTTTCCCACATATGAATCACAAGGTAAGTAAAAATGGCCTTTTTGAGCAATGCATTCCCATTTTCAGGGCAATGAAAAAGAAACATTATTACAAAGGCATTGGAATTACTACATGAGCAGCCAGAATGGTTTTTATGGGCCTAGAATGCAGATTATGTCTCCAGAGAAACCTCAGAATTGAAGAACTCCTATTGGGAGAGTTGTTATATTGCCTACGACAAAAATCTTCCCACTTATCTCCACCCCAATCATAAACGACATATCCATAATTTAGATGGGAAGGGTAATGACATCTCAGAAACATACCTCTGTTATCCCTAGCTCTCATTTCCTAAGGAAATATTATTTGCTATAATGTGAAAATGTCTGTGGAGGGATTTGTTAAAACACCAGAAAGTGTTCCAGAATTTAATCAGAAAACCCAAATCTGAATCCCAACTCTCCAGTTTACGAACTATGTGGTTTGAGCAAGTGCTTTTGTCTCTCTGTATTTTAGTTTTCTCATTGGTCAAATGGGAATCATTCTACTTGACCAATAATTTTGTTGCATTGTCATAATGATTTGATGAAACATCCTAAGAGAAAGGAGCAGCACAGCCATTTGAGTTCTGACTTTGCCAAGTACTGTGACATTCGATTAGTTACTTAACCCTTGAAGAGCCTCAGTTTACTTATGTGCAACATGGAGATAATGATGCTCATGTCAGAGGGTTCTTGCACGGATTTGTGAAAATCAGGTAAAATATTTCTCAAACATTTTAGGAGTGCACTCATGTTTGTTGAATGAATAAATACAGTATGAAGTTTTTGTTCTTAAGAACTCACTTAAACTTTTCTAATGAAAGTACAACAGAATTCACTTCACGTTGACTTGGGAAATTGGGAGGTTTGTTCATCAGGAATTGGAAATGATACTGACTCATGAACAGGTGTTAGGCTCATGAAAGGCTTTGTCTGTAATATGCTGGATGATAAATATTTCAGGTTGCTGAATATCATGTGTCTCTGTCATACCTCTTCAGCTCTGCCATTGTGGCAGGAAAATGTTCGTTATGGTATGTGAAAGCCCCAAGGAAGAAAAGCGCATGCACCTCTGGGAGAACCATGAGAACCCATGTGATGCTTCTTTTCTTTACTGGGAGTCATTTCTAGGTGGGAGAAAGGGCACTGCCCTATTGGGTGACCTCGATCCAATCCCTTCATTTCTTTTCATTCAGACTTCCTTCTCTGTTGGATGTGAACAATAACCATTGTGGTAGGTGCTTTGTAGAATATAAAGCTCTGTGCCAGTGGTAATTATCTTCAGTGGAATATGGTGAATTAACTTGAGTTAAGGTGTCAATGAGAAGGGGCAAGCTCTCTGCACTCCTAGAGATGCAGAGGGTGTCAACAGGAGAAGATCTGCTGACTACAGGTGTCAGGCCAGCCCCCCAGGGGTTGCTCACCCTGGTCTGTCTGCATCTAAAGTGCATGCTCCTGCCATTGTGTCATGGTTCACAATGTAATGGAAATTGCCACTTAATCTGGCACCTGCCACAAACAGTCGAACAGTCGTATGCCACCAGGCTGGTCAGTGTCTCATTTTGTGCCTCCATCTCCACTTATTTTAAAGGAATGGGCTGGACTGAATGAGCACTGAGATCCTGGCATGCCTTCCCCTTGGACTCTCCTACAGAATGTGAGTGCATACAGGGAACCTCACCACCTTAGCAGAGCATCTGATGGGCATAAGTTCTTTCAGACACTCGAGGGATATCTGCCTTTTAATAAGATGCCAGATGGGCTAATTTTGTACTGAATTTCACTGTGCAGTGAATAATATCAGTCAAATTTTCCTTTCGCAGAATCTAGAACAGAAGCTCCCACTCTATCCATTACTCCTCTTTTATCCTCGCCATCCCCTGTAACCCATGCACACGTAGTCCTGTGATTTTTTTAGGATTTCTAGAACACATTTCCACTTCTCTTAGCCAGATCCTTGATAGGGGTTGAGGAAGCCATGCAGTGTACTTGTCACTGCCACAGGCTGTGAGGTCAGGGAGACATGAGTCCTAGTCAAATGTTTGCCATGTGGTATCTGTATGGCCCTACCTTTCGCTGGTTTTATACCTGTAAAATGAACACAATGCCTACTTCATGGAGAAATTTCAATGATTAAGTGTGATGATGACAATAAAGTTGTAAACATATTAGCTAGATCATAGTAAGTCTTAAAAATAGTAATTATTTTATCATTGGGTTCTCCATAAAAAAAATCAATCTTTTCTTAGCATCAAGAAGACAGATTGGGAAGGTGTTCTCTTTTCCTTCTATTTCAGCTCTCACACGGCTGCTTTTTGCTGCTGGACTACGCTTGGAAGGAATGCTCCATCTCCCTGAGGGTTGTGGAGACAATTGTG
>NW_005360121.1:0-348 GCF_000412655.1 Myotis brandtii | reverse complement strand
CAGCAAAAGGTCTATATTTACAAAATAAAGGGAAGGAAGCCCTTCATCCAGAAGGAGGAGAAGAAAGCCCAAAGGGAATAGGAAAACAATAAGGAAGTGGGGGGGCGGTGAGAACTTCACACGTCCCATGTGAGGTTGCACCTTTGAGCCTAGGAGTTACTATAGTGACCAATCTAAGGGAATGGTGACCAATCAGAGGGGATATCAAGGCACCAGGATCTGCAGCCTTTATAAGCCATAGGGAACAGGAACTCAGTGGGACCCTTTCCCCAGCCCTACGTGGGAGTCCATTCTGTGGGACACTTTTCCCATCCCCACATGGGAGTCTGTACTTGTTCTTTAATAAAT
>NW_005360120.1:0-811 GCF_000412655.1 Myotis brandtii | reverse complement strand
TGCAAACTAGTGAGTTATACCATTGTCATACAGCAACCATTAGAGTCAACCATTTTCAATGATTACAAAGCCATTCTTTTCTAGAGTTATATTAGGGAAAATAACTTTTATAACAATTGATAGTTGGGGTGCCGCTGGGGCTAAGATTCATAGATAAACAATCTGGTAGTTGTGATCACGTCACTTTTATTTTAGGACTCTTTGATTTCTGGTAATAGGAATATACTTAAACTTGTTTAGTTCAAAGAGGAATTTATAGGTTCATGTAATCGGACAGAGAAAAGGCAAAGGTAGGGTTGTCCCTAGAGTAGATGGAACCAGGAAATCAAACACCATCCACGTTCTTGCTATTTTCTCTCTGGGTGTTCACTTCATTATTTTGGTTTAGTTTCTCCATGAGGACAGAAACTTTGTTGCCTGCAGATCTCAGTACACATTTCCACAGTTTACTGAGCAGAAAGAAAATGGCATTAGCCTATAGCTCAAATTTGAAAAATCCAAGGGAAGGTATTTCGTAGGCTCAGGCTGAGTCATGGGTCAATCCCAGATCCAATCACTGTGGAGACCATGAGAGGTCCCGAATGTGTCAAGTGCTCTTCTTATCTATATATATATAAAAGGCTAAGTGACCGACCATACATACGTCCAACCATCTGACTGAACGACCAGCTGATACATATGAAGCACACTGGCAATTTAAAAATAAACATTGACTTGCACATACGCAATATACAACTCTCAGAATGGATATTATTGAAATCCCCTGTGAGATGCTTTGTAACGGATCTATTATTGAAGCTACCTTTGAAAA
>NW_005360119.1:0-538 GCF_000412655.1 Myotis brandtii | reverse complement strand
GGAGAGACAGCGCCACAGCCTGCAAGCTGAGTCTTTAGTTTATAGCCAGTTCCCATGAGACAAAGTAAGGATGTGGTCAAGATGTTTACAGTGTCTCACGGGTTTGGAGTCCACTCAATGACATGCACCTGAACTCTATCAGTGCTGCACCCCCCCCAGCCTATATCACTCAGCCACCTGGGACCACAGGTTCGGACCATAAGGTCAAGTTTATAAGGTTATGACTGTGCTGCGAGGGCTTTGCCCTCCAAGCCGGGACTTGCATGTGCCTTTGCCACGAGAGGACCTGCCCTCTCATTAGTCCGAGGTTTGAACCTGTCCAAACGCTGTAACCACTCTCCACACTTCCCCAGACACAGCGCCGCCAGAGAGGCCTTCCCAGGACGGGTTCCCCGAGGGTTCCAATCCGGTAAAGGAAGGCCCGGGCCCCGGAGAACAGAATGCGAAGTCCCTGACAGAGGCCACTGGCCAGTGCTCCCTGCCTCGCCTCCCCAGTGACAGGCTTTGATCTGTCCACACTCCCCCACTCAGTGCGGGT
>NW_005360118.1:351130-352133 GCF_000412655.1 Myotis brandtii | reverse complement strand
GCTATCAAGCCGCTGGAGGGGGGTGCCGGGGAGCACCGGGGGCGCAGGCCCTGGACGCTGGGAAGTCAGGCAACCCAAGTCCTGCCTGCAGCCGGCAGCGCGAGGCCCCGAGCAAACCCCCTGGCGCCCCACTCCTGCCCAAGCTCAGCAGAGGCCAGGTCAGGTCCGCTTCCGCGGGGAGGACCATGGTGGACTGGGAGATACTGCTTTTATGTGGTAGAGTCCTTAAGTCAGCGGTTCTCAACCTGGGGGTCGAACGACCCTTTCACAGGGGTCGCCTAAGACCATCGGAAAACACACATATAATTGCATATTGTTTTTGTGATTAATCACTATGCTATTATGTTAATTAAACTTGTAACAATGAAAATACATCCTGCATATCAGATATTTACATTACGATTCATAACAGTAGCAAAGTTAGTAATGAAGTAGCAACGAAAATAATTTTATGGTTGGGGGTCACCACAACATGAGGAACTGTATTAAAGGGTCGCGGTATTAGGAAGGTTGAGAGCCACTGCCTTAAGTGTTCCATTTCATTTTCCATCATTTTTCCACGTTTCACACCAACACCTGATAGAATTAATTCTCATGTTGGAGATTAGTTAGTTTAACTGAATTATACAATTCCAGCGAATGTTAAGTGGGCACATATTTTAATGCGCAAAACACATGAAACCGGCGAGGCACGCGGAAAGTACACGTCGGGCGCTGGCGGCGGTTCAGGTGTTACCGGTCCAGTTAGAAAACAAACGCAGCCGGGACCACCGCAAGGCACCGGGGAGTAACCGCGTTCCCTCCCGCCCCGGCCGTGCCCAGGCTACGTGCCCCAGGAGTTCAGAGGACACCCCGCTGCCCTGGGGGGAGAGGACCTCAGCCATCGCGGAGGGCCCCCGGCAGGGAGACGACACCCGCCCCCGGGGTGCGCCCTCTCTCTGCAGGGGTAGTTCTGCTGCTGCCGGTGCAGCAGGAAACTTATTACCGCCAGTGCATTGTCCCA
>NW_005360118.1:342143-349885 GCF_000412655.1 Myotis brandtii | reverse complement strand
CCGCCCGGTCGGGACTCCTTCGCCCACTGTCACCGCCCCAGGCCCTTCCAGCACCGGCAGCTGCTGGCGGCTCTCCCCTCCCTTCCTTTCTCCTCCCGTTTGGCTTTTCTAACTCACAAGCTCTGGGCCGAGAAGCAGTGGCTGCGAGAGGAGCCGGGGACAGAGAGGGGCAGAGCCTGGGCTGCAGGGACAGCAGGTGCGAGGGCCTGAGGTGCCTCCTCGGGACCCAGACCCCACGTGTGCGGCCGACCCCGGTGAGAGCACCGGCCTTGCCGCCAGGCGGCTTCCTGCAGGCCCTGATCCTGCGTGGACCTGGGCCGAGCCGGAGTTGGGAAGCGCCGTTGTCAGGCGTGGGACGGGGACGTGCCTCAGGCAGGAGCGAGGTGTTGGGAGGGGGTGGAGGTGGGGGTGTAGGCCGTGGGGGCCCCCCTGGGGGCTTTGGGGGGAGAGCTGTTGGGAATGCTGATCCAAGGGAAGAGAGGACTCGGGGGTGGAGCAGGCGGTGGACTGGGGGGCGTTGTAGATGGAGGTGGAAGGAAGGCCAGAGGAAGGCCAGGCTGCAGGCACAAGCCCAGCAGGGATGGTGGCTAAAGCCTTGGGCATGGCCACCATTCACAGACACAGCGAGCCAGGAACTGACCATTTGTGGTGTGCGACTGTGTCAAGTGCTTGGGGTGAGGGACTTCATTTAGTCCCCCAGGAACTCCTGTCTTAGCATGAAGAGAGGGAGCCAGACGACACATGGGCAGGTTGCCTGAAGCCCCCCCACCCCCCTTATTTTGGTTAAGGAAATGGTTAACTTTAAAAGTACTGTTTTAAGTTTTTAAATAATACTGATAGCTGATTGAGTACCAGGCACTTATTTAAAAAAACAGCCCTAGCCAGTTGGGCTCAGTGGATAGAGCATCAGCCCATGGACTGAAGGGTTGCCCGTTTGATTCCAGTCAAGGGCACATACCTCGGTTGCAGGCCCCATCCCTGGTCGGGATGCGTGCAGGAGGCAACCAATCATGTGTCTTTCTCGCATGGATGTTTCTCTTTTCTGTCTCTCCCCCTCCCTTCCATTCTCTAAAAATCAATGGAAAAAATATCCTAAGGTGAGGCTTAACAACAACAACAAAAATCAATGGAAAAAATGTCCTCTGGTTAGGATTAACAAAAAACAAAACAAAAAAGACAAGACCAGGTTATTTTATTTTTTACTTTATTTTATTTAGTAGTGGCCCAGTGCATGAAATTCATGCGGGGGGTGTGTCCCTCAGCCCAGCCTGTACCCTCTCCAATCTGGGACCCCTCAGGGGATGTCCGACTCGCAATCCGGGACCACTGGCTCCTAACCGCTCACCTGCCATTGGGGGAGGAGCTGGGCCAATCAGGGTGATGGGGGCTGATTGGGGGTGGACCCAGCTGTGGGGAGGGGCTGTGGGCAGAGGGCCAACTGATCCCACCCCTGATGGGATGGGGGAGACTGATCGGGGGCCAGTTGGCCGGCCAGCCCTGCCCCTGACCAGAGGTTGGAGGGCTGATCGAGGGAGGAGTTGGCTGGGGGAGGGGCTACAGGAGGTTGGTTGGCCAGTTCTGCCCCCTATTGGGGTGGGGGGCCGATTGGGGGTGGGGCTGGCCCGGGGGAGGGGCTGAGGGAGGTTGGCCACTGGCCCCACCCACAATCGGGCCAGTTTGCTGGCCACAGAGGGCGTCATAGTGACCAGTCGTTCCAGTTGTTACAGCGTTCTGGTCGCTGGCTTTTTATATATATAGACTAGTGGCCCGGTGCACGAAATTCGTGCACTGGGGATGGATGGGGGGGATCCCTTAGCCCAGCCTGTGCCCTCTTGCAGTCTGGGACCCTCCCTCCTGCTTGCTGCTTCCTACCGCTTAGCTTGCTGCTCCTTAGTGCTGCCGCGAAGGCCTTGGGGCTGCTGGGTGCCAGGCCTGTGGGTTTGTGTCTCTGATCAGGCCCCCAGCAGCCCCAGCACCACAGTGGCTGGCCTTGGGGTTGCTGGGTGCCGGAGCTACTGGGTGCCAGTCCTGCGGGTTTATGTCTCTGATCCCCCCAGCAGCCCCAGCACCGCGATGGCGGGGCTTGGGGCTGCTGGGTGCTGGGCTCTGTGTGTTTGTGTCTCCCATCTGGCCCCCAGCAGCCCCAAGCACTGCCTGGCCGTTATGGCGGTGGCCATCTTTGTTGGGTTAATTTGCATACTCGCCCTGATTGGCTGGTGGGTGTAGAGTGATGACCAATTTGCATGTTTCTCTTTTATTAGTGTAGATTGTTAATCCTAGCAGGAGGATATTTTTTCCATTGCTTTTTAGAGAGAGTAGAAGGGACGTGAGAGAGACACATTGATTGGCTGTCTCCGCACACCCCCCACTGTGGCGGGGATCAGAACCCATAACCTTTCAGTGTGTGGGCTGATGCTCTAATCACTGAGCAGCACTGGCCAGGGCAGGCCCTGGTATTTTTTAATGTGTATTACCTATATCATCTCATTTAATTATTATTTTTTTGGTTAATCCTTACCCGAGGATATTTTTCCATTGATTTTTAGAGAGAGTGAAAATGAGGGGAAGAGAGAGAGAAACATCAATGTGAGAGAGACACATCAATTGGTTGCCTCCCGCACACACCCTGACCAGGGCTGGGGATCAGTACCGGGGATAGAGCCTGCAGCCAAGGTACATGCCCTTGACTGGAATTGAACCGGTGACCCTTCAGTATGTGGGCTGACACTCTGTCCACTGAGCCAAACTATCTAGGGCTAATTCTTTTTTTTTTTAAACAAAGTGCTTTATCTTTTATTCTTGTATCCTTGTGAGAATAACATTTTGACATAAAGTGGGTATATGACTTGTGCAGAACTTACTATAAACCAGAATGAAAACCAGTGCTAAATTCTACATTTCAGCATCTAACCTGATAATCGTTTAATTCTGAAAACAACTTGATGTAGTTTCTCTTAATACTTCTGTTAATATTAATATGAGAACACTGAAGCACAGACAAATTAAGTAACATACCCAAGGTCACAGTAAATAAATGAGTGGGTCAGGCACATGGTGATCTGAATGCAGAATACAATGCAAAAGATCCACAGTATTGGGAAGTCAATTTCACTCTTACCCTGTCCCTCAGCCATCCGCTTCCTCTTGGAAATCATGTCATATCCATGTACAGCAAACAGCCCTCTTCTTTTTAGCACAGAATAAGCAATTGTAGTCTTATTTTTTCAAAAATTCCACTGTGTAAAAAGTATTAATATTTTATACCCAATGTAATATACAGATCTTAAATATATAACTTTGATGACTTTTAAAAAATATTTTTATTGATTTCAGAGAGGAAGGGAGAGGGAGAGAGAGAATCATCTATTGGCTGCCTCCTGCACGCCTCCTAGTGGGGATCCATCCCGCAACCCGGGCATGAGCCCTGACTGGTAATCGAACCGTGGCCTCCTGGTTCTTAGGTTGATGCTCAAACACTGAGCCACACTGGCTGGGCACTTTGATAAATTTTAATAAATGTATACACCATTGTGTCTATCACTCATGCTAAGATATAGAGCATTTCTATCACCCCTAAAAGTTTGTGTCTGTTTCCAGTTTTTACACCAGTCCTCAAAATCCCAAGGCAACCATATTTCTGATTTTTATTATTATAGATTAATTTTACAGGTTCTTGAACTTCATATTAATGAAATCATAAAGCATATGGTCTTTTGTATCTGTCTTCTTTTGCTCAGTGTGATGTTTTTGTGGTTTAGCGATTTTGGTGCCTGTATTTGTAGTTTGTGCTTTTTATTTGAGTAATATTCCTTTGTATGAAAATATCCTCATTTGTTTATCGCTCTTCTATTGATGGACATTTGGGTTGCTTTTATTTTTTGGCTATTCTGACTAAAATCTGAAGATTCTTAGGCCTGTCTTTTGTTATTTCTTGTGAGCAAATATTTAGGAGTGGGATTGCTGGGTCATGATATAGATGTGTGTTTAGCTTTTCTAGAAACTGCCAAACAGTTTTCCATACTGGTACCATTTTATACTCCTGCCAGTAATACAGGAGAGTTCCAGTTTCTCCACATCCACATCAGCACTTGGTATTGTCAGTCTTTTTAATTTTAGCCATTCAGGTGGTAGTGGTATCTCACTGTGGTTTTACTTTGTATTTCTCTGGTGAATAAAATGGCAAGCAGCTTTCCATGTGCGTATTGGCCATCTGTGTATCTCTTGTGAAGTGTCAGGTCTTTTGCCCATTTTTTATTGGATTGTTTGTCTTTTTATTATTTATTTTTAGAAGTTCAAAAAAATATATTTTGGCCCTGGCCAATGTGGCTCAGTTGTGCTGGGCATCATCCCATGCACTGAAAGGTTGCTGGTTCAATTCCCAGTCAGGGCACATGCCAAGGTTTTGGGCTTGATCCCCTGTGGGGAGGGTGCAGGAGGCAGCTGATTGATGTTTCACTCTCACATCAATGTTTTTCTCTCCCTTTTCCTTCCTCTCTCTAAAAATCAATAAAAATATAAAAAATATATTCTGGTTATGAGTCCTTTATGAGGTATGTGTATGTACATACATATGTAGTGAGGGAGTGGGAAGAAGAGAGGAAGTGAGGGGTGAATATTTTTTCCTGTTTATGGTTTGCCTATTTGTTTCTTAATAGTGTGTTGAACAGAAAATTTTAGTTCGGATGAAGTAAAAAGATGTCAATATTTTTCTTTTTTTGTACTTTTATAGTGGTAGCGTTTGTATTTAGGTTTATGATTCATCTTTTTGTTTTTAAAGAAACTTCATCTTTTGTTAAAGTTTTGGTACATGTATATGCATGTAAAATCATCATAGTCAAGATAGTGTACATATCCATCACCCCCAAAATTTCCTCATGCCACTTTGCGATCCCTAACTCCCACCCTTCCCTGCCATTCCACCTCCAAGCAAACACTGATCTGCTTTTATTTATTTATTTATTTATTTACTTACTTACTTACTTACTTACTTATTTATTTCGGTTAATCCTCACCCAAAGGTATTTTTTTCATTGATTTTTTTTAGAGAGAGAGTGGAAGGCGGGGGGGGGGGGGGGGGGGAGAAAGAAAGAGAGAGAGATATATTGATGTAAGAGAGAAATATCCATTGGTTGCCTCTTCTATGTACTCCATCCGGGAACTGAACCCACAGTCTAGCTTTGTGCCCTGACCAGGAATCTAACTGTGACCTTTTGGTGTACAGGACAATGCTTCAATCAACTGAGCCACACTGGCCAGGGCTGATCTATTTTCTGAATGACCCATCTTGCATGTTTTTAAAAATATGTTTTTATTAATTTCAGAGAGAGGAGGGAAGAGGGAGAGATAGAAACATCAATGAGAGAGAATCATTGATCAGCTGCCTCCGGCATGCCCCCTACTGGGGATCAAGCCTGCAACCTGGGCATGTACCCTGACTAGGAATCTGAACCATGACCTCCTGATTCACGGGTTGATGCTCAACCACTGGGCCACACCAGCTGGGTCAGCTTGAATTATTTTTTAGGTGAGGTAGACTCAGGGAGCTTTTTTTCTCCACATGGATTATATAATCTTTCTGGCATCATTTGTTGAAAAGACTCTCTTTTCTGCATTAAATTGCATTGGAGGCGTTGTTATAAATTACTTGAAGATGTGTGCATAGGCTTATTTCTGGGCTTTCTGTTATGTCCCATTGGTCTGTTTCTCTATCCTGTGCCAATACCACACTTTGAATTACTGTAACTTAATGGTAAGTCTTGAAATCAGGAGTGTAAGACCTTCACTTTCACTTTTCTACAGAATTTTCTGCAAGTCTTAGAATACGCTTTTCAATTTGTACAAAAATTTTTGCTGAGAGTTTGGTTGGGATTACATTGAATCTATAGATTAATTTTAGGATTGAATAATGTCGAGTCTTCTGATATGTGCCCATGGTATGTCTCTCCATTTATTTAAATGTTTAATTTTTCTCAGCAATTCTTTGTAGTTTTCAGTATGATGGTACACTTTTTTCATTCAATATATTTGTAGATATTTGATATTTTTATGTTATTTAAAATATTTTTATATTGTTTTTCAATTATTTGTTGTTAATGTACAAAAACACAGTTGGTTAGTGTGTACTGATCACGTATCCTGTAACTTTGCTCAATTCACTTAGTTCTCATAGTGCATTTGTATATTCCTTTGGGTTTTCTATCTATATAATCATTATCTACAAATAAAGACAGTTTTACTTTTTTCCCAATTGTTAAGCCTTTTATTTCTTTTTCTTGCACCGTTGTACTGGCTAGGACCGTTGAATAGGAGTGGAGATAATGGGCCTTCAGTGGTTGAGAAAATTGCTTTCTAGTCCTAATGTGTGGAATGTTTTTACCATGAAAGGTGTTGATTTTGTCCATTGCCTTTTCTGCAACTGTTTTCCCCTTCACATATAGAACATTTTAAGGTTCATCTTAAAATTATTGTTCTTCACTAAGAAAGCCCCAGAGCACAGATCTTGTAAAATTCAATCATTAAAATAGTCTATACAAGCAGGAGTCCCCTAAAACATTAGGTTAAAACAGCCCTGTCGGCCCTAGCTGGTTGCTCAGTGGTCAGAGTGTTGGTCTGCAGACTGAAGGATCTTGGGTTCGATTCTGGTCAAGGCAGGTACCTCGGTTGCAGGCTCTATCCCTGGCCTGTGTGCAGGAGGCAATCAACCGATGTTTCTCTCTCTCTGACTCTCTCTTCTCCCTTCTACCTCTAAAAATCAATGGAAAAATATCTGCTGGTGAGGATTAACAAACCAACAAAATAATAAAACAGCCCTGTCACCCTTCCAACCCCACCAGCTGGAGCCGAGTTTGAAGCTGTGGCTGGTTTTCCAGGGGGAGACGGAGGTGCAGGGCTGGGGCTGCCTCAGCCGCGGAGTCTGGCTGGGCCCCTTGCTGACATTCTGGCCACTGAATCCCACAGGGGGCCTTAGGGTTAGTGTTTGGCAGGAAGAAGCAGGGAGGAATGCAAAGCCCATAAAATGATGGTTCTGGTTTGTGTTGTTCAAGAAATCCCTGGTTCTATTTCCCTGGGTGAGCAGCAGACATTTATGGTTGGATTCATGGTATGTAAGGTTTATATATGCATTTATGTCCCCATGGCCGCATTGAAGGGAAAGAGTGTCTTTTTCTGCAACTTTTGAGGTGATCACTTGGTTTCTGTCCTTTATGCTATTGATATATGATGTGTTATATTAATTGATTTACAGGTATTAAAGCAACCTTGCATTCTTAGGATAAATCCCTTTGGTGTAGTGTATAACCCTTTTTATGTGTGTCCGGACTTGGTTTGCTTGTGTTTTGTTGAGGATTTTTACATCTATATTCATAAGAGACTAGTGGCCCAGTGCACGGATTCATGCACATTGAAAGGAAATTAATTAGAAGAAAGATTCGTGCAGTAATGACATTACTGCAAAAAATTACATGTCAAAATAGTATCCTATTTAATAAAAGAGAAACATGGTAATTAGCCGTACGACCGCTACCATTCCCATTGGCTAATCACTGAGATATGCAAATTAACTGCCAACTAAGATGGCGGTTAACCGCCAACAAAGATGGCGGCTAATTTGCATACTGCAGGCAGGATGGGACAGCGCCATCCTGCCTGCCCCTCCGCCATCTGGGCCTGCTATCGTGACCTGGATGGCGGGCGACCCGTGTGCGACCCGACCCAGGGCTGGCGGGCGTGACCGCAGCGGTCTG
>NW_005360118.1:320485-341938 GCF_000412655.1 Myotis brandtii | reverse complement strand
CCGCTGGCAGATCGGGTCTGGCGGGGCGGTGGTCCGCCTGCAGTCGCCACCCTCCAACCCGCTCTCCCGCCGGGACATCGGGGCTGGCTGCAATTCACCACCAGTCATGCCCCCAACCGGCCCTCCAGTGTTTGACCCAGGCTTCCGGGGACTGTGTGGCTGTCACCCCAGCTTCCTCATCACAGCTGAGGAAAGGGCAAATAGCAATATTAAAATATTTCCTCTAATTAATTCCCTTTCAATGTGCACGAATTTCGTGCACCGGGCCACTAGTCCTATATAATAAAAGGCTAATATGCAAATAGACCGAATGGCAGAACAACCAAACAACTGGTCGCTATAATGTGTGCTGACCACCAGGGGGCATGCATGGAACATGGTGGGCGTTGGCTGCGATGGAAGAATGGAGCAGGTGAGTGGGGACACCAGACCAATGCAGGGCGCTGGTCGCTGTCATCGGGGCAAGCCTCTGGTGGTTACTAAAAAATTCTTTGCTCCTGCACGCTGCAGTCCTGACTGGCGTTCACACCCACTGCCAGTGCTGGAGCTGCTGCTTGCACCCGCTTCCAGCACCCGGTGCTGGTCCCGATCGCCCCTGAGGGCTTCTGCACCTCCCCCTGCTCCTGAGGGGCAGCAGCTGCCACTCGCACCCACTGCTGGTGCTGGCCCCAATTGCTCCATGCCATCAGCAGGTGCGAGCGGGGCCAGTGCCGTCAGTGCATGGGAGAAGCTGTGGCGGGAGCAGGGCTGCCGGCAGATGGGACTGGGAGTCTCGGCGGGAGGGGCCAGGCAGGGGCGCGGAGAATGGGCCGAGACCCGCCCGTCCCTGTGCCTACAGCAACCTCTCGGCCCACAGTTCCTTTCAAGGTGCATGAATTCGTGCACTGGGCCCCTAGTATATAATATCTATATACTAGGGGTTCAACCTCAGAGGTATATTGTGCCAATAATTGTTTTTCAGATATATTTTCTTGACGATGTTGATTTCTGTTATTATCCATTTTAAGGAACTACAATTCAGTGTCAACAAGAACAACCATATTCACGATCGACAATGAAAGATTGAAACACACATGTGCGATTGGTGCCAGCGAGAGCTTTATATGTATTGCGCATTTGCAAGTAAACATTTACTTTTAAATTGCCAGTGTGCATCGTATGTACCACGCATACATAAAAAAACGTTCATTTTTTTAATTTAACGACTTTTATAAATATTTAAAAATAAAATATAAAATGTTATATAATTTATTTAGAAATATTATCGAATATTAACGTTGACTGTTTCGATTGACTTGTAAACGTTTTTTTGACCGTGTTTTGTGCTGTTAAGATGCTTGTCATTTGTTAATTCTATACACTTTTCATTTGCTTTATTTGAAGTGTCACAATTTGATGTTTATTTAATAATGTGACAGTGTCACCCCACACCATTAATGAGCATATTATCAAATAGTATTGAACACATCCATGAGAGAGAAACATCCATCAGCTGCCTCCTGCACACCCCCTACTGGGGATGTGCCTGCAACCAAGGTACATGCCCTTGACCGGAATTGAACCTGGGACCCTTGAGTCCGCAGGCTGACACTCTATCCACTGAGCAAAACTGGTTAGGGCAGTATTGAACTTTTTGATCAGATTGCCGAAAATGTAAGTGAAAACATCCCATGCGTTGACAGACAGGTGACGTTTCTGTAGTAACCTAACAAATATCGGTGTGACTTCACACTTATATTCTCCTCTCATTCACATCTATAGCATAAAGCATGCCATTCTTTATGCCGGTCGGATGGTTGGACGTATGTATGGTCAGTGCACCAGTGGGGTCCCTCAGCCTGGCCTGCGGGATCGGGCCAAAACCGGCTCTCCAACATCCCCGAAGAGGTCCTGGATTGCGAGAGGGTGCAGGCCAGGCCGAGGGACCCCACCGGTGCACGATCGGGGCCGGGGAGGGATGCGGGAGATTGGCCAGCCAGGGAGGGACTGCAGGAGGGCTCCAGGGCGTGTCTGGCCTGTCTCACCATCCACCAGCAGCAAGTTAACCTACCGGTTAGAGTGTCTAGCCCCTGGTGGTCAGTACACGTCATAGGGAGCGGCTGAGCAGCCTTAGCATATCATTAGCGAATTATGCTTTGACTGGTTGAACGGATGACCGGAAACTTAGCATATTAGGCTTTTATTATATAGGATGATACTCTTTTGGTATCAGGGGAACTGGCCCCAGAGAATGAGTTGGGAAGTTCTTCATTGTTTTCACAGATCACAGTTCTAGGTGGCATCATTGTCCTCAGCCTGAAGCTCTTTCTTTAGTTTCTTTATTTTTAAATAACTTTTTTATCCTTACCTGAGGATATTTTTTCCATTGATTTTTAGAGAGAATGGAAGGGAGTGGGAGAGACAGAGAGAAACACCGATGTGAGAGAGACACATTGATTGGTTGCCTCCTGCATGTCCCCGTCCAGGGCTGGGAGCCTGCAACTGAGTTACGTGCCCTTGACTGGAACCCTTCTATCTGCAGGCAGATGCTGTATTTACTGAGCCAAACTGGCTAGGACTTCAGTATTTCTTATGTTGTGGGTGTGCTGGGTACAGATTCTCTCAGCTTTTGTTTGTCTAGAAATGTCTTTATTTGCCCTTCAGTGTTGAGGGATATTTTTGCTGGTTATAAAATTCTAGGTTTGACAGTTGTTTCTTTTAGCCCTTTAAAGAAGTTTCTCTAGCCCGGCCGGCATGGCTCAGTGGTTGAGCGTCGACCTAGGAACCAGGAGGTCATGGGTTCGATTCCCGGTCAAGGGCACATGCCCGGGTTGCAGACTCCATCCCCAGTAGGGGGCGTGCAGGAGGCAGCTGGTCCATGATTCTCATCACGGATGTTTCTGTCTCACTCTCTTTCCCTCTCCCTTCCTCTCTGAAATCAATAAAAAAAAAAAAATAAATAAATAAAAAATAAAGAAGTTTCTCCATCATCTCCCATAGTGTGTTTTTTCTAGTGAGAAGTCAGTTGTCATTCTTATTGTTCACCTGACATCTTTTCCTGCTGTGTTTTAAGATATTTTATTTATTTTTATTAAGTAAATTCTCTATTTCTATAAACTTTTTTTCTTTTTCAGTTTGATGGTAATTTTCTGAGTTTGGTGTTTTAGTATTTATCCTTCCTGGGATTTACTTCAGTCCTTGGCTCTCTGGGTTGGCGTATGTAATCAACTTTGGAAACTTTTTGGCTGTTGTCTCACTCTCCTTTCCTCTTGGCAGTCCAGTGACATCTATTTTAGATTGTTTGATTTTCTCCCACAGGTGCTGAGTGTGGCTGTATTTTAAAAATTATTTTCTCTCACTGTTTACATGAGTATATTCTGTATTCATTTTGTTATTAATTCTATCCAGTGACATTTAATTCCAGGTATTATATTTTTAATTTTGGCATTTCCTTTTGGTTCTTTTTTCAAGTTCACAAGTCTCTGCTAATTTTCCCCCTGCTCATCCCTTCTGCCCTGTTTTCCCCAAAGTCCTTTAACATATTTATAATGGTGTTTTGAAGTTGTCATCTGTCAGTTGCAACATACGGTCATTTGTGGGTTCTGTAGATTGTTTTTTTCTCTTGATCATGGTTCACATTTTTCTACTTTGCATGTCTAGTAACTTTGTTGTATAATGGACATTGTGGATAGTACATTCTAGAGACTCTGTTTTAAGTTATCTTCCCTTAAAGAGTATTAAGTTTTGTTATGGCCTGCTGTTAAATTACTGGGAGAGCATCTTGATCCTGTGAAGCTTTTCAAGGGTGGATCTGTTTGGTTTTTGCCCTATGTTTTAGGGCACAGCCCTTAGTTCTGGAACATGGTTTTTACTCCCAAGCCATGGCCCTTCTGGGGTTTTAATGGAAAACCTTTCTAATATGGCAGAACAGAAAATCCAAAATTTGTCACCCAGTGTTGGACAACTGTTGAAATCTTTCTCATCTCACAACAGCTGCTTTCTGCCTGGTCAGGTGTGTATGGGTTTGTGTGTATCTCTCTCTTTCTCATCTGTATTGCTTTATTGAGGTATAATTAACCAATAAAATTGTAAGATATTTAAAGTACATCATAATTTTATATACATGTACCTACATTGTGAAAGGATTCTTCCCATCTAGTTAATTATATCCATTGCCTCACATAGTTTGTGTGTGTGAGAACATTGAAGTTGTACCCTCTTAGCAAATTTCAGTTATGCGACACAGTTTCATCAGCTACAGTCCCCATTTGGTCCTCAGACCATATTCATCTCATAGCTGAATGTTCGCACCTTTACCAACCTCTTTCTACCCCCACCCCCATCCCTGGCAGCCACTCCCTACTCTGTTTCTATGAGTTTGACTTTTTTTCTATTTGATTTCTTGGCATGTCATCTCACCATGTGCAGCTCAGGAGTCAGCCAAGGATTTGGGAGGAATTTTAATGAAGATTTTGAGCTTTTCCCCTTTTGTTGTTAATCCTCACCCAACGTTATTTTCTCCACTGATTTTCAGAGAGAGTAGAAGGGAAAGAAGGGGTGGGGGGAGAGAGAGAAACATTAATGTGAGAGAGACAACCCAGATATGTGCCCTTGACTGGGATCGAATTTGTGTGGGTCGGTGCTCTAACCACTGACCAACACCGGCCAGGGTGAGTTTTTCCCTTCTTTGTTCAGTTTCCCCTTCAGTTTTTAGCCATTCGGTAGCCCTGACCTCTGACATTTTCCCTGCAGTCGTATGCTGTGTAAGCATGGTCTGACGTAAGCACTGTTGCCCCCCTCTGTGAGCAGTGTGTGTGTGTTGGGGGGTGCCCTCAGTGTCGAGCTCATATTTCTTTTCCCTTCTTCCCTTGATTCTGGGGACAGTAAGAGCAGACAGTTCCTTGAGGAAGCTTTGCTGTGAACAGGAATTGGAGAAATGTCTGTGGGGCAGGGTGTGTGCGTGTGCACACAGACGGGAGGGCACTGGAGATTCCTGCGGGAGAAGCAGTGGGAGGTGTGAGGGGAGGGGCCTGCAGCGTGGGGAAGGGGCTGGCCTTTGGGAGCCCCGGACCCTTTTCCATCATAGCAGGAGGGGAGGCAGGGAATAGGAGAGGTCCCAGTTGAGACCTTCTCCTTTTTCTATGGATTCAGGGGGTATGCATGCTGGAGGGTGAAGGAGAGAGCAGAAGGAAGAACAGGGTTGTTATATTAGTTATCTGTTGCAGCAGACCATCCAGTGATGAGTGGCTTAAAACGACCATCTTTGTTTCCGGTCATGAGTCTGTGGGTTGAGCCCAGTTGGGGTTGGGTTCAGCCAGATGGCTCCTCTCCACTTCCGTCTATGATCAGGGCCTTGGCTGGGTGTGCAGGCCTCTGCAGGGCCCTGGCACCTAGGGAGGCACGTGGGCTTTCACACACTGGTCACCGGAGTCCAAGAGACTGAGGGTGGACGCTGTGAAGCCTCTTGAAGCCGAGGCTCAGAACTGCACCTGGTCCTCATCGTGCCACCTCCGTGGCTGCAGCAGGTCCAGGAGTCCCAGGATGGGCAGGTAGACTCACTTCTCGATGAAAGCGGCTGTACACAATTGTGCTTATCTGACATTTGTCGCAATTGTCTGTAGAGGGAAACTAGCTCCCTCTTGAGGTTTGTGGCCATTAATTTAAAATGAGTGAAACTCAAGCCACTCATTCCTCAGGGAAGCCTTCTCTGACCAACAACACTCACTGGGCACTTCCTGTTTGCCAGGCAGGTGCTGAGCATTTGCTAGATTATCTTGTTTCATGTTCGCATTGACCTTGGAGGTATATACTTTCGTCATCCGCATTTTACAGTCGGGGAGACGGAGACACAGAGAGTTTAAGAAACTTAGGCCAGTAAGTGGGGGGGCTGAGCGTCCAGCCAGGCAGGCGCACCTGGAGTTGAGGCTCAGCCCCCAGGCACACCACCTTGTAGGAGTCACGTCTTCCCCTCCATGGGCGTCGTGAGAGCTAACGTACCCCAGGCACTCCGGGTCAGGCCTGCTTCCAAGCACAGGACTTAGCCTCAGTCAGTCCTCACACCCACCCTAGGAGGTCAGTATTTTTAGCCCTGTCTACAGAGAGGCCCCAAGGCACAGGAACTGGGTGGTCTGTCCTCAGCACTGGAAGATAGGATGCTCCGGGCTGTGCGCCTGCCCGCCATCTCCCTCCCAGTGGGCTGCGGTGGAGGCCTGCGGGACCTGTCTTCTCTGCTAGAGGTCAGGCTCTTTGGGGCAGGGCTCTGTTCGTCCATTCTCTCTCCCATGCCCCTGGGCTGCTGGTGTCAGTCACACCTTGTGGAGCTCCTCTTCAGGAATTGACTCCTCTTCTGTCTGTCAGCCCACTGACTGCTTCATTTTTTCTCATTCAGGGTTTATTCACATTTCCTAAAATCCACCCTTTTAAAGTGTACAATTCAGTAACTTTTAGTGTATTTTTACAAGTTTGTGCAGCCATCACCAACTCCAGAATATTTGTCACCCCACAAAGAAACCATGGCTCCATTTGAAGACTGCACCTCTCTCCCCCCAGCCTCATTTCCCCTCGAGCCTGTGAGACCTGCTCTGTCTCTTTCTTGGCTCTGTCGGTGGCCTCCCTGCCCCGTGCAGCCAGGGCAGTACCTTCCTGTTATCTCTCTCCACCTTCGTCACTCTTTCTGCACCTGTTTGGATACCTCCCTTTCCTCTTTATCGACTGGGCCAGAATCTGGTGTCATGTGGAGATGGAGAACATGGACTTTGCTGAGCCAACCTGGGTTCAAGTTCTAGAACTGACATTTATTAACCTCATGACCTGGGTCAGTCCCGGGACTTTGCCCTGTGGGCGAGGCTCTGGTGAGCTGCCGTTCCCACTGAGCTGCACCGAGCACGGTGTAGCACTCTGGAGTATGTGTCTCTTGTCTGCTGGACTGGGAGGTGTCTTTTCTGTCACCCAGCAGTTCTGTGTCCAAGTGAAGAAAAGCTGGGAAGCACTTGCTGTGCATGAAGATACATGCCTAGAAGTCCAGGCAGCCTCGCTTGTAATGGTAATAAGTCAGGGACAGCCTGGGAGGCCTCGCAGGGATGCAGTGCCTGCCAAATTCAAAATGAAAGCTACCTGTGTCAGTATAGATGATTTCCTAAAATTCAAAGTTGATCTTAAAACACTTGGAGAGTACATGTATGTGTTATAAAAGTATATTCTTTTTTAAAAATATTTTTATTGATTTGAGAGAGGGGGAGAGAGAGAGAGAAACATCAATGATGAGAGAGAATCACTGATCAGCTGCCTCCTGCACGCCCCCTACTGGGGATCAAGCCCTTGACCGGAATGGAACCTGGGACCCTTCAATCCGCAGGCGGATGCTCTATCCACTGAGCAAAACAAGCCAGGGCTAAAAGTATATTCTTTTTTATTTTTTTAAATATATTTTATTGATTTTTTACAGAGAGGAAGGGAGAGGGAAAGAGAGTTAGAAACATCGATGAGAGAGAAACATCGACCAGCTGCCTCCTGCACACCCCCCACTGGGGATGTGCCCGCAACCAAGGTACATGCCCTTGACCGGAATCGAACCTGGGACCCTTGAGTCCGCAGGCCGACACTCTATCCACTGAGCCAAACCGGTTAGGGCTAAAAGTATATTCTTAAAACAGTGCATTACTTATAAACACACGGGCAGTGAAAGAATGCAATTATGATGCTGCAAGTTAATGATTACCTTTAAGAGGAAGGGAATGGAATGGGTGTCAGTTTCTCAATGTATTAGAAATGTGTGGTTTTTAAAAATAGGCATATGTGAACAATTCTTAACATTTATTAAATCTCAATATATGGGTATTTGTCATACTCTTCTGTGGATCTTTTTGTATTTTTAATTTTTTTCATGATTTAAAATAAATAATATTTCAAACCAGATTATTATAATGTGATTTTCTAAAAGATGTGTAAACAGACTTGTGTGAATCCTGAGGAAGGACTCAGGAAAGCTTGATGTGAGTGTTGTGGTTGAATTTTGGATTGAAGAGCTGGCAGGACTTTGTCAAGTAGGGAGGTGGGAGGAGGGGCGTTCCAGGCAGTGGGGGCCACGTGCAGAGCGTCAGCGATGGGAGACCCTCGGCATGTTTAGGGAGTGGTAAGGGTTGGTGTGGTTAGAGAGAGGGCTGGGGAGGAGGAAACAACCACACTGTGTCCTGTCCCCCTTACAGTGCCCTCGGGGAGAGGCTCACAGGAGAAGGACACTGTGTTCTTTGTCCCCTTTCCCTCTTTCCTGCCTTTTTTGGGATTGAGTATTTTTATGATTCTATTTGGGTCTTTGTCTATCTTTCATGTCTCCATTTAACATGTCTAATCTTTCCTCTAGGTTTTTGAAGATACGGAATACAGTTAGGACAACTGTTTAAATGTCTCTGTTTATTAATTCTGTCATTTGTGTCATTTCTGGGTTAGTTTTGATTGATTTTTCTCTTCATTATAGTTCATGTTTTCTTCCTTGTATGTCTGGTAATTTATTTATTTATTTATTTATTGTGAATCCTCACCCAAGGATATTTTTCCATTGATTTTTTTTTAAGAGAGGGTAGAAGGGAGGAGGAGAGACAGAGAGAGACAGAGAGAAACATTGATGTGAGAGAGATACATCGATTGGTTGCCTCCTGCCTGCGACCTTCATTGACGCTCTATCCACTGAGCCAAACTGCCAAGACACTGAATTTATTGTGTTGGATGCTGGGTATTTTTGTATTTCTATACATATTCGTCACCTTTTTTCTGAGATGTGGTTAAATTACTTGGAAACAGTTTGATTCTGGTGGGTCTTACTTTTAAGCTTTGTTAGGTGAGGCCAGAGTAATGTTTAGTCTAGCAGTGGTCGGCAAACCACGGCTCGCAAGCCACATGCGGCTCTTTGGCCCCTTGAGTGTGGCACTTCCACAAAATACCACGTGTGGACGCGCACGTACAGTGCGATTGAAACGTCGTGGCCCATGCGCAGAAGTCGGTATTTTGTGGAAGAGCCACACTCAAGGGGCCAAAGAGCCGCATGTGGCTCGTGAGCCGCAGTTTTCCGACCATTGGTAGGGCTAATTTTGCCCCAGCCGGAGAATTAGGAAGTTTGCACTGTGACTGGGAGAAAGAGTGTCTCTGGCTCCCTGTGAACTCGAGGGTTGTTCCTGGTAGCCCTTTGGGCGCTGCTGTGCCTGGCCTGGAGGCTGCCTCACACGCTGCTGTCAGCACCCAGCTGGAGCCTGCACCTCTGTGCCACTCCCCTCCAGTGCTCTGTCCGAACTGAACGTCAGCGCCTCGGCCTCAAGAGGTGGCTCCACCTGGCTCCTCTGCTGCTCCCAGAGCCACGGTCCTCCCCAGGCAGGGAGCTGGGCAGGGAGAGGGTCCTTTCGTTTCCCTTCTGTCAGGGACGGCTCTTCCTCATTGCCTGGTGTCCGTTTTCTTGAAAACTGTTCCATATATTTTACCCTTTAATTTTTTTTTTAGTTGTTGCAGGTGGGAAGGTAAATTTGCTCCCTGTAGCAAAAAGATTAAAAACAGGTTTTAGAATGAAGGTATAAGGTGGCTTTTAAAATAGCCATGGACCTAGGAGAATGCTGACCCCCATTCTGGTGGGAGAAAGAGCAGAGGTGGCCTTTTCTTGGGTGGTCATCAGGGAATTCATGTGTCCAGGGAAGGGAATGCTAAAGACTAGTTTCCAATGGTGAAATCATGACTTTCATGCAAGTACCAAGTGAGCTCCTCAGGCTCCAGGTGTCCCTGCTTTTGCCGGAGACGTGGAGTCAGTCAGTTCATTGGGCAGTGCTGGTCGCCTGATTTGGAAATGGTATGTAGAGGTCACTGTTGGAGATGCTTCTAGACATTGTGATGGATTATCAGTCACCTTGTGACCAGGAATATATTTTTTTTTTTTTTTTTTTTTTTTTGAGGGGGAGAGAGAAAGGGAAATAGTGGGGCTGAGGGGAGAGAGAAACTTAGTTTTGTTGTTCCACTTATTTGTGCATTCATTGGCTGTTTCTTTTAAAATATATATATATTTTTGTTTATTTCAGAGAGTAAGGAAGAGGAAGAGAGAAAGAGAAAAACATCAGTGATGAGAGAGAATCCTTGATCGGCTGCCTTAAGTTTATAACCTGGGCATGTGCCCTGACTGGGTGGAACTGTGACCTCCTGATTCATAGGTCGACACTCAACCACTGAGCCATTCCAGCCTCATTGGCTGATGCTTGAATGTGCCCTGACCAGGGATTGAACTGGCAACCTTGGTGTATTGGAACGATGTTCTAACCAATTGAGCTACGCAGCCAGGCCAGGGATGTGCATTTCTTGAGGAGATAGTGTAAAGTTACTAGACTGACCCTAGCCGGTTTGGCTCAGTGGATAGAGCGTCGGCTTGTGAACCAAAGGGTCCCGGGTTTGATTCCAGTCAAGGGCACCCAAGCAGGCTCCTCCCTGGCCCAGGCCCTGGTTAGGGCTTGTGCAGGAGGCAACTAACCTGTGTGTTTCTCTCACATCAATATTTCTGTCTGTCTTTCCCTCTCTTCCACTCTCTAAAAATCAATGGAAAAATATCCTCAGGTGAGGATAAAAAATAAATAAATGCATACATAAAGTTACTAAAGTGGACAATTCCATAGAGATCTTCCCACATCTTTGAAATCTGTGTGTGACATTCCAACCATTGAGCTCATTCACCAGACACCGGATTGGGTGTATGCCATCAGCACCAGGCTCTCTAACACAAATAGAGGCAATGGAGTTTTTCATTCCTTCATCCTGAAATGTTCTGATAATTTGAATACTAAGTAAAGATACTGATTTTTGCTTTCCTTTTATCTACCATTTTGGTAATTTACTTGATAAAAGCAGAACTTAAAGTAAGATTTTTCCTTTTTATTTTTCAGGTGAGGCGATTATCAATCTTATACTGAATGAAAAAAATTTTCTTCAAGTTGCATATACTCCAAGAAAAACCCCCAAATGTTTTTATATTTTGCCTGAATACAAAATTTAAACAAGAAGTTTCCACAGAAGGTAGGATGGTTTTCCTTTTTTATTCTGTTTTACTGTATAATTTGTGCAAATATACTGTATAAGTGGAAGTTTAAAGATGGATGACAGCAGATATTTAGTTTTGAAGGGTGTGTATAGTCTATTGTCTTTTGGTTGTTTTTTGATCCTCCTGAGTCTAGTTTTGAGGAGCTGTGTTGTGGAGAGACCAAGTTACTTGGTCTCTCCAAGCTGAAGTGTAATCCAAATAAAATGGGGACAGCCATGCACCTGTAGTGAGGTACACATGAGCTAGAGCCCTTACACGGTCATGGGTGCCATCCAGAACACACTGTCCATGTGGAGGATGAAAAAGGGAGGGAAGTGTGGCTAAGTGGTTGGGCGTCGACCTAAGAACCAGAAGGTCACGGTTTGATTCCCGGTCAGGGCACATGCCTGGATTGTGGGCTCAATCCTGTTGTGGGATGTGCAGGAGGCAGCCAATTCTCTCTCATAATTGATGTTTCTCTCTCCCTTCCTCTCTGAAATAAATAAAAATATATTTTGAAAAAAAAGTAGGGGAGGGACTCCTGTGTCCAGCAGTATTGGGTGTTCCTAAAAAGCTCTCCCATCGCACTCCAATTAGATGCTGGATAAATCACAGTAAATATGGTTTCTTGTGATCACTTTGGTGCACTAAAAATTAAGATACTGTTCTAAAGGCCAAAAGAGGAAAAAAGGAACAGTGAGCGTTATGATAGTAATCCTTTGTTCCTTGCTGAAGAAAACATAAACCCTCTTTAGAGAAAAGCATACATAGTGTAGGCTTTTATTTAATGTATAAAATAATGGATTTTATACATTACATTTAAGCAAACTTGAACTTACAATCAGAAAACACATACCATTGTGAGGAAGAATTAGCAAAATTAGATGCCCTGAGGCCTGCACATGTTGAATAGTCAGATGCCGTATCCTATATAATAAAAGCCTAATATGCTAAGTATCCGGCTGTTTGTTTGACTGTTTGACCAGTCATTATGATGTGCACTGACCACCAGGGGGCAGATGCTCCAATTGGTAGGTTAGCTTGCTGCTGGGGTCTGGCCGATCGAGACTGGGCAAGATGGGCTGGACATGCCCTGAAGCCCTCCCATAGTCCCTCCCCGGCCCCGATTGTGCACCGGTGGGGGGCTTCTAGTGTATCTATATATATAAAACCCTAATATGCAAATAGACTGAATGGTGGAACAACCAAACAACTGGTCGCTATGACGTGCGTTGACCACCAGGGGGTGCACACAGAACATGGTGGGCATCAGCAGCAGGCGGCAGAGCACAGAACATGGCAGGCGTTGGCCGCAGTGGGATGGTGGAGCTGGTGAGCGGGGACACCAGACCAAGGCAGGGTGCCGGTTGCTGTCATTGGGGCAAGCCTCTGGTGGTTACTGAAAATTCTTTGCTTCTGCGCGCCATGGTCCCGCCCAGTGCTCTCACCCGCTGCTGGCGATGGCCCTGCTTGCACCCACTGCTGGTGCCGGCCCTAATCGCTCTGCGCAGTCAGTGGGTGTGAGCGGGGCCAGCGCCATCAGCGCGTGGGAGCGGCGACAGCGGGAGCAGGGCTGCTGGCAGACGGGACCAGGGGCCGTGGTGGGAGGGGCCAGGTGGGGGCGTGGAGGATGGGCCGAGACACGCCCCTGTGCCCACCACAGCCTCTTGGCCCACAGTTCCTTTCAAGGTGCATAAATTCATGCACTGGGCCCCTAGTATATGAAATATTTGAAGAAATACATATAGAATAAAAATTAGTAATGCAAAACAAAGTATCAAAGTGATCCAAGTAGAACTTTCAGAAATGAAAAAAAGTTGAAATAAAAAACTCAAGGGGGTCAGTGGGAAGGGAAAGGGGCATATGTAATACTTTCAACAATAAAGAATTATTTTAAAAAAAGAAAACTCAATATATGTGGAGTAGACACATTAAACATGGCAGAAGACAGAATTGTGTGTGTAAGAAGTTACACAGTGTGCAGCCTTGAGAGATGGGAGATGGAAAATGAGAATAATAATGTGTGGTAAATGTGTAGTTGGACTCCCAGAATGGAAGCACACTGTGTCCCAAGCAGTATAAATAAAGAAACATATGCCCACACATTGGAATCGTATAGCATGAAAGACAAAAGGATCTTCAGCTCTCGGTCAGTAGCTTACAATTATTCAGTTGACAACATGTCTCATGAGTATGAGTAGCAGCCATTGAAAGTGGAATAATCCTTCAAAGGGATGCGAGAACATAAATTTCAGTGTAGAGAATTGTATATCAGGTATATTTTGCAAGAAAAACAGCAGTGTCTTATGTTGTTTATTAATGTTAGGCTACGGTATTTGGACTGCCTCTGTCCTTCCAGCCCTACCCTATGGAAAGCATCAAAATGGTTGGACTCCAGCAGACTGTGCAGTCACTGTGGAGAGCAGGATGGAGTTTCCTCAAACGACTAAAAATGGAACTCCCATTTGACCCAGAAACCCACTTCTAGGAATATATCCCAAGAAATCAAACACCAGTCAGAAAGGATATATGCACCCCTATGTTCATAGCAGCACAATTTACAATACCTAAGATTTGGAAACAGCCCAAGTGCCATCAGCAGATGAGTGGATTAGGAAACTGTAGTACATCTACACAATGGAATACTACGCTGCTGTAAAAAAGAAGGAACTCTTATCATACGCAGCAACATGGATGGACCTGGAGAGCATTATGCTAAGCAAAATAAGCCAGTCGGAGAAAGATAAATAACACATGATCTCACTTATTTGTGGAATATAATGAACAACATAAACTGATGAACAAAAATAGATCCAGAGACAAGCATCGAACAGACTGTCAAACCTCAGAGGGAAGCAGGGGAGGATGGGATGGGGGATAAGAGTTCAACCAAAGGACTTGTATGCATGCTTATAAACATAACCAATGACACAGACGGGGGTGAGGGCATGTGCTGGGGAGTGGGAGCGGCTGGGGAGAGGGCACTGGGGGGAAAAGGAGACATATGTAATACTTTAAACAATAAAGAGTTTAAATTTTAAAAAATGTTGGACTCCAAAGAAAAAGAAATAAAAGAATTGACAATATGGTAAGGAAGTTCTAGACCAAAATATAACTAAAAATAAGAACCCAGAAAGGTAATTTAATCACAATGGGATGGAATCTGCCTTTGCCCTGAGGGCATTTGATGATCTGGACAAAGTGGGGCTTTGACTTTAGTGGCCTTGTAGGGTATGAACAGTAGTTAAGATCTCAGTCCTCTCAAAGGGAAAGCTTAGAGGAAACCATCCCTGTACTAAATGGGGCGTGGAAGGCTGTATCTATATCCTCCGAGTTAGTGTGAAGTATAGATATGCCTGCCCCACTCCATCCCTGCTCCCACCTGGTTATTTTTTTTACTAAATGTGGCAGGAAAAAAGTGGGAGAAGGGGAACATCTTGTGGTTCTGGCTTAGCCTTTGTGAGGCTCGCTAGCCCAGGTTTACACTGCCTGGTAGTTCAGGGAAATCAAGCATGAATTTAGTGTGTTTTCTGGTTTGGTCATGCCTTCAGGTATCCTCTCTGGAGGCAGTTACTGTCATCCTAAGATGCAAAAAAAAACCCTTACAGATATTTTATAAGGGTATTGTTAATACACAGACAAAACTGACCAAGCATATCTATATATATAAAAGTCTAAACGACCCTTCAACTAGTAGCTATGATATGCACTGACCACCAGGGAGCAGATGCTCAATGCACAGACAGGAAACATGGAACAGACTGATGAATCTCAGAGAGAAGAGGGGAGGAGGGAGGGCAGGAAGAGATTAACCAAAGATCTTTGCATACTAGAGGCCTGGTGCACGAATTCTTGCACTGGGCCGGTTTTGGCCCGATCACTGCAGGCCAGGCTGAGGGACCCCACTGGTGCACGAATTCATGCACTGGGCCTCTAATAAGGAAATAAGGCACCATGAGTGAAAACCAATGGAAACAGAGCCTTCAGTACTTCAGATTTTGAAATTATCAGGAACAGACTATAAACAAGCATGCTTTTTATTCTTGAGGAAATAAAATATTGCCATAGCCGGTTTGGCTCAGTGGATAGAGCGTCAGCCTGTGGACTGAAGGGTCCTGGATTCGATTCTGGTCAAGGGCATATGCCCAGGTTGTGGACTCAGTCCTCAGTAGGGGGTGTGCAGGAGGCAGTTGATTAATGATTCTCGCTCATCATTGTTTCTGTCTCTCTCCCTCTCCTGTCCTGTCTGAAATCAATAAAAATATATTTAAAGAAAGAAAGAAAGAAAATACCTTCGGGAACTATAAAAGGTGATCTACAATATTTGAAGAAGAACCAAATAGATGTCTAGAAATAAAAAATACAATACTGGGTGGGGCAAAAGTAGGTTTACAATTGTATGTGAAACAGTTTTATTCTTGTGTTGTTGTTATTTTTTTATTAACCTGTTTCAAACTTTATTCCCAAGATTCTTCAGCTTAATTAGCTGCAAAGAATGATTTATGTATAAGCAAAAACTGAAAAGAGCTGCAATGTCCAGGAGCATTGGGCTAAAAAATATCAGAGATCTAGATTTTATCAGATCCATAAACAAAATTTGAAAAAGCAGTCATAATATAAAATAGCAGCTCCCAGAAACTTCTTCAAGCTTATCTTCTTCAGAAGTTGACTCAGTTCAGTTTGCTTCATTCTTGGAAGCCTCATCAAAATCCTCCACAAGATCTGGAACTTCGTCATCATCATCCTCTCCAGTAGCAAGTGGCGCTTTTTCATCCACAGCTTGTTTGGGCAGAGCTTCAGCCAGTCTCCTTAACCGTCAGACTGTCTGCCCGAGCTGTTGAAGGTGCTGGGAGCATTTCTGTCAGCTGCTTTGTCTCAGCACAGCCTGTCATGGTGAAAGTGTTCCCTGCCAGCGATGCTTGAACTTCAGGGTTGTTACAGTGGATCACTGTTCCTTGGTTTGTAAACATACTTACCTCTTCAATACCAGAGATATTGTTTATCCCTGACTTCTTTAAGGAGAACTGAAGTTTTTAATCATCTGCTGTAGCTGTTCTGTGAACCCCCTTCTTTCTACGAGTGTGTTTTCTGTTCCTTTCCCACCAAAGCGCACTTGTGCCTGCAGTTTGGTGAGTTTCTCTTGGTTCATGATAGTTTCTTTCATCTTGTTGGAGAGGAAACAGGGCCGCGCGGGGGATTAAGGCTGACGCTCAGGGGGTCTAGGGCAGACCCCTGAGAATAAGCGCACACAGGCAGGGACACAAGATGGCAGCTCTTATTTGTTATTATTATTTTAATCCTCATCCGAGAATATTTTTCCCATTGATTTTTAGAGAGTGGAAGGGAGAGGGAGAGACAGAGTGAAACACCGATATGAGAGAGACACATCGATTGGTTGTCTCCCGCATGCCCCTGGCCAGTGCTGGGAGCATGCAACCGAGTTACGTGCCCCTGACCGGAATCGAACCCGGGACCCTTTAGTCCGAGGGCTGATGCTCTATCCACTGAGCCAAACCGGTCAGGACTTCTTGTGTTATTATTAAAAATTATTGTATTTTCCACATGAACATCTATAAACCTACTTTTCCCCACCCTGTATGTGGGTTTAATATCAAATCATTTACAGTAAAGAGGAAGTCATTGAGCCAGAAAACAGGAAATCCCCCAGGAGGAAGCCTCGAGAAGATGATGGAAACACAGAGCGGTAGGCAGCATGGAGGGGAGAGGGAGTTAGAAGCAGGCTTGTTTATAGTCTGTTTATGATCATTTGAGGCTCACGATGGAGGTTTTAGCCAAACCAATAAATCAGAAAAATGGGAAAAAAGATAAAAGAATTTGAATGAAAGAAACAAAACTGTTGTCATTCACTGATGATATGATTGTATATTGTAGAAAGCCCGAAACAATCTACAGATAACTTTAATCAATAATCATGTAGGAAGTTGCTGGATATAAAATCAGCTTATAAAAATATTATCATATACCACCAATAAACACATTGCAGTGAAAAAGTCATGCATATAGTAGCATTATAAACAAAAGTACCTAGGAATAAATCTAATGAAAAATGTGAAACCTCTGTGGAAAACATGGTAAGTTTTTAGAGAAATTAAAGAAGACTTGAGTAAACAGACAGATACACCCCAGTTTTGGATTGGAAAACTCATTGTTATAAATGTGCCAGTTCTCCCAAAACCAATCTAGAAATACATCATAATTTCAATTACAAACCCCAGGGTGTGTGTGTGGAGACAGGGTCGGAGGTTGGAATTGACAAGCTGACTTTAAAATATGTGAAATGAAGGGGTACATAAAACGCAAGACATTTTTGAAGAATTCCAATTCATTCTATGGGTAAAAGATCTGGTTGAGACCTGATTTTGAAAGGCTGGAGGGCTGGTGTTCTGGTTTTGGTGGGATGCCCAGCAGTCCTGGTTTGCCCAAGTCAGTCCTAGGTTTTGCCTGTGGCCCTGGTCTCATTAGCAGCACGTCCTTTTGTCACGAGCGCCTTGGGAAGTCTCCTGCTGTTTCTGGGAAGGATGGACCACTCTAGTTTTTGTGTTTCATTGTTTGAGTTGCACACATTTTTTCAAATATCCAGCTCCACACCAAGGTGTAGCATCTGCTGGCGGCAAGTAAATGGTGGTCAGGACGGAGCACCAGGCAGCACCAAGCCCACACCTGCCTGCGGGGCGGGGGGCTCTTCATGCAGGAGAGTCACAGCACGGAGCCGTCTTAGCCTCCTCCCCTCTTGCTGTTTAACATGAGCAGCCACGTGGGTGGCTGTTGTACTCCGCCTGTTAAAACTAATGTTAAAAGGGGAGGGAATGAGCCCTGGTTGGTGTGGCTCAGTCTCACCCTGTGCACTGTGCACCCAAGGTTGCTGTTGCTTCGATTCCCGGTCCGGACACATACCTACATACCTAGGTTGTGGGTTCAGGGAGTATACAGGAGGCAACCTATCCATGTTTTTCTCAGACATCAATGTTTCTCTCAGCCCCCCAGCCCCCTCCCCTCTCTCTAAAATCAGTAAAAAAAAAAAAAAAAAATCCTCAGGTGAGGATTAAAACAAAAAGAAAAAAGGGGGGGAATGAACACTAATTGAGCTTATAATATGTGTCAGTGATATTACATCTCTTTTCCCAATTCAGTAAATTCAGGTATTGGTTGAGCACTAATTATCTGCCAGGTGTATTGCTTAACTCTGTAACCTTTTGGAGAAAATGTGATCATTTTATAGGTGAAAAAGCTAAAGCTCAGGGAGGTTAAGAAACTTGCTCGGATTGTATTAAGGTACAGACTGAGCTGCACCAAAAGGTCCCAAGAAGCAGTGGCTTAAACGAGGGGACTGCACTTCTCTCTCACGCAGGTTCGTCTGGCAGCTCCTGCCTCAGCCCCGGGCTTTCACTTGTGGAGTCAGAGGGTGCTCTGCTTCTTGCATCTCCCGGGAGGCAGGTGGGCCAGCAGGACCCAGGAGCTCACACCAGGAAGGCCTGTGGCTCCAAGGTCACTTCTACGCCCAGCCCTCTGCCCAGAGCTTAGTCACCTGACTGTAGCTGGCTGCAAGGGGAGGCTGGGAAAACTAGGCTTAAGGAGGTGGCCAAGTGCCCCCCTAAACCTCCGTCACTATTGAAGAAAGGGACAACAAAAGCAGGGCACAACAAGAGTCTTCCACACCTGCCGAGTCACGCAGGTGGGAGCTGTGGGGACCCCGTCCCTTTGCTCCCATCTGCTCGGCTCCTTGCCCTGCTTGCCCACTGGACCCCCCTCCCGTCTCAGCCTTTAAGAACTTGTATCAAGTTTGTTTACTGGTTGATGTGGTGAACCCACAGAGCATGTCAGCTGCATGTCCAACCTGAAGCTGTGACCCAGGTTATAGGGCTGAGAGAGACAGCCCGTCCTAAAGCAGCGCTCAGCCTGTGGTGGAGACATCCAGGTGGAGCCCAGGCCTGTTCCAGAGGCTGATTCTGCCTCTGCACTGGGCTTGGACGGTGTGTTTCCAGGAGGCTGGATCAGCGGTCACCAGCCGGTGGTCTGCAAGGTCCAAAAGGTTGGCAACCGCTGGGCTAGATGGTTCAGGCTTGCTTCAAATGCATGAGCATAGATAGTATAAATTATTGTTTTATAATCATTTTAATTTACCTCTGTGTTAGTGGCTATTTCTTCTATTTTTTAAAATATATTTTTATTGATATCAGAGAAGAAGGGAGAGGGAGAGAGAGAGAAACATCAATGATGAGAGAGAATCATTGATTGGCTGCCTCCTGCACACCCCCTACTAGGGATCAAGCCCGCAACCCGGGCATGTGCCCTTGACCAGAATCGAACCTGGGACCCTTGAGTCCACAGGCCGACGCTCTATCCACTAAGCCATACCTGCTAGGGCTATTTCTTCTTTTCACTTCTTTTAATTTTTTTGTGTTGTGTATGTTTTGTTAATCCTCACCTGAGGATATTTTTTTCCATTTATTTTTTCAGAGTGGAGGGAGGGGGAGAGACAGAGAGCGAAGTCGATGGGAGAGGCACATTGATTGGTTGCCTCCTGCATGTGCCCCGCCTGGGGCCAGGGGTCGAGCTTGCAACTGAGGTACACATCCTTGACCAGAATCGAACCTGGGACCCTTCAGTCCATGGGCTGACGCCCCAACTACTGAGTCAAACCAGCTAGGGCTTCACTTCTGATTTTGGATTGTTATTCATCTGTTTCAATTAGGCCATTTTTGGGGTCTCTCCCCCCAGTTTAGACCTGGTCTCATTTGTTAATCAGTCGATTGTACAGATATTCACTGCTCTCCAGGGACTTGCGTCACCATTTTTTCCAAGCCACATAGAGTCCCAGTCTGCTGGTAAAGGGTGACCATTGCTCTTTGGGAGAGTGAGAAAGCCTCCTGGTTGTAGGGTTTGTCCATCCAGTGCAAACACTTCCTTCATGTTGGATGCAAGCTCCGTGTGATGCCGCTGGAGGTGGGCTCGGGGGAGCACACACTCAGCTCTGCGAGCCGTGCCCGCCGCCCAGCACCACGGAGCCCGTTCTCTGCAGCAGGTGACCTGTCTCTCTCCTCTCCTTGGCAGTCAGGGTCTGTGAGGGCACCAGGTGCGGCCACTCTTCCAGACTCTTTAGGGGGGTAACTCAGTGCTCACAGCAGTTCCAAGAGTCAGGGATGCTCACTGTTCCCAGTACAAGGGGTCACGTAACTGGCTTCAGGTCACACAGCCGATCCAGGACTTTGATTGTAAATCTTTTAGATTCTAATTTCTCTTAGCAACAGTCTGTACCTCCGTGTTCCTTTGTGAAGGGCTCGTTTGGAACTCTATGATCACAGGGCAGCATTTCTCTTTGGGACCTACCTTCAGTCTGAAGATCATGCTGACCGGAAAGAGTAAATAGAGACGTGGAACTTCAAGTTCCTTCGGTGGCTGTTGAATAAGCGTCTGGAAGATGTTGGTGATACTTTGCTAGGCGCTCCCGAGAGCGTGGCGGACGGAGACGTTGTCAGGGTGTGGCAGGAGTCTGACATCTCACGTGTTGGTGCGGGGCCTGCAGTCTCATGACGACCCGAGGGGTGGGGATGCCGTGGATGTGTCACCTGGGAAGGAGAGCGAGAGCTCCCTGCGGGTGGGGCAGTGTGCGGTGCTGGGAGGGTGCTGGGACGTGAGGAGCGTTTGGAGAAGGAGTGCAGTATTTTCTGGGAGCATTCCTTTGACATTGAAATTAGCTGCAGTGCCATTGGGATAAACTTTTAAAGGAAGCCACAGATGCGATCAGTATTTCTTAAGATGCATAGATAACGGATGGAAACGGAAATGTCCTTATACAGGGATTTTTGACTTGATGGCATAGCAGAATGTGCTGATGTGAGCTCATGAGCTATGGTTTAAGTTAATGGTTGTAAGAGTAACCTGCTTTTATTTCATGTGTCCTCAAATGCTGGTCTGTAATACGGGAAATGAACAAAATAAATGTAATGAGGTGAGTTTTCCTTAAAACTATATTTTTTCAAAGTGAGACATTATCCTTAATCCTGAAATGATGGCTTTCCTTTTTTTGATATTTAAAAGTCATTATTTTCTGAAATGAAGGTAATTGTAGAGGATAGTTTATTTTTTTCCTTTCTTTTCCTTTTTCTCTTTTGTGTCTCTTTTTTTCTCTCTCTTTCTCTGCAGCCAGTCCTCAAACCCGGCACTGCTATGTCAGCCACACTCATGTGACACACTAAATCAGCGGTTCTCAACCTGTGGGTCGAGACCCCTTTGGCGATCGAACGATCCTTTCACAGGGGTCGCCTAAGACCATCCTGCATATCAGATATTTACATTATGATTCATAACGGTAGCAACATTACAGTTATGAAGTAGCAACGAAAATAATTTTAGGGTTGGGTCACAACATGAGAAACTATATTTAAAAGGCCAGAAGGTTGAGAACCACTGATCTA
>NW_005360118.1:280274-319521 GCF_000412655.1 Myotis brandtii | reverse complement strand
TGTTCCCTCTCATCACGCGTGTTGGCTGGAGCAGCGCTTGAATTTCCTTCCAGAACCTCTTGGCCTTCACAGCAGGCTCACTGTTGGGTGCGAGAGGCCTCGCTTTCAGCTTCTCTTGGCGTTGGACAAGCCTCACCAAGCTGGTCGTTTCTGCTTTTGATTCAAAGTGAGAGGTGCAGCTCTTCCTTCCCTGGGCCTCCTGGAGGCCATTGTGGGCTCTGAATGGGCCTGACTTCCGTCTTGTTGTGTCTCAGGAAATAGGGGGCCCAGGAGAGAGAGAGAGATGGGTGGCCGGTCGGTGGAGCAGTGAGAGCACAGCATTTATCAGTTAGGTTCTTGGTCTCATACGGGGCAGTTTGTGGGCCCCAAACAATGACAGGAGTAAGGTTAAGGGTCACTGATCACAGAGCACCATGACCAGGTGGTGACGATGACAAGGTTTGTAATATTTCAGCAGCACTGAGCACAGGCTGTTGGGGAAGTGGTGCCCGTGGGCTGGCGAGATGCAGGGCTGCACAAGCCTTCGTTGGTGGAATCGCAGTCTCTGCGAAGCGCAGTGAAGCGAGGTTGCCTATATTGCCAGAGATAATAAGGGGCATTTCAAAATGAACAAAGAGGCAGTTCATCAAGACATAAAATCCTAAATATGTATCCACATAATAAAATAAATTCTAAATACATGAAGCAAAAACTTACAAATCAAAAGGAGACATGAATACATCCACAGTTATAGTTGAAGACTGCAATCCTCTCTCATTATTTGATGAAAGTAGTCACAAAAGCAGTTGTCAGCTGATTTTATCAGTTATCATTATATTATTACTGTCAACCAACTTGACTGACTCCCCCAGCAGCAGAGTGAACCCGGTTTTCCAGGGCGCATGCCACATTCACTAGGATGGACCGTGGACTGTGTCATAGGCAAGGCATTGGGGAGGACACTGCAGCCTGCATGCAAGTCCAGCCCACTGCTTGCTCTTTGCAGCTTGCAGACTGAGAGTAGTTTGTTTTTAAGATTATTAATTGATTTTCAGAGAGAGAGGAAGGGAGAGGAAGAGAAAGAGAGAAATAGTGCCGGGGATCAAGCCTGCAACCAAGGCATGTGCCCTGACTGGGAATGGAACCAGCAACTTTTCAGTGCCTGGGACCACGCTCAACCAACTGAGCCACACTAGCCAGGGATGAGAGTAGTTTTTGTGTTTTTAAAGAATTGTTAGGAAGAAGGAAAAGAACATGCAACAGAGATCCTATGGGACCTACAAAGCTGAAAATAACTCTTGCTGAGCTCTTTCAGAAGAAGTTTGTTGAACTCCATGCGAGGCCATAAATCAAATACCAATACAGTTAAAGGAATGAAGTCACATAAGCCTGCTCTCTGAGTACAACAGAAATGAGATATCAGTAACTAAGAGCTATTTAGGAAGTCCCAAAATAATTTGAAAATTAAGCATTATATTTTAAAGTGTAAGTCAAAGAAAAAAGTCACAAGGAACATTATAAATATAAAAATCTGTGGGATGCAGCTAAAGTAGTGCTTGAAAGAAACTTTGTAGCTTTAAATGCTTATAATAGAAAAAAGGTCTAAAAAATCAATGATATGACCAGGCCAGTGTGGCTCAGTGGTTGAGTGTCAACCCATGAACCAAGAGGTCCCTGGTTCAATTCCTGGTCAGGGCACATGCCCAGGTTGTGGACTTGATCCCCAGTAGGGGGAGCGCAGGAGGCAGCTGATCATGATTTTCTCTCATTTCTCTCTCTCTCTCTCTCTCTCTCTCTCTCTCCCCCTCTCTCCCCCTCTCTCCCCCTTCCTCTCTGAAATCAATAACAAATACATATTTAAAAAATAAAAGAAATAAAAAATATTAAAAAAAAATAAATCTGAGCTTCTATCTTAAGAAGTTAGAAAAAGATGCCCTGGCTGGGTGGCTCAGTTCGTTGGAGCATCATCCCATGCACCAAAAAGTTGTGGGTTCGATTCCCGGTCAGGGCACATACCTAGGTTGCGGGTTTGATCCCTAATTGGGGTACATACGAGAGGCAACATATCAATGTTTCTCTCTTCCCCCTCTCCCTCCCTCTCAGGGCCCAGCAGAGTGTGAGGGACGTGTGGCAGGAGGGGGCTGGGCATAGTGGAGGAGCCCTCTGGATGGGAGTGTGCAGAGGGCACAAGCCTGCCCCTGCTGGGCCTAAGATTGACCAGCCAGGGAGGGGCCGTCTCTCTCCAGCCAGAAAGGTGTTCTAAGATGTCAAAGCGTCATCTACAGAAAACTGAGAGAACATACGATCCAGGGACATTCGGGGAGAGGTGTCCAATGTTCACTCTGAGGAGCCAGATGCCTGGGTGGGGCTTGTGAATCATTAACTTTCTTGGGGTGCAGAGGCATGGAGACACCTCTCCTAGGGGGGCAGGGAGTGAAGGAGAGCACCCAGGGTGGGAAAGGAGCATGAGGAAGGTGGGTCAGCCAGCAGGGAACCGAGCGCTGCACGTGACGTCCCTGCTGACGAGAGCCTGACCCGGAGGGGCGTGGGCAGAGCGGGAGTGGGGAAGAGCACCCTCTCCAGTGCAGGCCCTTATGGGGACGGACTCTGGGACCCTGTCGAGTTGCTGGGGGAAGTGACCCTCTGGTCTTTGCCGGTAGGTCTGTGGCCGTCACCATGTTCTGGAAGTTCGACTTGAACACCACGTCCCATGTCGACAAGCTGCTGGATAAGGAGGACGTGACGCTGCGGGAGTTAATGGACGAAGATGACATCTTGCAGGAGTGCAAGGCTCAGAACCGGAAGCTGCTGGACTTCCTGTGTCGGCCGCAGTGTATGGAGGAGCTGGTGAGCCTCATCACACAGGACCCGCCCCTGGACATGGACGAGAAGGTCCGCTTCAAGTATGTACCGGGCAGGGCCGCAGGGATGGCTTCCTGATGGACAAGTGAGGAGGCTGCTCCTGGGGGGTGACTTTGCATTCTGGGCTGTAGTCAGCCATACGGCGTGCTGGAGCCTGAGGGACAGTGTTGCCGGAGGACAGACCCCGGCAGAGCTGCAGGTGGCTGCACCGCCATAGGGGGCGGGCCCCGCCTGGTAAATGGCCACTCGGGAGACGGTGGACTTTGCTTCACTCTGGGTCCTGGGCTCAGCGGAATATGTCATTAGTGACCATTCTCAGTTTTTCCTAAAATGCCCCATTCTACAGTTGACCAGGATGTCAGAAGGAAGGGGTGTGGCGAGGGTTTGGCATAAGGACTGAGGAGTTTGAGGACAGGGACCTTGCGTGACAGGAAGGGCAGAGCGGATGCAGCCTTCGGCTCTGAGGGTGCCCACTGGGGCCTGAGCAGCTCGTCAGGACAGACGGGCAGCTGGACAGTGAGTGGTGGGAGGTCTTAGAACAGGGTCAGCAAACCACGGCCTGCAGGTCACATCCTGTTTTTGTGTGACTTGCAAGGTAAGAATGGGTCTGTATTTTTAAATGGTTGTTGCACGTGAAAATGATACCAAATTCCCATCTCATTCTTCACAAAGAAAGTCCTGTTGGAGCACAAGCACATGTAACCCGTTTGTGGTTACAAGGGCAGACCCGGTGGCTCAGCAGAGACTGCCCAGACTGTCCCTGCCTGGACAGGACTGTGCTGGCCCAGCCGGAGGGGGGCAGGGAGTGCCTGTGCTGGGCGAGGCGGTCCTTGGTGAGGCAGAGCTGATTCGTGGAGGAGCCGGGGCCTTGGCCCTAGGACCCTCTGAGGAAGGTCAGATAGAGACACTGTGCAGGGGATGCTCCTGCTCAGCGCGTGGGCTCAGCATCACCGTCACCACCATTCACAGCCCATCCCTTTACCCTCTCGCTCCCAATGTGTCCTGCTTGGTGACTGACTGTTCTGTGGTCTCCCTGTCTGGAGGGTGTTGGTGACAGGTCTGAGGGAGGAGAGCGGGGCTGGGCAGAGGGGTCCTGGAGTAGCATCCTGGGCCAGGGGAGTTTTCTAGCCCGAGTCTGGGAGAAATTAGTGACAGATAGTACAAAGCCAAGCAGACAGGGCAAGGAGGAACTGTTCGAGCTAGGGCAGTGGTTCCCAACCTTTTTTTGGCCACCCCCCCCCTAAGCATCTCTAAAATCCTGCTGCCCCCCCCCCCCCGCCCTGTGACATATAATTCTTATTTAAAAAGTGAACTCCTATTCACGTGGAGGAAGCCTAAAAACCCATTAACTTGGTTTAAACAGCTTCCAAAGAACATGGCATCCATGAAAGAGAAAAATGAACGGAAGGACAGTTGAAGTTCTGAGGAAGAAATCACTAAGAAATTGTTAAAAAATAATATGAAGTGATATGAAAAAATAGCAAATAAAGTCTCAAAACGTAATAGGGAACTGAAATGCATTATATGTCACATGTATATTTATAGACTGTATTTGAGGCCCCTAGAACCATAAGAAATGCAAAACATTCACTGTTAATAACTCATTCTCAAATTGCCCCCCTTAAAAATCAAATTGCCCCCCTGGGGGCCGTGTGCCCCACGTGGGGAACCTCTGCTCTAGGGGAAGGAAACCAGCAGGCAGGCAGTCACCCAGAGTGAGCAGGTGCCCAGCTGTAGACCCTACATGTTCCCGCCAAGGCAAGCCCTGGGGGTGGGGCTCTCACCCATTGTGCTCAGTACCCAGGGGCCCTTGCAGTCTGCAAATTCGTGGCCTTCGGCACAGGGAACTTCTTGTGTTATTTCTTCGATAACTTTCTCCCTTCCAGTTTTCCCTCTATTCTCTCTGGGACATCTAATTGGTGTTAGACCCCCCGAATTGATACTTCCTTCTTATTTTTTCTCTTAATGTCTTATCTTTGCCTTTGTTCTACACTTGAGAGTTTCTTCAAATTTTATCTTCCTCCCTTTTGTTGATTTTTAAGTTTTCTACTATCATTTTTAATTTCTCATATTATAAATACAAGCCTCTGGCCCTTTTAAAAAAATATTTTTATTGATTTCAGAGAGGAAGGGTAAGGGAGAGGGAGAGGGAGAGAGATAGAAACATCAATGATGAGAGAGAATCATGGATTGGCTGCCTCCTGCATGCCCCCCACTGGGGATCGAGCCTGCAATCCGGACATGTGCCTGGGACCTTTCAGTCCGCAGGCCGACGCTCTGTCCACTGAGCCACACCGGGTAGGACAAGCCTCCAATTCTTGTTCACGGATCCTGCCTGAGTGTGTAGTTTCTGGGCAGTTTCCTTCTGTTCTCCACACGCTCTCCCTGTTCTGCCCTGTTTTCTGGTGGTGGTTTGATCAGCACTGTGTTCCTTTGAAGAGGCACTACAGCCTGCACAGAGTGTGGGTCTGAGTGGGGCTGCTCACCCTGCCTTCCTGTGGGTGGCGGGTGCCCACACCAGGGGGACGACAGCTGGCTGGCATTTCTCTCCGTCCCATCAGTTTTCTCCAGAAAAAATCCCTCCAGCTCCTACCTGTGGGTGTCAACCTGTCATGCCCTGAGTCAGGAAGAGGGGCTGGGAGACCCCAGTGTTTTTTGTACCAGGCCTTGTTTGTGGTACAAGCGGCCTTGAGTCAGGAGCTTCGCTGGACCATGTTTTCCTGGGAAGAACCTCCGGGCCTGGGCGGCGGCAGTAGGGAGGGGCTGGAAGTGTCACTGCTCTGAGAGTTCCCTCCTCCCTGACCCGTGGCCTGGCTGCCACGCCTCTGTGACTAGCTGAGGCTCACATTTTATAAACTACTAATGCAGTTCTTTTCTTGAAGAATCGTATAAAATACTGATAAAGCCCAGCCGAGCGTCGACCAATGAACCAAGAGGTTACGATTCGATTCCTGGTCAGGGCACAAGCCTGGGTTGCAGGCTCGATCCCCAGTGTGGGGCTTGCAGGAGGCAGCCGATCTGTGATTCTCCTTATTGATGTTACTATCTCTCTCCCCCTCTCCCTTCCTCTCTGAAATCAATAAAAATATAATTAAAAATAAAAATAAAGTACTTATAAAAATCACAGTCCCTCCACCTCACCGTCCCTGAGCAGGTGAGGGTATTGTAGCTCAGCCTGCCCCACGTGTGAGTGGTGGCCTGTGCCACGCCAGCACGACCAAGGGTGATCCCGAGTGGAGGGGGGTGAAAGGATTAAGGAAAGACAGACAAGAGAATAATAGCTGGGTCTGGGTGGGACGCTGCTCCCTGATGAGGAGACAACAGCGCCCACAGCCGTGTCTTTATTTTATAGCAGATGCCACGAGGCAAAGTAGGGGCGTGATCAAGTTGTTTACAGCATTCTCGTGAGTTTCATCCTCACTTAACTACATGCACCTGAACTCTATCACAAGGCACGTGGAGCTACGTGTTCAGACCATAGGTTCAAGCTTACAACCACAGCCGTTGGCTATAATTGTGCTGGGAGGGCCTTGCCCTCCAGCTGGGACTTGCACGTGTCAGTAAGAGGACCCTGTCCTTTCATTAGTCCGAGGCTTGAACCTGGCCAAAACCCCGTAACCGCGCCCCACAGTGGCCTGTGTGTGCAGGGGGACTGGGGCCTTCCTGTTGGCTCTGGGAGAGCTTCCTGGAGGGAGATGTCTGCTTGCTGGGCCCAGTTCTGTCCTGCACTTGGTGCATCTTCTTGTTTGGAGACCGGTGGACACCTCTCTGCCGGCATGACGTGGGGCTTTGCTCTGGCCCAGGGCTGCTGACCTGGCCTCCTGCCCTGCACTCGAGCACGCCCTCTGACCTCTGCTCCTGGCAGCCGTGCGCTCTCCGCCATGCTGGTTATCACAGCTCACGCCTGCAGTGCTGAGCCACCTCCTCTGATCCTGGTCACAATCCCCAAGGTGGTCGCTGGCCACCCCTCCCTAGAACTGACCACACCTCTGTCTGAGCCCCCTCTCAAGCCGGGGCCTGCTTGTTAACTGCCCACGGCTGGGCTGCCTGCGGATCCGCAGGTCCCTCACACCTGCTGTGCACCCGGCACTGTTTCTGGGTTGAGGAGAAGCTGTCTCTGGGCCGATGAGGAACATGGCTCCACAGCCAGATTGAGGTCTCCACCAACTGTTTCCTCAAGAGCCTCAAACCCAGGACCCTCTCACTGATCCAGGGCCACCTGGGCTGGGGCCTGTGCTGGGGGGCTGTGCTGGGGTCTGTGCGGGGGGTAGGGGGAGGCTGTGCTGGGGCCTGTGCTGGGGCTGCCAGGAGCAGGGAGTCGCAGTGGCTGACTTGATGCTGCTTGGCTTTATGCACAGCCTTGTGGGAAGGTGGCCACTCACCTCGTGTGCAGACGAGGAAGCCCCGGCACAGAGATCAGGCCATGTGTCCCACGTGGTGCCAGGTGTATGCCGCCAGCCCACAGGATGCTCCCCCTGAGTCCCTGCCTCCTCTGGGCCAGGCATCGTCACCTGCGTTCCCCAGCTAAGGCCCTGGGTCACAGGCTCAGTCCTGGATGAGCAGATGTTGGGTGGGTGTGCCTGGCCCAGGGGTCTCCCACAGGAAGGCAGGGCACTCAGTGATGTCATGGGATTACTCGGAATGAGGTGAGGATTATTTCGTATCTGGTCACTTTTATCAAATGCATAGGACATAGTTCATGTATATCGGTGGTATTCCTGGTGATATTGTGCTTTGCCTCCTCATAACCAGGACATCACTGTAAGCTTCAGTCCAGGGCAGACGGGACCGTGCTTGTGGATGCACAGGGACAGGAAGGGCAGGGAGAGGGAGGGAGGACAGCATGTCTCCGTAGCTGTGATGGTGACAGGAGGTGAGAGAGCTGCAGGTGAGCTCGAGAGCAGAGCCTGGAGAGAGTGCAGGGTACGAGGTCCAGCAGGTGGTGGTTACAGATGTGGCCTTCCAGTAGTCCGACAGAAGTGCCGGTCATCTGAGGCCTAGTGCACTTTTGTTCTGGTCAGAGGTTTGTCAATGTTTCCCTCTTGCCCGTGGATCTGCACCCTAAGGGCAGATTATTTAAGCTGTTTCCCGAGAGTTGGAGAAGTCTAATTTCACCTCCAGTTGCTGGCGTTGTGCCCTGTAGGTACCCAAACACGGCCTGTGAGCTGCTGACGTGCGATGTGCCGCAGATCAACGACAGGCTGGGTGGGGACGAGGCTCTGCTGAACCTCCTCTACGACTTCCTGGACCACGAGCCGCCTCTCAATCCTCTGCTCGCTAGTTTTTTCAGCAAGACCATTGGCAGTCTCATCGCAAGGAAGACGGAACAGGTAAAACGCCTGCCATGCCCGTGTGGTCGGGGTGGTTGGCCTGGAGGATGCCCACACAGCTCGCTGCCAGCCATCGCGGCGCGACCGTGTCAGCAGGCAGGGGAACAGTGCTCCTGGCTGTGTCGTGGGACTCAGGGGAGCAGTGTGGGCGGCTGATCTGTGAGTTGGAGTTTGACTAAGAAGGTGGCTTCCCAAGAAGTATTTCTGCTGCCGGCTCTGGAATCGCAGTGCTTCCCACCACCCCTGGGAACCACACAGGACGCCAGTCACAGGCGTGAGGCTCGGGACATACCACGTCCTGGCAGGATTGTGGCTGTCCGTCTTTTTTTTTTTTTTAATTAAATCTTTATTGTTCAGATTATTACAGTTGTTCCTCTTTTTTCCCCCCATAGCTCCCCTCCACCCAGTTCCCACCCCACCTTCTGCCCTTACCCCTGCCATTGTCCTCATCCATAGGTGTATGATTTTTGTCCAGTCTCTTCCCGAACCCCCCACACCCCTTCCCCCCTGAGAATTGTCAGTCCACTCCCTTTCTATGTCCCTGATTCTATTATATTCACCAGTTTATTCTGTTCATCAAATTATTTATCTTCTTAAAGGATACCTTTCAGCATTTCATATAATACTGGTTTGGTGGTGATGAACTCCTTTAGCCTTTTCTTATCTGTGAAGCTCTTTATCTGACCTTCAATTCTGAATGATAGCTTTGCTGGATAAAGTAATCTTGGTTGTAGGTTCTTGGTATTCATCACTTTGAATATTTCTTGCCACTCCCTTCTGGCCTGCAAAGTTTCTGTTGAGAAATCAGCTGACAGTCATATGGGTACTCTCTTGTAGGTAACTGATTGTCTTTCTCTTGCTGCTTTTAGGATACTCTCTTTGTCTTTTGCTCTTGGCATTTTAATTATGATGTGTCTTGGTGTGGTCCTCTTTGGATTCCTTTTGTTTGGGGTTCTCTGAGCATCCTGGACTTGTAAGTCTATTTCTTTCACCAGGCAGGGGAAGTTTTCTGTCATTATTTCTTCAAATAGGTTTTCAATATCTTGCTCTCTCTCTTCTTCTGGCACCCCTATAATTCGGATGTTGGTACGCTTGAAGTTGTCCCAGAGGCTCCTTACACTATCTTCATATTTTTGGATTCTTTTTTCTTTTTGTTTTTCCGGTTGGGCATTTTTTGCTTCTTCGTATTTCAAATCTTTGACTTGGTTCTTGCGCTCCTCTGGTCTGCTGTTGGGTGTCTGTATAATATTCTTTATTTCAGTCAGTATATGCTTAATTTCTAGTTGGTCCTTTTTCATATCCTCGAGGGTCTCACTAAATTTATCGGCGGTTTCTAGAAAATTCTTGAAAAACCTTATAACCGTGGTTTTGAACGCTATACCCAGTCGTTTGCTTTCCTCCATTTCTGTCATTTGTGACCTGTTTCTTTGTCTCCGCATTTTGGCTGCTTCCCTGTGTTGATAGAGTGGTTTTGTGTGCTAGGTGTCCTATAGGGCCCAGTGGCTCAGCCTCCCCAATTACCTGAGGTGGACACTCTTGGTGCACCCCTTTGTGGGCTTTGTGCACAGTCTTGTTGTAGTTAAGCTTTGATTGTTGTAGGTATCACTGGGAGGAATTGACCTCCAGGCCAATTGGCTGTGAGAATCAGCTGTGGTTATGGTGGGAGAACTTCTGTGCTGGAGACACCCTTCTGGGGCAAGACTTGCTTCAGTGGGGCTTTGGTGCTCACTGAGTCTGCCCCCTGAGTGTGTTCCTTATGGATCTGAGGAGTTGTAATCTGGATGGTCCACTCTGACCACTGGGTACACTGGCTCTTGGATCTCTAATGAGGTGCTAATTTAGCCTCTGCCTGAGGCTACCCAGCAGGAGCTATGGAGAGATCTGCAGATTCCTCTTCTTTGTTTGGAGTTTGGAGGTGCCCCGATGAGGCCCAGCTGTGAAGCAATGCAAGCTGCTGTGGGGCCTTGGGCCTTCTTTTTGGATGTTCTGGGTCTCTCTGACCCAGCTGCAGTTAGTTAGGTAATTTTAGATTGCAAAGGGCCAGGGCATTCATATGCAAAAGCCTCTGGGCACAGTTTGGGTGGGGCGGGGTCTCAGGGAATCAACAGGGCGGAGCAAACAGCTATGGCTGATCCTCAGTCCTACCCTAAGAGGACCGGGGTCTCACTGTTCCGCGGTGATCGCTGCAAGCACCTCTGAGAGAAAGCTGCCCTCGAGTTCTGCCCGATGCCAGACAGTCCAGTTTCTCTCCCTATGAGTCTGGGTCCCCAGAGACTCGCCCAGAACTGGCGTTCAGAGCAGTCGGGAGCTTGTGACTCCCTCCCAATTGAAAAAGACAGCTGCGTCCTCAGTTGCCAGCCCTTTCCACGTGCGCCTCTGTACCTCTGCACTTTACTTCCACACCGCACCTCCTCTGAGTCTCAGTGTGCTTTTCTCTTTCCTTCTAGTTGTAGAATTTCCACTCAGCCAGCCTTCCTGTGGTTCTGGATGATGTCCGTTTTGTCTTTTAGTTGTATTTTTGAAGTGGTTGTGCGAGGCAGCAATTTCCGGTGTTTACCTATGCCGCCATCTTGGTTTCAGTCAGCTGTTCGTCTTTGAAGGCATGTTGCTCCATCTGTGTGGTGGTCAGTGACTATGTCTAGGGCACTTACTGTTTTAAAGCAAATTAAAAAATCTTCTGGTAATCAGCTTCTGTGAAATAGTGACTCCTTTTCACCCAGCTGAGCGTGTCTTCCTGGAGTCCGTGATGCTTGTCTCACATCCAGCAGACACCTGCTTCAGTGCCTCCCCCTCCGCAGACAGAGCAGACGAGAGCCTTGACCTGCAGCACAGCTGCAGAGCAGGCTTTCTCTCATCCCTGGCCCCGCCCAGCATCCCCGGGGCCTGTTTCAGAACAGTTCCCAGTTAGCATTTCATTCCTGTAAATACATCTCTAAAATGTAAGGACGTTTTGAATATAGCTTCAGGAGGGACAAGACTTTGCTGAGCAGATCCCACGATCACACCCCACAACTGCTAACCATGATTGTTTGGTGTCATCACGTACGAGGCAGGGAACAGACCCATATGCTGTGTCTGCCTGGAGCTCTGAGAGGAGCAGCCCCGGCAGAGCAGGTGGGCGGGAGAGACCCTGTGGCATGTGGAGTCTTCAGTGGACTGCCCCCTTCATGGGGTTGTAAATCGGAGATTTGCAGGGGACCTCAGGGGACTGTCTCACCTCAGGTGCTTTTTGGAAACTGGCGGAGGATGAGTGAAGACGGGGGTGCTGGTGCCGTGGTGCAGCAGTGAGTCTCGGTCCCGGGAGGAGCGGTGCTGCTGGTGGGGCTGGCGCTGGCACGGAGGGCAGGCCGGGGTTCACAGACGTCCTGCCCGCCTTCCGGCCCAGTGCCTGCACACATGTGTTCACCTTCCAGACACTGTCTGAATTTCCCTGCTGCTTATAACACTTCCGTCTTCTTCCCTTACCAGTAGTATGGACTGCAATCTTAAAAAATATTTTTTCTACTGACAAAGGTAACACATTTATATGAAATTCAAATAAGACAGAAATACAGAAAACAGTCTTATGTAACACTCCAGAGGTAACCACTGTTGATTTATAATTTAACATTTTTTCACATTATGTGCCCAGCACCCAAACTCAGATCATCTTCCATCACCTTTACACCCCTACCCCTTCCCACTGATGACCACCATACTGTTGTCTGTGTTTATGAGTTTGCTCTACATCCCACATCATGAGAGAAGTCATATGGTTCTTAGCTTTTACTGACTGGTTTCGCTAGCACAATATTCTGAAGGTTCATTCATGTTGTTGCAAATGGTAGTATTTCATCTTTTCTTATGGCTGAGTAATACTCCATCGTATATGTGCCACAGCCTCTTTATCCAGTCCTCTATCCAAGGACACTTCTGTTTCCATGTCTTGGGCACTGTGAATAATGCTGTCATGAACATAGGGCTGCATATCTCTTTGCGAAGAAATGTTTCAAGTTTTTCAGGTAGATACCCAGAAGAGGGATTGCTGGGTCATATGGTAACTCTATTCTTTTTTATTTTAATTATTTTTTAAATCCTCACCTGAGGATATTTTTTCCATTGCTTTTCAGAGAGGGAGGGAGGGAAGGAGAGAGAGAGGAAAAAAAACATCAATGTGAGAGAGACACCACCTCCCGCACATGCCTTGACTTGGGGCTGGGGGCGAACCTGCAACCCAGGTATGTGTCCGTGACCGGGAATCAAGCCGACAATCCTTTGGTGTGAGGGCCGACACTCTAACCATTGTGCAATACCAGCCAGGGCGGTAACTCTATTCTTAATTTTTTTTAGGAACCTCCATAGTGGCTGCACCAATTTACATTCCACCCAAAAGAGTTTCATTTTCTTCACAACCTCTCCAACACTTGTTATTACTTGTCCTGTTGAGAAAAGCCATTCTAACAGGTGTATCTCATTGTAGGTTTCATTTGCATTTCCCTAATAGCTAGTGAAGTTGAGCATCTTTTCATATATTTGTTGGCTATTTGTATGTCTTCTTGGGAGAAGTGTGTGTTCAAGTCCTCTGCTCATATTTTTAAAAATATATTTTATTGATTTTTTTTACAGAGAGGAAGGAAGAGGGATAGAGAGTTAGAAACATCGATGAGAGAGAAACATCTATCAGCTGCCTCCTGCACACCCCCTACTGGGGATGTGCCTGCAACCAAGGTACATGCCCTTGACCGGAATCGAACCTGGGACCCTTCAGTCCGCAGGCCGACGCTCTATCCACTGAGCCAAACCAGTTAGGGCCCTCTGCTCATTTTTTAATTGGTTTGATCCCCAGTCGGGGTGCATACGGGAGGCAATTGAGCGATATTTCTCACATTGATGTTTCTCTCTCTCTCTCTCTCTCTCTTTCTCTTTCTCTCTCCCAATATCAATAAAAACATATCCAGGGGTGAGGATTAAAAAAAAAAAGTTCTACTGGAGAGCATTATGCTAAGTGAAATAAGCCAGTCAATGAAGGAAAAATACCACATGATCTCACTCATTCATGGATAATAAAGACCATTACAAACTTTTGAACAATAATAGATACAGAGGCAGAGCTGCCTCAAACTGATTGTCAAACTGCAGTGGGAAGGCCAGAGAGGGTTGGGGGGCAGAAGGGAGGGGAGTAAGAGATCAACCGAAGGACTTGTATGCATGCATATAAGCATAACTAATGGACATAAGACACTGGGGGGTAAGGGAGGGCAGGGGATTGTCAAGGGCGGGGGGAAAAAGGACACATATGTAATACCCTTTGTAATACTTATTATAATATTTCTTTAAAAAGAATAATAAAAAAAATAAATAAAAAAAAATAAAATATATTTGCAAATGGCAAAAAAAAAAAAAAAAAGTTCTATGCATTTTATTACCTGTGTAGGGTTGTGTCTCCACCATCACAGTCAAGTACCGAACAGTTCCAAAACCACCAGGGTCCTTGGTGTGGCCCTTTTAACTGCTCCCACCTTTCTCCTGCCCGTACCCCGTCACTCATCCCCAACCCCTGGCAACCAGTGATCAGTTTCTATTTCTAAAATTGTGTTATTTCAAAACGTTCAGTTAAACCATATAATACATAGCCTTTGGGAATTAGCCTTTTTTCTTTTTCAGCATAATTCCCTGTAGCGTCCTCCAAGTTGTGTGTTTCACTAGTACAGTAGTGTGCTCCTTTTTCTTGCAGGGTAGTGTGCTATGGCATATGCACACCACAGTCTGTTTATCTCGGCTGATTTCCGAATCTCGGTAGTGATGTCCCTCGTGTCATTCCCAATAATCTTTCTCTAGGAGCTTAATCGCTTCAAAGAGCCCTCCTCCCACCTCTTCCTCTCCTCTTTGTCCTGTGCCCCCCTCTCCCTCTTTCTCCTCTGTTCCTCCTCCTCCCCTTCCTCCAGCTCAGAGTGTGGCTGACCTGCCCCAGCGGGGGCTTCTTCTCGGAGTCCCATTGTTCCCAGTGGAGCCCTGGGTCTGCCCAGCACAGTGACCTGCAGACACACAGCCAAGAGGGACTCTGCCCAGACTGCTTCCTTCCCCTGCTCGCTCACCTGCAGCCCCCGCTGAGCAGCCCACCCAGTGCTGGCTGCTGCGCCCCTCTCCCCCGGTGGTTTCATGCTTCATGCTTAGCTGTTCTCATGTTGTTGACGTGGTCACCAGCCAGCGCACATCCCTGCCTCTTCCTTTCTGAAGCCTTGGACCTGGCTCCCTTCCCCCACACACGGGCCTGTGGTGACTGGCCGGCTCGTGTGCTCTGTGCTCTCCAGGTCGGCGTCCTGGCAGCTCATTCTGTTGAAGAAACTTGAGCCAGCGGGTCCCGAGTGGCTGCTGTGCACAGGCTGCTGTGTGGTCTCACGCGGGCATTGGTGTCATGTTCCCATGGAGGCTCACCTGCAAGCAAACCTGTTGTCCTGCCCCCCGCCCCCCACCTGTAGGACGGACTTCCTGTGTTCAGGTCTCTGCTGTCCTTGCAGAGGCTTTCTCACAGCTTTTTAGGTCTTCCCATGTTTCTGCTCGGCATGATGGGAAAGTCACCTTTCTCATGAGTGATCTCCCTCCAGGGGCATCTCATGGTGCGGGGCTGGCCCACTTGCTTACCAGGGTGTTTGGCTTCAGGTGATTGTGTTCCTGAAGAGGAAGGACACGTTCATCAGCCTGGTCCTGAAGCACATTGGCACCTCGGCCCTCATGGACCTGCTGCTTCGCCTGGTCAGCTGCGTGGAGCCTGCTGGGCTCCGGCAGGAAGTCCTGCGGGTGAGTGTGTGGGCCCCGCTCTCTGGTGTGCCTGCAGATTCGCGATGGTGGTCACAGCCTGCACAGCAGGCTGGACCGAGTGAAGGGGCTCCGCACTGACGTGCCGGGCACTCCCCGCTTCCCACGCCGCTCGCTCGGGGCCTCCCTCTGGGGCCGTTGGGCTCTTGTCAGGGCTGGGCTGGACTCTGCACCCTTTCCATTGTCCTTTCTCCGTCCGTCAGAAGCAAGAGCAGCACGTTCCTTCTCCCCCCACTCCGCTGCCTCTGCTTTCCTCACCGCCCCGCCCCGCCCCATGGTCAGGCAGGAGCTCCGGGCGGCTCTGTGCCCTGCAGACTTGAGGAAGGCAGAGCAGACGGACTCCATGCAGGGAAAGGGCAGAGACCACAGGGCCTGTTGCTTGTCCTACAGTGTGTGCCCGGTCTGTCCTGATGGTGCTTACGGCCGTAGCTCCCTGAGGGCTTTCCCAGAAAGGGGGCCGGGGAGGGCTTCTAACCCAGAGAGGCAGGAGGTCAGTGCTGGCAGCCTGTCCCTGGTGCTTGGTGGGGTTTGGTTGCCGTGCAGTTTAAAGTAGACTAAACCATTGGTCCTCCTTGCTCACTTCCCAGCCCCTGGAATCGGGTGGGTGGCAGTGCTCATCAAAGTGGCAGGGCTCAGTCCTAGGCTAATGGTCCGTCCCTCGGTGAGCCTCCCACTAAGACCAGTCACAGCCCACGCCCCCAGCGGGCGCAGCATCGCATCTGCTCTTCAAGCTGGAGGGAAGGCTGCCCTGCCCTCACCATCTGGGTGAGGAGGTGTGGGGGGATCTGGGCGTGACCCAGGCTGCCCGGCCACCTTGCCCTTGAACCCCCGAGTGTCCAGCACGTCAGCCCTGGCGGGACTCCTGCGGCCTCACCAGGCAGGGTCTTGGTGGTTCTGATCTTGGAAAGGGCCGGTGCTGTAGGAGCAGAGTCCGAGCCCTGGCCGGGCGCGTCTTCCTGCACACCCAAGGGTCATGGGCTCCATTCCGGGTCAGGCTCCTACCCAGGTTGTGGGTTCGATCCTCCGTCGGGGCATGTACGGGAGGCAATCGATCGATGTTTCTCTCTCTCTCCGTTTCTTCCTTGCTCTCCTAAAAATAAAAATAAAGACATATCCTTGGATGAGGATAAAAAAAAAAAACAGCAGCTGCGCTGGGCCAGCACTGGGAGAGCTGGTGCTCAGGTGGGCTCCTCAGGCAGAGCTGGTGTGTGCTTGAGTCCACCCCGTTAGGACACAGACGGTGCTTCCTCCCCTATGAACATCAGGTCACTGCCTGTTCTCTCTGGGCCTGGGGGCACGTGTTGGGCAAAGAGCCTGTGCCCCGGAACCTGGTGGGCGGTGCTCTGTGCACGGAAGGCGTTTCCGTGTGGCTAGATGTGAGCAGAGCCATCACAGCCTCCTTTCCCTTCCAGTGGCTCAATGAAGAGAGGATCATCCAGAGACTCGTGGAATTGATCCACCCCAGGGAGGATGAAGATGTGAGTACACGTGCACGCCTCAGAGCCCACCTCGCCAGGAGCCCCTCACTGGGCCATTGGGCAGCGCCCGCTGCTGCGTCCGAGGGGCACGGCAGCCTTTCCTCCCAGGAGGACCAGGGCACACACCTCGTCCTGTTGAGCACTGACTCAGAGACTTCTTTACTGACGAGTAATGCACACGTACTATGCAGAGCAGCTCGCACAGAATTGTGTTAGTTTTCTATGCTTGAGTAACAAATTGCCCCAAAACTTACTTGCTTATAACAACAAGTATTTTTTATCAGTTTCTGTGGGTCAGTGATGTGGACACAGCCTAGCAGGTCCTCTGCCCATGGTCACTCAGGGCTCAACTGGGGGAGGCGGGTTTGCTTCCAGGGTCACCAGTGCCTCGGTCACTGGACTGTCTGCAGGACTCAGGTCCTTGAGGGCGACTGGCCGGGCCAGCCTCAGCCCCAGGCCCTGGGGCCTCTCCACAGGGCAGCCCGCAGTGTGGCTCGGCTTCCCTTGGGGAGAGCAGGCGGGGGCGGCTCCTGCAGGCTCTCCTCGGAGCGCGAGGCTCTGCTGTGCTCTGCTCCCTGCAGGGGAGTGACTGGTTCTGGCCGTGCTCTGGCCGGAAGGTCCCCTGCCAGGGAGAAGCATGGGGTGCCAGTGGGCTCCCTCCCTCCCCGTGGTAACCACTGGGAGCGGGCGGGGTGCTTCCTGAGGGGCCCTTTCTCCACGTGACGAGGCCCGCGCTTCCTCAGCAGCTCTGAGAGCCTCAGCTGCTTCCAGGCCACTCTGCTCTTGGTCCCTCATCCCCCCAAGGTGTCTGTGCCGATGCCCCATGAGCGTGAGCGTGGGGGGCTGACAGGCCTGTCCACGGGCCACAGGCAGGTGCGAGGCCACAGAGCCAACCTGGCTGCTTCTGTTTCTCCCTAAGATGGTGCAAGCCCGTCCTTTAGCCACGTGTCCTGATGCCTCGACAAGGGGCCAGGGCTGCATGACTAACCGTGTCCACGGCCCCGAGGAAACCCCTGTGGTCCGCAAGGGCCCTGGGCAGCTCTACGTTTCCATGGGGTCCGATTCCCTCAAGCACGGCGTCCTTTGTCGTCTGTGTTTTCACAGGACCCCTTCTGAGTACCAGAAGCTCCTTTTAGTTTAAAATGCAGTATCAGTGAGGTGGTCACCTACGCAGTGTAGCTCAACATGGGTCCGAGGGGCAGTCGTCCCTGCGAGCCAGTGGAGCATTGAGAGCCCTGGAACTTGACAGTCCAGTGCGCCTTGACAGTGGGAGCAGAGCAGACCCCTCGGGAATGACCTGGTTTAGGGGTGTCCCAGCTCCCAGAAGACGAGCAGCGGGGCTCTGTCCGCTGGCCGGTGCTGACACGTCCCCTGGCCCTGACGGAGCGCCATGTCCCTGTCTTTGCAGAGGCAGTCCAACGCTTCCCAGACGCTCTGTGACATTGTCCGGCTGGGCAGGGAGCAGGGCAGCCAGCTGCCCGAGGCCCTGGAGCCGGACCCCCTCCTCGCAGTGCTGGAGTCGTGAGTGCTGCGGGCTAGTGGGGTGCTGGCGGGTGCCGGTGGGTGGGGTCTCTGAGTTGGGAGCGCGTCTCCAAGCTGGCCCTGTAAACCGCAGACAGCCACTCCCTCTGGTTCGGACTCTGAGCTGGCTGTGAAGTGCTCACCCGGACCCAGAGCTAATTTGAGGGGCCTGTTTCCCATGGGAGGTCTCCAGGCAGGTCCCCCGAGTGCAGGCCAGCAGGGGCGCACCCCCACGGGAGGCAGGGGAGGGAGGCGTGCTCTGTCTGCTCTGCTCCAGGCAGTGACCGTGTGTGACAGGCAGGACTGCGTGGAGCAGCTTCTGAGGAACATGTTTGACGGGGACCAGACGGAGAGCTGCCTCGTCAGCGGGACGCAGGTGCTGCTGACCTTGCTGGAAGCCAGGCGGGCTGGGTGAGTGCCTCGTGGGGAGGGCATCGCCCGGCGCTGGGCACCACCCTTCACGGCCGGCGGCTGAGTATGGGCCGTCACCTGGGAAAGTGCTCTCAAGGCCTCAGGCGCCCTCCTCTCTGTAAGTCACCAAACCTCTTGGGATGAGGGGGGCGTTGGGCAGGGGAGGGAGATGCCACGGAGGCCTGGGCTGTCCCCGTCTCCATCTGCTTCCTCATCCACAGGACAGAGGGCCTGGTGGACACCTATTCTCAGGGACTGGAGAGGCTGTGCCCCGTCAGTGGCAGCGTCCTGCACGGCATTGAGCCGAGGCTGAAGGACTTTCACCAGCTCCTGCTCCACCCGCCAAAGGTACCGGACCGCAGACAGCAAAGCGCCCCACGGTGTATGCGGACGCGTGGACACACTCGTGCTGCTGTTCCCTGACCCGACTTGAGAACCAGGCCGATGCCATGGCCTGTGTCAGACCCCCTGCTGCATGTCCATCTGCACTGGGGCCTGGTGGGGGGCATTTGCAGCCCCCAGATGACTTGCATTCTGAGAGCCCACGCTCACCGTCTGCCTGGCCTCTGAGTCGGGGCACCAGCCAAGGGCCAGGGGTCCCAGAGGAGGCCCCGTGCTCAGCTCAGCAGCTCTAGGGGGTGCTGGGGTCACGCTGAGGAGGCTCGCCCTCTCACCGCCCCCCAGGCTGCCTCCCCCACCAGAAAGTAAGCTTCACAAAGGTAGAGATTCTGGAACGTTCTGTTAACAAAAAGGTGGCTACGTGATGCTGCATGTGCGGGATCAGAGAAGACCCGCGTGTAGTCTAAGAGTTTCCAGGTGGCCCTGGGAGCGCTGGTCCTGCCTCGGCACAGATCTCTCACTCCAGGGTGCTCCCCCCTGTGGCTGGGTGAGCCTCTGGGTGCAGACCCCGCACTCACTCTGATGCCTCCTTCCCTCTCGCAGGCAGTGCTGCCTCGAGGAAGGCCCCCTCCCCGCCTCCCCGAGCTGTGCCACAGCGTGGACCCCAGCCGGGCCCTTGAGCAGTGGTCACGCTGGGCTGCCAGGGTCAGTGAGTGGTGCTCTGTGTTTACAGAAAGCCGCAATCCTGACCACCATCGGCGTGCTGGAGGAGCCCCTCGGGAACGCCGGCCCCCCCCCCCCCCCCCCCCCCCGCCTCATGGCTGCCCTGCTGCACACCAACACGCCCAGCATCAACCAGGAGCTCTGCCGGCTCAACACCATGGGCTTGCTGCTGGTGAGGGTCCACTGCCTCCCCCCTCCCCCACGCGGCCGTGGGCAGGCCAGGCAGGTGCCCAGGGCAGGCCCAGCGGGCAGGCATCTGGACCTCAGCCCTGGGGGTGGGCCTGTCCTCGGGAAGCTCTGGTTGGTCCTGAGACAGGCCCAGGCTGACCACAGCCTGAGTGAAGGTGGGACAGCCCGGCCGCCTTGGTGCAGCTCGAGGAGATTGCCCTGCGAGCAGAGGCAGGTGTCTGTCTGTCTGAGGGAGGGGCAATGAGGTCACGCCCTTCCAGACCTGCCTCATGGAGGACTTGGGTTTTAGCCCTTCAGCACAGAGCACCTTCGAGGAGCAGCTGCTCGCTCTCCACAGGGCACCCAGCACTTCCCGTCAGAGCCAGTGGGGGTGCCTCCACTCAGTGCCTGGAGGACGCCTGGGTGTCTGAGGAGAGGGCCCGCCAGGCAGAAGGGGGTGCTGAGGGGAGGGGCATGGCTCTGAGGGGGCACCACAGGCAGATGCAGTCCCCAGGCTTCTCAGGGGCCTTGCCCTTGGGCCTCTGCTCTCAGAAGGAGCCAGCCTTGGAGCTGGGCCTGGAGTACTGGCCTCTACAGGTTCTTCCAGATTTGGAAACCCCAGTGGGTTATGAAGGACTTGTCTTTTCCTTTCTCTCTCTCTCTCTCTCTCTCTCTTTTTTTTTTTTTAGCTTTATGTCTTTTTTTATTGATTAAGTTATTACATATGTGTCCTTATCCCCACATTGCCCCCCATTTGTCTGTGTCCATTGGTTAGGCCTATATGCATGCATATAAGTCCTTTGGTTGATCTCTCCCCCTTACCCCCACCCTCCCCTACCTTCCCTCTGAGGTTTGACGGTCTGATTGATGCTTCTCTGTCTCTGGATTTGTTTTTGTTCATCAGTTTATGTTCTTTATATTCCACAAATGAGTGAGATCATGTGATATTTATCTTTCTCTGACTGGCTTACTTCACTTAGTCCTTTTCCTCTCTTAAAAATTGTTTTCTCTTTTCCACCCTCTTTTTATGTTTACTGTGGTAAAAAAATACGTAACATAAAATTTACCGGCTTAATAATTTTAAGGGTTCAATTAGTTCAGTAGCATTAAGTACATTCACAGTTTATATAACGACTCCACTGTCTATTTGCAGAACTTTTTTATCTTCAAACAGAAACACTGACCATTAGGCAGTCAGTCCCCATGCCTCCCACACCCCCTCTTCCCCCACCCTACTTTTTGCCTCTGAGTTTGGCTGCTGTGGGGCCTCATGTACGTGGCATCACACCGTGTTTGGCCTTTTGTGTGTTGCTTGTTTCACTGAGCACATTGTCTTCAAGGTTCATTCATCCCTGTGGCGGCCGGTGTCAGAATGTCCTTCTTTATGGCTGAATCACCTTCCATTGTAGAGGAAGACACACTTTGTCCATTCCTTAGTTGATGGATGTGTGGGTTGCTTTCCCCTTTGGCTGTTTTATTTATTTTTATTGACTTTAGAGAAAGGAAGGGAGAGGAAGAGAGAGAAACATCAATCATGAGAGAGAATCGTCATTGATTGGCTGCCTCCTGCACGACCCCTACTGGGGATCAAGTCCGCAGCCCAGGCATGTGCCCGTGACCAGAATCTAACCCAGGACCCTTCAGTTCCCAGGCCGACGCTCTAGCCACTGAGCCACACCAGCTAGGGCCCCTTTGGCTGTTTTGAATGATGCTGCTATAAACATGGATGTGCAGATTCCTGTTTGAGTCCAGCTTTCCCTTCTGGTGAACATGTGCCCAGAAGTGGGGTTGATGGGTCACGTAGTCGTTCTGTGGCCAGCGTTCCGAGGAAGCAGCGGTTTTCCACAGTGGCTGCGCCGCTTTCCTTCCTGCGAGCAGTGTAGGAGGGTTCTCGCGTCCACATCCTCGCCAAACGTGTTTTCGTTTTTCTGTAAAGATGGCCGTCGTCATGGTTTGAAGTGGTCTCGTGGTGGTTTGATCTGCATTTCCCTAATGGTTGGTGATGCCAAGCACCTTTTCGTGTGGTTTGTTCGCCGTTTGTGTATTTCCTTTGAACAGCTGTCCAAGTCCTTTGCCCATTGTTGAGTCAGGTGGACCTGTGGGTCACGAACAATGAAAATACATCCTGCATATCAGATATTTACATGACGATTCATAACAGTAGCAAAATTGCAGTTATGAAGCAGCAACGAAAATCATTCTATGGTTGGGGGTCACCACAATATGAGGAACTGTATTAAAGGGTCGCGGCATTAGGAAGGTTGAGAACCACTGGTTTATAGTGTCCTTTGACACACACAGGTTTTTAATTTTAATGAAGTTCAATTTCTCTGTTGGTGTCATATCCAAGAAATCATTGCCAAATCCACTGTCATGCAACTGACCCCTTTGTTTTTTTTCTATAATTTTAGCTCTGTCAGGTCTTCGATCCATTTTGAATTAGTTTGTAAATGTAGCACATGGTGAGGGTTCCACTTCATTCCACTGCCTGTGGATGTCCAGTTCCCCAGCACCATGTGTGGAAAAGACTGTCCTTTCCCCATTGACTGGTTTGGCATCCTGCTGGGACTCAGTGGGCCATGTACGTGAGAGTTTATTTCTTGACTCTCAACTCTCTTGCCTTGGTCTCCATGTCTGTCCTCACACCAGGACTACACGCTGCTGATTACTATCATTTTGTAGTAAGTTTTGAAATGAAGTGTGAGCCCAACTTTTTTTGGGGAGGTCAAGATTTTCCTTTGGGGATCCCTTGTGATTCCCTATGAATCTTAGGATGGGTTTTTCTATTTCTACAAAAAAAAAAACCAAGCCATTGAGTGGAATCTTGAAGAGACTGTAGTGTCCGTGGGTCACTTGGTGGTGGCGTCCGCTTCACAGACCCGTCTTCCCGCCTGAGCCTGGTGCTTCTCGGGGACTCGGGTCGTCTTTGCTCCCGTCGCCGGCCGGTGCTGCAGTTTCAGCGTGCACGGCTCTCACCTCCTGGGTTCATTCATTCCTAAGTGTTTTCTGTTTTTTGGATACTAATGTAAATGGAGTTATTTTCTTAAAAACTTTTTTGGATTGTTAGTGTATAGAAATGCAGCTGGTTTTTGTGTGTTTTGTATTTGGAACTTGTTTATTAGGTCTAACAGTTTCTGTGAAATGTGTAGAGTTTTCTTCATATTAGATCATGTCATCTGTGAAAAGAGATAATTCAGCTTCTTCCTTTCCAACTTGGACACTTTTTCTATCTCTCTCTTCCCTCGTTGCTCCGCTAGGACTTCGTACGGTGCTGAGCAGAAGTGGCGGAAGCAGGCTGCAGGCCCTGTCCTGACTGTAGAGGAGAAGCCTGCAGCCTGTCGCCAGTTAGCATGTGTTTGCTGTGGGCTTGTCCTGGGGCCCTTTGTCGTGTTGAGCAGGTTTCCTTCTGTTCCTAGTGTATTCAGTGTTTTTATTTTTGAGAATTGTTGAGCTTGGTCATCAGCTGAGATGATTATATGGTTTTCGTCCTTTGGGCAGTAGACACTGACCATCATGATTGATTGATTTACATATTGAATCATCCTGGCATCCAGGAATAAAACCCACACTGTCACGGTGTGTAATCTGTTTAATGTGCTGCTGAATTTTGCTGATATTTTGTTGAGGATTTTTGTGCACATCCTGCCCCGCTGTACCTTCCCTCCCTCTGTGTAGGCAGCAGAGTCTAGGATGTAGGCTGCTGTGGCCTCTGCTCTGTGTGAGGTGCCAGGGGGGTGCAGACAGGTGAACCTCGCCGCCTCGCTGTGGCCTCCTCACCTGTAAGGGTCCGAGATTCAGGGGCAGCGGTGCTTGTTCCCCGCCCCGCCCCGCCTGGAAGAGGCCGGAGCGTCAGCTGGTGAAGCTCCGGCTGGGCCCCTCTGGGTTCCTGTGGGCGTGTCCGTACCTGCACCTCCTCGTGTGACTTCCCTTCTGGGTGTTTGCGAATTTAACACACTTCCACTGGCTCACGGGTCAAGACACAATCCTAAAGGAAGAATAGGAATCCTACATAATAGAATGTGTAGAATGTAGCTAACAGGGATCTTACTAGGAAATACACAGCCTTTTAAAAACACACTGATAGAGAGGCTCCAGGTGAGTTAAGCTTCTGATTGGAGACAGAAAGAATGGCCGTCGGGCATGTTCAGATGAGAGCTGAGCGCGGGCTCTGCAGAGGTTTCTCACAGGGAGGCTCTCGGGCGCTGCCTCGCGCCTGCCGCCTGCCGCCTGCCACGGCCTCTCCCTGCCTGTCCCCAGGACCTGTTTTTCAAGTACACCTGGAATAACTTCCTGCACCTCCAAGTGGAACTGTGCGTGGCCGCGATTCTCTCCCACGCCCCCCGGGAGGACAGGGCTGAAGCCAGTGGACCCGAGAGCGGGGACTCGGAGAGCCAGCTGCCTGCTGCCAGCCACCCCGAGAGCACGATGGTGACCCATGTGAGTCCCGCCAGGCGCTGGTGGCGCTGCGTGCTGAGCCCGGCCACACGGCTGAGGCCCCTCCCCCCGCGTTTTCTTTTCTGATCCTCACGTGACCTGGGTGAGCTGCCCTCCTCTTGACCATGAGAGAGGAAATCACAAAGAAAGGGCATGAGAAAACATTCCGGGATCTGGGGTCCTTTGAGTCCACATGCATGAATCCTGGACGAGACGCATCTCTCTCCTTTCCTACTCACCCTGGAGCGCTTCGCACGATGCTCACCTCCAGACCACCTGCTTGCTTGCCTGCTAAGCCCACTCGGTTCACAGAGGGTGGAGGGGAGCACGCAGCCCCTCGGACCTGACCAATCAGCCTGTCCCCCCAGCTATTCCAGAAGTGCTGCCTGGTCCAGAGGATCCTGGAGGCCTGGGAGGCCAATGACCACACACAGTAAGAACCCCCGGGGCTCCGTGGGAGGTGTGGTTTCCAGAAGGGGCTTCTGCTGCTGGGCTGCCAGGGAGGCCGGGACCTGAGCTGACACGAGCCAGGCAGTCACCGGGCCGAGCTGGGCTCCTTCCCCTCAGGCTCCTCACCGGCCTGGCTCCTCTGGGGCCTCCTTCACCCTTTACTCCCCCCCCCTCCCCCCTCGCCCGTCCTGTGCCCACAGTGTGTCCCAAATCCCCCATTTCTCCATCCCAGCATCAGTCACTTCTACCATTGAGCCCTTGAACCCTGAAGAGAGTGTCCAGGCCACTTCCTGCTTCCTCCCTGTCCCACGCGGCCTCTGTGTGAGCAGCTGGGCTCTTTCTGAAACACAGATGGTGTCACTTCTGCCTGAAACTCCTGGCCACCCGGGTCCCAGAGTGGCCCTCAGGGCCCAGTGTGGCAGCCCTCCCACTGCCTTGCCCTCTGCCCTGCCTGCTGCTCCTGGGGGTACCTCCCTCCCCGGGTCTATCCCTCATCTCCTGCTCTTACTGAACCCGAATGTCAGTGCAGCCACGGCTGGCGGCTTCCCCGGTCAGTGCACATGGTGCCTGGGAGGCCCTCCCCACACCTGTGCTCCCAGATTGCGTGTTTGTGTGCACGTGTGCGGGTCTGAGAGCTCCCACGGCTCTCACCGGGGGTCTGAGGTGCCCAGCAGGCTTCCACCTGTCCCAGCTTCCCCAGGGGCCAGTGCCCTCCCTGTCTCCTGGGCTTGCCTCTGCCCGGCTCCCCAGCTCAGGTGCTCACTTGCTCACCCCGCTTCCTCCTCTGGGTTCATCAGGCTCTTCGGAGAGAGAACGTGGTTGGCAGCAGGCTCTGTCCACTACCGTCAAGGGCTGTGTTGTAGACGTGTGGCCGTCTCACAGGGAGGCTACTGAGCGTCAGGGACGCCAGGATAGGACGTGCTCTGCTTTGGGCTGTGGGTGTGGAGACGTTCACAGCAGCGTGGGAGGCAAAGGTGGACAGAGCCAGGGCGAGCACTCCCACACCTTGAGCTCAGTGAGGGGAGCGACCCGCCGATCCAGGGCCACAACAGGCGCTCGGGCCCTGCGTCGTCCTTGTCTCCTTGGAGCCGGCCACGTCTCCTGCTGCTGGACTGGGCATTTCCCTGGGCAGTAGGCCCTGGGCCGTGCTGGGAGGGCCTGGGCACCGGGACAGCTGGTGTCTGCGTGCAGGGGAGGGGCGCAGCCAGACGGGTCGCAGGGCTGCAGGGCTGAGCAGGCCCTGCTGGTATGTGGGGAGTGCAGGCTTTGAGCCCGTTCTCTGGTCTGCACACGGGGTGGGAGCAGCATCTCCCAACGCAGGCGAGGCCATGAGGAGGGACTGGGGGGCGATGGGCAAGGCCCAGGCCTGGCAGCTGCCTTCATGCTGCCCTTCGCTTCCAGGGCAGCAGGTGGCATGAGGCGCGGGAACATGGGCCACCTCACCCGGATCGCCAACGCGGTGGTGCGGAACCTGGAGAGGGGTGCCATGCAGACGCCCGTCGGCGAGGTTATCCAAGGTGAGCCCTGGCCCGGGTCTGGCTGCCGTGCCTCACGGGGTCTTCCCTCGGCTGGGTGTGGGCCCCGGCGCCCGTTCTGTTGGGCAGACGTCTGCTCACGCTCAGGGCACACCACGCAGTCCAGCTGTTCTCTGAGCCAGGCAGCCCCTCCCCGCCAGGCCTCACCTCTGCCCTCGGCCTGCCCCCTGGGCTGCTTCCTGCATCGAGATGCAGGGCCACCCCCTGGCAGCTTGTGCCCTTACCCTTCCATCTCGTCCTGGCACAGCCTGCAGCTCCAGCTTCACCAGCTGAGCCGGGAAGGGCCCATGTGGCCTCACTGGGGAGGAGGGTGCCAGGCAGACTGAGCAGGGTTTGCCCAGGATACAAGAGGCAGACAGGTGGGTGGACTGGGCGATGGCCAGGCGGTGGAGTGTGATGGGGGAGGGGGGGTGCGGTGCAGGTGCTGTGAGCCCAGCGCGGGCACGGGGTGCACTGGCGTTCAGTTGAGTTGTGCTGCTGGGGAAGCAGCCTGTAGATGGTCGTCAGTCAGGCCGCAGGCGTGGCCTTGCCGGTGTGTCTCCACGTGGCAGCCTGTGGCCGCAGGGCAGGTGTGAGCCCAGGAAGGGGTGTTCTCAGTCAGTGGCCTCAGGCTGGGGTCAGGCCTCCTGGTCCATCGTTCTCACGATGAGGGTGGGGGCCCAGGTGGGGAGGCGACGGGCAAGTGGGAAGCTCTTGGCTGTCATCTTCCCTCACCGTTTCCGGGGGCGTGAATCGGAGGCTCCTACTTCACCAGAAAAATGGGTGGGGCGTGCGGGTTGTGCAGAGGCCGGGCCATCGGCCGCTTTGTTACAGAAGCCGATGCTGGCGTGTCTGTGTCAGGGCCCCTTGGGGTCCCTTGGGGTCCCTTGTGCACCAAGTAAACTGGGGCTCTGACACCCGCCGAGTCGGGCCCTGTGCCCGCACAGGCCGCCTGGGACCCTGCAGTGGCTCTCGGGACCAGGCAGCACTTCCCTTGCAGGGCTGCCTGCGGATTGCCGTGGGCGCTGGGAGAGCTTCGTGGAGGAGACGCTGACGGAGACCAACCGCAGGAACGCCGTGGACCTGGTGAGGAGTCTCGTCTGCTTGTGCTGCAGCCTCTGCTCCGTGTCCAGACACAGACCCTCTGGCCACAGGCCTGGGCCATCCACGTGCGGGCCTGAGGCCCCGAGCAGAGCTGCTGTGGCCGCTCGGTCCCCTCCCTGTCGTGTCAGGAGGCCCAGTGTGGTCTCCGAGGCCTGTGCCCAGACCCAGTGTGGGCTGCAGGTGGGGAGCAGGCTGGGCACCAGCCCCGGGCGCCAGCTCACTCCTGCCAACTCATGCCCACCCTCTGCTGTTGCAGGTAAGCACCCACCTCCACCCCTCGAGCGAGGATGAGGACATGGAGGGCGTGTTCCCTAACGAGCTGTCCCTTCAGCAGGTGCGTGTGGCCAGGCCCTTCCCCGCAGTCCTAGCGGCACTGAGGCCTCTAGGGGTCCCGCGGCATCTCACCAAACTGCCGAGGGAGACGGCGAGGGGAGCGGTGCTCCTTGTGCCTGGCCCTGCCCCTCCCCCTGTGATGAGGGGAACCTCCCCCCCAAGCCATTTACATGGATGGGGCCCTTGGGGACACAGCAGGTGAATTACAAGTTCAATAGGCTGTTTGGGTGTGTCCCTGAGCGGGAGTCTGAGGCTGTGCCCGTCCCCCAGGCCTTCTCCGAGTACCAGGTCCAGCAGATGACGGCCACCTTCGTGGACCAGTTTGGCTTCAATGACGAGGAGTTTGCAGACCAGGACGATAGCGTCAAGTGAGCCCAGAATGTGCCTGGCTGCCTCCCTCGCACACCACAGCGCCGATTTGTGCCGTCACCCCTCCCCCACCCCCACCCCCACCCCAGGCCCTTTCGGAAGGGTGGAGGTGGGCTCTGCTAGACCTGCCCCATTCCTCAGCTGAGCCAGGTGTGAGCTGTGTGGGAGGGGCCGGGCAGAGAGGGTCCCTCGCAGCCTCCAGGCTCCCCCAGGGAGGGCAGGTCATTTCTCCCCAGTCCCCAGGCTGCCCCTCAGAGCCGGGGAGAAAGCAAATGAGCCCAGGGCATGGGCCCCACCCGGGTGACCCACAGCCCTGGACTGGCCGTGGAGCCGGCCTTGTGCTCTCAGCCCCACTGCTCTGGGCTAGACTCCCTCGGCCTCCAGCCAGCCCCTGGCGCGCCCACCACGCTGCCGCCTGTGAGGGGCTCACCCAGATGCCACACACTGAGCGGCTGTTCTTCTTCCAGCGCTCCCTTCGACAGGATCGCAGAGATAAACTTCCACATCGACGCCGACGAGGACAGCGTGAGTCTCCACTCAGTGTTTGTTGGAGGTGGACGGACACGGCGGTGGGTGGGCAGCGGGGGCCAGGCCTCGGGAGCTGTGTGAACACGTGGCTCCCACAGCCCAGCGCGGCTCTGTTTGAGGCCTGCTGTGGGGACCACATCCAGCCCTTTGACGACGACGAGGACGATGACATCTGGGAGGACAAGGAGGCCCACTGTGCTGCCCGGGGCCTGGGCAGAGCCAGGTGTGTGCCCGCCCGCCCTGCCTCAGCTTCCCCGAGGGACACAGAGGCCCCTGGACGGGTGTGTACCCCAGCCATGCCCGGTCGTGACATCCCCCTGAGCTGACTGTGCTTCCCCCCCAGGTTTGGGGGCCCTCCCGCCACAGAGAGCTGCCCAGAGAACGGCCTGGCGCGTGGAGACCGGGATGGGGAGGAAGCCAATGGAGATGTGGCTCCAGCAGGGGCTCCTCAAGCCGCTGCCCAAAAGGGCAGTCCTCATGTGGAAGGTGGCTCAGAAGGTCGGTGCTTGGGGTGCAGCGTTCAGGCTGGGCAGGGGCACAGGTGACAGAGGACTGGGTGCCCTGGCGGGTGCTCCTAGGGGTCTGCCACCTGCTGACCTGTCTGCGCTCTGGAGTGCGTGGTCCTGAGGGCTCCCCATGCCCCAGCGACCAGGGCCATGCTGAGCTCGGTCCTGACGGCCCTCAGCCACACGCCCAGCAGCCCGGTCGGGGGGCTGCCACTGCTCTGTGTCTGGCTGCATCTGGGCCGAGGGCTCAGGGCCACTCACTCGTCTCCTCTGGCAGGTGCCACGTGGACGGTGTTTGATGAGCCAGCGAGCTCGACCGCTGCCACCCCGGGAGTGGCAATGGACGTGGGATCCAGTGTGTGGGCAGCCAGGGCCCCCAGCACCACGGCTCTGGAGGAGAAAGGCTGGGCCAAGTTCCCCGACTTCCAGCCCTTCTGCTGGTGAGGAGGCAGGGCAGGCGGCGGCCATGCCCGTGTCGGGCAGCGTCTCCCTGCACGGCCTCAGCCTTGGCTTTGTTCACAGCTCCGAGTTGGGGCCCAGGTGCAGCTCCCCAGTGGACGTAGGACCCGGCGATGCCCAGGGCGGCCTGAGCCAGGGCCCAGAGAGAACCCGTGAGTCGGAGCAGCTCTGATGGCAGGGCAGCGGGCAGAGTGGCCCAGGCCCAGGAGGGACGGAAGGCCTTTGAGCCGCCCTTGGAGGGAGGGGCTGCCCCTGCATCTGTCTGTGCCACCGGGACCCCTGGCAGCCTCCTCATGCCTCCCATGCCCTGGGCCGCCTTGGTGGCAGCTGGGGGGCCTGTCCAGAGGCTGGGAAGCCCCAGGGTGTCCAGGGCCACGCAGGGAGGGGAGCTCCTTCGCTGACAGACACACCCCTTGTCAGGCGGTGTGCAGACAGGTTCTGTCCCAAGTCTGAGCTGAAGCTTTTGCATGCCCGCCCGAGTTTGGGGGCTCCCCTGCCCTCACCAGTGTCCCCCGGCCCCTGTCTTGCAGTTGGCTCCGCCTCCCCATGCGCCTGGAATGTGTGTGTCTCCAGGGACGCTCCTCTGGTGGCCTCCGGCAGTGATGAGGACGAGCAGGTGGCTGTCACCTCAGAGGCTGTCAGTATGGGTCCCGGCCAGGAGGCCCCCCCACTGCCCACGCCGGTCCCCAGGTGTGCAGGATTGGGGGGGGGGGTGCGATTGTCCACAGCTCGCCACTTGCCCAGGAGAAGATGGGCCCTGTGACCCCCCCCAGAGGTGGGCTCTGTGGAGAGGGATGCACAGGGGTGAGCAGAGGACCTGAATGTCCCACCCCAGGGACCTGGGAATGGGGCCGCCCCACCCATAGGCCCACCTTGGAGAGAATGGCCAGGCCCTGCTGAGCCACTCCCTAGGCTCTGGGGTGGCCCTGGGTGGTGGGAAGGGGGTTCAGCTTTTATCCTGTCTGGTATGTGCTAAGTCCCAGCCATGTGCCCACCTAAACCAGGCGCCTTGGAAAGAAATGCCTGTTGCGCTCAGACAGTGGGGGATGTTAGGGCTTTGCAGCTGAACCCTGATGGGGGCTGACCTCCGTGCAAGCTGAGCCCCCACATGTCCCACCCCTACACTCAGGGAGAAAGTCCAGGCTGGGCTGGGGGTTGGGGGAGGGGGAGGGCAGCACAAGGAGCTGTTTTGGAAACGAGGGAAGGAGTGGTGGGCAGCGTGAGGTGCAGCCACAGCAGGCGGTGCTGAGTGAGATGGCGCCTTCCCGGCCTTCCCTTGTTCCCCCCACAGGCGGGCAGACTGGCACCTGGCCAGGTCCCACCCACCCCGGTTCCCACCTGAGGTGGAGCTCTGGGCATCCCATTGGTGGGGGTCCCGCTCTGGCTCACAACAGGAAGTGGGGCAGGGCTATGATGAACAGAAAAGCATGGCCAGGCAAGGGGGCAAGCCTGGGGCTCCTGAGGGGTTTAGTTCCTTAAAGCAGCATTACAGTTCTTAAACTGCCCCCGACCTCTCCCCTCCTAAACAGCTGTCCTCTGACCAGCGGGTTATGTCCTTCCAAAAGCGAGCCGTCGGCCTGCCTGCCTGCCCTGGCCGATGTGGGCTTGCGCCTTCCCGGTCGTTGTCTGCAGGCTCATGTGGTCTTATTCCACACGCTGCCAACCGCACCTGGCGCAGCCCCACAAGCCCTCTTGCCTGCTCTGCAGGTTCCCAGGGGTCCTTGTGAGGGTGGTGTTGACATGACAGTGGAAGCAAGTGCTGGGCAGGTGTGGGTCCTTCTGGGCAAACCTCCTGGGCTGCAAGAGGGGCCAGGCTGTCCCTAGGCCGTCATGCCCTGGCCCTTTCCAGGTGTGGGAGGGCAAGTTCTGGGCAGACATGGCCTGTGGGCTGTCAGGGAAGTGCCAGGGCCAAGTGTGGTCCCCAGAAATGAGGGTCCCGGGGAGCAGGTAGGGGCTGCCTGGAGGGAGGGTGGAGACCTTGGGGGCAGGCAGGTTGCTCTGGCATGTTGGGAACTTGGGGCAGCCCAGGTCACTGAGACCAGATCTGCCCACAGGGCTGCCAGCACGCTACCAGGTCCCACCTCTGCACCTGCAGAAGCCACCTCCACACTGGCTGGGGCTGTCCCCCCCGAGGCAGCCTCCACAGCTCTGAGCAAGGCCAGTCCTGCCCCAGGCCCCGCAGGGGTGCTGGCTGTGGCAGTGCCCCCAGGGCCCATGGTGGCCGTCACCACCACAGCCACAGCCAGCCCAGCGGTCTCCACAGTGGCCATTCTGGGGACCGTGACAAAGGACAGGTGAGCAGGCTGGGCCAGGGGGAGGGGACTGGACAGGGACCCTTGGGCCCTTAGGTTCCAAGACCCACTCCTCTTCCTGCAGGAAGACAGCTGCCCCGCCAGCAGGAGCCGCCTCCAATGGCCCCGTGTGATGCTGCCACCCAGCCAGGGCGCGCCCTTAATCGATACCTACCTGGTGATGCAATTTGTCTTTTTTAATTTAATTTAATTTTAAAATAAATGCTGCATTGGTAAAGCTGGCAGTTGGACCCAGTCGGACGGCCCAGCTCGCGTCGCTCCTGCCTGACCCCATGCACAGCAATAAGGCTTCAGAGTGCGCTCTGCCTGCCAGAGCCAGGCCACAACCCTGGTGCCACAAGGACTGAGGCGTGATGGGCGCGGACGCCACAGGCTGCCAGCCTGTTTTTACCGATTTTTAAACAAACGCAGAGAGAGCCGTGTTTGCACTTTGTATCTGGCTGCAGTGAAGGGTCTCCCTGACTCGGGACAGATGCATGTCCAGAGCTGGGCTGGCCACACAGGTCTTAGCTGCCCAGGGGCCCTGGGAGCTGGCCTCTAAGCCAGGATGCAACATTTGACTGCCTTAAAAATATCGAGACCCTCACAGCCCGGCAGGGGTATCCCAGCCCTGGCACTCCGGTGCATTTGGGCACCTGGCAAGAGCTGGCCATGGGCATGCAGGAGGGGGCAGGGGCGGAGACTGGCCCCAGCAGTGCTGGGTGGGTGGAGTCTGCACCCGCTGGGGCAGTGCCATCGTCCTGGAAGGCCTGCAGAGTGTGTGATGCTGAGTCCATTTTTAATGTTCTGATGATCTCTGACAGGGCACCCAAACCCCAACTCCCAATAAAGTTGTGTTATTCTTACTGACAACCGCGTCTTGTGAAGCTGCACACCCTGGAGCCCATCCTGGCCAGTGGGGAGGGAGGGGTGTCTGCTGCCCCAGGCCCACCCGTCACAGCTGCAGGTCTCAACATCTGAGCAACAAGGAGCAAAACACATTGAGCTTTTCCTCTGCCCGGAGCTCACGACTCCAACACCTCAAATACGAGGGCCACCCCGTCCTCCCTGGCCAGGCGGGAGGGGCAGCTGAAGGGCAGTGACTCCCCCCCAGGGTCTGTGCCTGGCTACTGGCCGGGAGGAGGGTCTCCCAGGAAGGCCTGGTGCTGTCCTGACCTTGCCCTGGGGCCACTGCTTTGGTGACTTCTGCCCCTGACCCCAGGGAACAAGCCCCATGGCCCCACATGACATTCAGGCACAGGACCCCAAGCCTGTAGGTTTCCTGGGTATTGGAAACGGTCCCACAGCCGGCAGCAGTGGCCTAGGGAGGACCTGAGGGCCCCACCTTCTACCCCCTGTGCTGGCAGAGGTCCCACCTGCACCTGTGTCCACCTCTGTGTGTGTTTTTTTTTAAATATATTGTTATTGATTTCAGAGAGGAAGGGAGAGAAACATCAATGATGAGAGGGAATCATTGATTGGCTGCCTCCTGCACGCCCCCTACTGGGGATCAAGCCTGCAACCTGGGCATATGCCCTTGACCGGAATTGAACCCGGGACCCTTGAGTCCACAGACCGATGCTCCATCCACTGAGCCACACCAGCCAGGGCCACCTCTGCTTTTCTACTTGACAGATGCCACCCCTAGCTAGGCCCCCACACCACCAGCCCCTCTGACCAGGAACCAGTGGCCACCCCCAGACCACTGCAATGTTCTCTCAGCTCTGACACCCATCCCCCACACCCCACCTGCTGCCCACCCCACAGGTGAGGCCGGGGCTGGTGGGACTCACGTCTGAATGGGAAAGGAGCCCATCACTCCCAAGACGTGCTGGGGGGTGGATTGGCATGTGGAACCGATCCCCAGAACCAAGGCCATCAGTGACAGCCACCACGCCTGCCTCAGGGCCATGCCCGTGCCACGTATGATCCCTCTTCCCCACATCCTCGGGCACCCTCGCTCCCAGCCCACCCTCCTAGCACCTCCTTCCATCTGACCAGCGACCACCATGTCTCCGTGACCCCATCCTCCAGCCCCTCCGCCCAGTCTGCCCTCTGGGCAGCCTCCCGAGAGCCATGCAAATGACCGACTCCACCTCCCCTTACGGAAACCACTGCCTCTTCACAGCACCAGGGAGGTCCTCAGGCTGTGCAACCCCACCACCAGCCGAGGCCAGGCCAGAGCAGGGGCCTGAGGGAGCTGCCCCAGGGCTGTGGACAACCTGGCAGAGTGCTCGACCCCCACGCGGCCGACCTGGGTCCTTTCCTCTGGGAAGCTGGAGACGCAGGCGTGTGGCACATAGTTAGTTCTCTTTATAGACTCTGTTTGTAGGAACAGGGTGCCTGCGGGCCGCCGGGGCCACCACGCGGACAGGGCTGGGCTATTTACAGGCCCACCGAGAGGGCTGTACCATGGCGCCTCCCGCCAGCGCTCCGCCAGGACTCCAAAATAAGTCAGAGCTGGCCAGGCGGGCGGGGTGGGCAGGATGGGGTTGGCAGGGGCTATACACACAAATTCGGGGGCTGGGCCTCAATACTGTCAAGGGTGGGGGCTGTAAACATGGCCGGGGGGCCCTGCCCACCCCTAGTGGTCTGTAACTGGACACAGCGCAGCCGGGCAGGGCTGGGCTCAGGCGTCTGACAGGCAGCTCTGGATCTGGTCCACCCACTGCTGGGCCGACGGCACGTCCTGGGCACAGAAGTTGTAAACACGACGAGTCGTCTTCACCTGGGGAGGGTGGGTAGCTGAGTCCTCGGCCCACCCCACGGAGCCCCCTGCCTGCCCGCCCGCCTTCTCCTGCACCCTGGTCACAGCTCACATCGAAGAAGGCCTTCTCGTCCACGGTCTTGGGGGCGCCCATGGTGGGAGTGCCAGACACCACGGCCTCCACCTCCGCCAGGTCGATGACCCCCTTGCACTCTGTATCCACGCGGTGGTCGTAGTAGCGCAGCTGAGGGGGACAGGAAGTCAGGGCCGGTCCTAGCCCCTGCCTACCCTGTGCCCACTGACCACTCACCTGGTGCTTAGTCTTGTCCAGCACGAACCAGCGGGCCTTCCAGGGCTTCATGAAGGCCCCCTTCTTGTAGAGGGTGCCCTCGTAGGACCTGCATTGGTAGTGGAACCAGGGCCATCAGCGCCCGCCCAGCCAGGCCCAGCTGTCCCCTCCCCTCCTGGCCGGTCCTAGCAGCAAGACCAGCGCCCCTGTCCCCAAATGAAGCAAGGCTGAGCACTGACCAGGGAGCCCCAGAAAAGCGGAGAAGGGCCCCCCACATCAGAGCCTCGGGTGTCCGTGAAGCCACCCTGCACACACGGCAGGTGCTGTGGACGGGGAGGAACATCCAGCAGCTCCCCAGGCCCAGAGGGCGATGCAGCCGCCAGGCCCTGGCCTCACCGGGAACCTACTTCAACCTCACCTGGCACCCTGCCTGCCCTCACCGTACCCATAGCCCTGTCCCTCTGCTCTGCAGCCACCTTGGCTGGGCTATGGTCACTGGTTCTACATCCCAAACCCCTTCCAAGCCACTATTGTGTCCCCAGCAACTGAGCTGAAGCTCAAGCCACTGTCGGGTCCCCCCACAAGTCCTTCCCCCCCGAGAATGACCAGAAGTTCCCCAAGGGCACCTGCTCCGTGATCTGAGAGGCCCCCAGCCCAGAGGTGCCCACAGCCCAGTGGGCGGTGCCTCGCACCTGTTCTCACTCTCAGCCGTCTGGAACTGGCTGTACAGGGTGCTGGTGCTGCGGCGGGCGGCCTGGCGGGAGCCGGATGTGGTTGAGCCACTGCTCTGGTCACTGTCCAGGCTGAGGCTCAGGGTGGAGCCCACAGGCCCCTCCTGCAGGTACACACCCAGCGAGCGGCGGTGGTGGGGCACACTGGACACCAGCAGAGAACTGGGGGTGCCCTGGGGGCAGGAGATGGGCCTGTGTCAGTGCCAGGCGGCCTCTACCACTTCCTGGCAGCAAGCCCACCCAGCCCCCCACAGCCACCCCCCGCTCACATGTCCGTCTGGCCTGCCTTCGAGGCGCTGGGCAGCCTTCACCCGATCCCAGTTGTCCTTCCACCGCTCAGGGGGCCGGCCCAGCTCGGTCTCCAGCCGCTGCAGCTCCTGGGGAGAATCAGGGAGCTAGCGTTATTCAGAAGTACCCAGCCTGGGACGTGAAACAGCAAAAGGAAGAAAATACAGGAAAGTGAGACAGTAGGAAAAGGGCTAACGTGTATTAACAGGACAAAAGGAGAAGACAGGGTGGGGGAGGTGCAAAATCAGTATTTAGAGACAACAGCTGGAAGTGTTACCAAACAAGTAAGAGGCATCACAACATAATGAGGGCACTGCAAACCCAAACAGGCTACGGCAGGAAAACGGCTGAAGTACAAAGGGAAACCCAATCCCTACCAGAAAAGAGGCACGCGCTCTTCAGAACGCAACAACGGAACTGCCGGCTAAAGTGCCCCCGAAGGCGGGACGTCCACCTCTGGTCACAACAGTGATCAGCTCCTGACTAGCCGCCGTAGACAACCATGGGCTGGACCAGTGCGGCCAGAGGCCCTGAGACGGTGACGCCACGGCCACAATCGGGAGGCAGAGCCCGAGCCAAGCACCGAGGTGCCGAGTTGCGGAGGCAGCCGCCAGGAGGCTGGGGAGGCCGACGTGTGTGGGTCCGCAGGGCGGCGATGGAGAGGAGGGATGGCACAGAAACCCACACTGAGGCCTCCTGAGTGTTTGGCCAAAAACTGCCATGTGACAGGCAAGATGTCACGAGGCCTGAACAGCTACTAAGGAGCTGGGAGCTAAATCCAAGCCTGGAGGGGACACGCTGCGGGGAGATGAAGGAATGCCAGACACCCAGAGCCGGGCTCTTTGCGAGCACACGCAGCAGAAACCCAGGAGGGGCCACGCCTGTGGAGCAGGGCCCCTCTGAACCAGAGGAAGGTGTCTCTCGAGCTGCCCTAACAAAGCTTAGAAACAACCCAGAGAAGACCAGCCAACACACAAGCCCATGAGCTGCCTGGAAGAATAAAACTCAAGACACATTCAAGGAAGACAACACATTCCTAACGCTCAACAATACGGAACCCACAGTGTCCAGCTTATAAAACATGATTAGACAACAAAAATGCAGGAAAATGAGACCCATACTTAGTGGAAAGGTTAAAAGAAACAGCCCCCAAATGAAATTGGTACTAAATTACCACACAAGATTTTAAGAAAAAGATGGACATAATGGTTGAACAGATGGGGACTCTGCAGAGAATATAACTATGAAAAAAAATTCTAGAGCTGAAAAATATCTAAAATGAAAAATTAGATAGACTTAAGAGCACATAAACATAAGAGAAATAAACTTGAAGACAAAATAATAGAAATCCTCCAAAATGAATTGCAGAGAGGAAAGACAGGAGGGAAAAACAGCCTCAATGACCTATGGGAAAATAAAGTCCCAGAGGAAAGAAGGGAGAGATTGTGAAGAAAAAAACTTTTAAAAGAAATAATAGCCTAAAATGTATTAAACTTGATGAAAACTATCATCCCATAGATTTATGATGCTTAAAGAGCTCCAAGCAGAATGAACACAGAAAAACCATGTGATGGTCAAATTGTTGAAACCAAAGATGATGAGAAAAATCCTAAAGGTTGTAAGAGGGAAAAAAAAGGGTACTTTATGCAGTTTACAACCATAAGAATGAGACCAACTTTTAATCAGAAACACTACAAGCCAGAATCATATTTTTAAACGACTGAGTATAAAAAGCTGTCAATCTAGAATTCTATACACAACGAAAACACCCTTTAATAAATACAGGCACAATGCAGACACTTTCAGGTGAACAGAAGCTGAGGAGACCTGCACTACAAGAAACAGTAAATGTCCTTTAGGCCAAAGGGAAATAATACTAGATCAGATCTACAATAAAAGAGTAAAGAATACTGAAAATGGCAATTACAGAAGGCTTTTTCATTTCCTCATCTCTTTAAAACCAAGTTGACTATGTTAACACCATCCCTCCTGTGTATCTGTAACACAGGTGAAAGTAAACTGCAGGATGACAACATGACAGACAGACGGGGGTGATGAGGAGGGTGCTGACGGGGTCTGTGTGTCAGGTGGCACAGAGAATTCAAGACAAGATTGTTCAGTCCACCCCTTATCCTCAGGGACACGTGCCAAGACCCCCACGGGATGTCTGAAACCGTGAACAGTACCAACCTACCATCTATACTATGTTTTCTCCTGTACATTCATACCTGCGATAAACTTTAACTTAGAAATTAGGCATCCTAAGAGATTACCAGCAATAGTAATAAAGTTGACTTATACGTTGTAGTAAGTTATATGAATGGGTTTGGGCTGTTATTTAGTAAAACAAGGGTGACTTCAACCAAGCACTGCAATACTGTGAGTCAAGCTGACAACCCAGGTGACGCCGCCGTGGCTAACAGGAAGGAGCGTCTGGGGGGGCAGGGAGAGAGGGTTCTGGGCAGGACAGCGGGTGCAGGATCTCTCGACTCAGAATAATGCGCAATTTAACATGGATGAACTGTTTCTGGAATCTTTCATTTGTTATTTTTGGATCATAGTTGATTACAGGTAACTGAAACCATGGATGGATAAGGGAGGACTGACTCCTGGGGTCCCTCACAACCACTAAAAGTAACACAAAGAGGTATAGCTCAAAAGCCTGATAAGTAGATAACACGGAATACTAACAACTAATTGTTAGGAAAGGGACAAAAAAAATGAAGTAGAAAATAACAAAATGCTAGACTTCAACCAAACCACATCAACAATTAAGTGTAAACAGAGTAAAAATTCCAATAAAAGGAACCGTCAGAATAGATGAGACCCAACCACATTCTGAGTAAAAGAAACTCAAATATAAAGACACATGCAGTCGAAGTCAAAGTATAGACGAGAACGTGCCACACGGGTGTTGTTTGTAAGGAAGTTAGTGCACAGTTCACTCCAGACCCCAAGTCTATTCATGTTCCCTGTGCTTGTGGGTCACCTTCACCCACAAACCCATGGCCCTGTGCTCCCCCAGCCCCTGGTGGCAGGTGCCCTCAGGCCAGGCCCAGTGTGGCCCTGCAGAAACCTATTCCTGCTGGTTTGCACGACCACCTCCCTGAGACGCAGGAATTAGCACCTCTACTCTCCCCAAGGAAACAGAAGCTCCAAGATGCTGAGTTATTCCCCCACAGCCACTCAGTCCAGCCTTCCTGACTGCCTGGCCACCATGGAGAATTCTGGCTGCTGGGCGTCCCTGCCACCCAGCCCCCACCCCCCAGCTCACAGGGCTCTTCCCTGCCCCAGGGCCTTGGCCCCAACAGATCCCGATGCCTGAGGCAGAGCAGACATGACCTCCAAGGAGAGGAGGCCCGGCGTCAACCCCAAGCGCCCAGGCCCATGGGCACGCTTCTCGGAAGGGGACCCGAGGCAGGTGAACCAGAAGAGGGGTGGGAGCTGGCGCACCAGGACCTGGGAGAACCTTGCCTTTCCTCAGGGCCAACACCCTGGCGGCAGGGAGCGTGCACAGGCCCAGAGCACCACTGCCTGCATCCAGGGCAGGGCAGGCCCCGGCAGGCGGGCAGGCAGCGTGCAGGCCGGTGAAGGGCAGGGCCACTGGACACGCACACACACGCACACACACGCACACC
>NW_005360118.1:279682-280050 GCF_000412655.1 Myotis brandtii | reverse complement strand
TGGGGAGCAACCCCGTCGGGCCGCTCCTCCTCCGGGGGCTCCGGGGACACCTGGGCCAGCTCCCAGTCATAGGGGGGGCCCTGGGCCAGCGTTTCCTCGGTGTAGAAGTCCCACACCTTCAGGTTGGACACGTTGCTGTAGGGCCGCAGGACCTGGGGGCAGGCGTGGCATGAGGAGCTGGGCCAGGAGAAGGCCACTGGCTCAACCAGGCCCTGCCCAGCTCACCTCCGTGTCCTCGGGCGCGTACATGTAGTTGTAGAACACAGGCGTCCTCTTGCTCAGCCGGTCCACATACTCCCACACAGACCTGCAGGCCTGCGGGCCCTTGCGCTCCCCCTTCTCCCCGCACAGCAGCCCTGCAGGGGGCA
>NW_005360118.1:276423-279519 GCF_000412655.1 Myotis brandtii | reverse complement strand
CACCCTGCCCCGACCACCTCCTGCACCCTACCTAGCTCAATGCGCTCATAGTCCGAGTCCAGCAGGAAGGTCCGGAAGCGGCGGGACACGTGGTGGTAGCCAAGAAACTTGAGGTAGAAGGGACTGAACTCGAACTCCATGGGGAATTGCAGGTGGACCTGTGCAGGGTCAGAGGTTAGGCGTCAGGAGCCAGGGACCAGGACCCGGGGGCTCAGCCTTCCAGCACAGCCACCCACTCACCTGGTGCACACAGTCCAGGAACTGCAGGAAGACGGGCGTGAAGCCGCTGCTCTGCCCGGCCAGGGTGTGGGCCCCCCGGTGGCTGAAGCGATGGCCAAAGGACAGCCACTCCTTCTCCACCAGCAGGCGGAAGCCCTCCAGTGTGCGGTAGAAGGGGTCCGAGAGCAGCTGTACCAGGGACACCACCTGCGTGGTGATGTCCCAGCCGTCCTCCAGGCTCACCAGCACGGAGGAGCCCGAGTCCAGGAGCTCCACCACCATCACCGACACATGCAGCAGCTTGTGGATCTGCAGGGACCAGCAGCCTCAGACCAGCCCCGACCAGCCCGGGACCCACACGTCCCCAGGAGGGCAGCCAGGTGGGCAATGCACCCAGGGTAGCCGGCAAGGTAGGCACAGCGACGAACAGCCGACCCCTGCTGCCTCCCGCCCTCCCCAGCCCCCAGCACTGGAGAGGGGGCCCGTCCTTGGGATGCACAGCACCCCGCCAAGGACAGCAGTGGCCCTGACCGGGGTGGGAAGTGGCCATCACTCCCTCCCAGGGCCCAATCCTGCTGGATAAGTGAGCCAAGACCTCCTCTGCCCTTGGCAGCAGTGAGTGAAGGGCCCAGCACCCGGGGGAGCCCGACAGCCCCTGCCCATCTCCTCACCCCCAGATGGCCCTCGGCCACAGTGGGGGCAGGGACAGTGCAGACCTGGGTGAGCCACTCCGAATCCTCCAGCGAGCGCAGGAAGGTGGGGCCGGACTCGAAGTCCTGACAGCCCGGGACACATGCCTTCAGCAGCTTCTTGAAGCTGGTCTTCACCTGCCGGGCCTCAAACATCTCGATGGGCACCAGTGCCCACTGCTGCAGGGGGTCTGGTCGCACGCCCTGGAGGAGGGCACACGGTGAGACCTGCCCGGCTCCAGGCCCCACCCGGCCCCACGCCCCGACCAGTCACCTTGAACTGGGCCTTGTCCCCAATGATGTAGAGGGCTGCACGCTGGGGCCGCGGAAAGCCCGAGTCTGGGGGAGCCCCGTTCGCCTGGGGGGGCCCCCGCATGTCTCTGCCTGCGAGCCGGGAGCCCACATCACCACCGAGCCCACCACTGCGCCCGCTGGCCCGAACGCTGCCCCATTTACCTGCACGGAGAGACCAGGTCAGCCCCCGAGCTGGGCCGGGCACCACTTACCTGGGGCTGAGCTCCCGGGGAGGCGGGGAGGCCAGCAGGACCCTGAGGGGCTGAGCCTGCGTCAGTGCCGGGGCAGGGGCAGGACTGGGTGCCAGGTTAGTGCCCAGGGCTGTGGGAGGGCGGGTTATGCCCGTCTGTTGTGTGGGGCGTTAGTGGCAGGCGTGGGGGGGCGTTAGTGCCACGACGACTCAGTCACACGGGGCATCTGTGCCAGGTGTGGGGACAGCCTGAGTGGATGGTACGGTACCTCGGGGCGCGGTCCGTCTGGAGGCCGAGGCCGCCATGGGGTTGGACAGCGTGGTGACCCTGGCTCTGGGGCTGGGCACTGGGGGCACAGCAGAAAGAAGGCTCAGGCCTGGCCCAGGCCCACGTGGATGCCCAGCATGGGGTCTTGTGGACCAAAGGGGCCACATGCAGGACTGGGTTCCACCGAGCCCCCCAGGAGCCCCCGGACAGCAGGGTCCACGCCAGGGCCAACCTGCAGGGTTCTCCCAGGTGCTCTGGCAGGGGCAGGTAGGAAGGGTCAGAGGAGGCAGGAACCCTGGGCCCCCCTTCAGATACCTCCTCTACAACCTGTCCCTGGGCCCTTGGACCCCACAGCATGACCCCAAGCCGCTCACAGCACATCCCACCAAGCAGCCTCTTCCCAGCAGCCACCAGATCCGGGAGCTCCCAGCCGCAGCCAGGGAGCACGTGCCGTCAAGGACACAGATGGCCCAGCCCAGCCCCAGGCTGAGCAGTGCTGTCCACCGGGGAGGATGGCCCAAGGCTCATGGGCTGGTCCGGCCCAGCTCGAGGCACAGGGAACCTCGCCAGGCAGCTGCCCCAAAGCCTGCATCCAGCCTTGGTCGCCTGAGGAGGCAGCAGGGACACGGCCCAGCCCCTCGACGCGGGGACAGGAGGCACACCCAGGGAGGACACAGGTGTGCTTGTCACGTGGACGGAGCCTGGGCTGCCCTGAAGCTGGGGGACCAGGAGGCTGTGGAGCCAGAAGTGCCCAGGTGGCCACAGGGAGGTGCAGGCACCAGGGGAGGGTGGGTGGCAGTGCCACCGTGCCCCCACAATCGCATGCAAAGGTGGCCTCTGATGTGTGGAAAAGGAGTGAGAAGGTCAGACCTGTGCCCCAGAGGACATCCCCATGAGCACCCACCAGGACGACTGGCTGCCCGTTCCCAGCCCCCTTGTCCCTAGTGCCCAGCAAGTGGTGACAGACGGGGGACATGAGCCCTGAAGTGTGGGCTGCGGCTACAGGCCAGGGTGGGAGGGAGGCTGCTCAGACAGCAGAGGGAGCGTGTGAGGGCGGGAGGGGCCGGCGGGGCCCTCATGCACCTGGAGCCCCTCCTCCACAGGCAGGGGTGGAGGACAGCAGACCCGGGGACTCAGAATCAAGGAGGACTACGGGCTTCTGGAAGGCTTGGCCTGGGGGGAGTACCACCAGCCCCCAAAACCCACCTGTCACCCCAGCGTGTTAACTGCAGAGAAAAACGTGAACAAGCACGAGGGTAGGGATGGAGGGAACCAGAGAGGTCTGACCAAGAAGCAACCACCACATCCCCTCTGCACCACGGGGCGGTGCCCACAGAGAAGTGGCTCTCACGTGGCACCTGAGCCACGGCAGCCAGGGGGGGACGGGGTCAGATGGGGAGACGGGGTCAGATGGGGACGGGGTCAGATGGGGAGAC
>NW_005360118.1:272257-275964 GCF_000412655.1 Myotis brandtii | reverse complement strand
GGGGGGGGACGGCGGGGGGGGGGGGGGGGGGGGGGGGGGGGGGGGTGGGGGTCAGGCAGAAGCCTGAGATCAGGTGGGAAGGGGGATGCAGAAGTAAGTGCCTTGGAGTGGGACCCCGAGGAGGACACTCCTCCCTCATTACAGAACGAGGCCCTCATGGGTGGTTCCTGAAATCCGAGCCTCTCCCCGCACCCAGCACCCACCTGGCTCACCTCCTCAATAGGCTCCCCACCTGTTGCCCAGGAGGCCAGACCACCCCTCTACAGGGGCCACCCTGCCCATGTCCCTGCAGCAAAGGGGAGGGTCCACTGATGGCCCCTAGGCCCTCCTCCCGACCTTCAGGGCCTGGGGCCTTCTCTGTGTGCAGGGCAGAGCCACAGAAGAGGGCGGGCTCTTGGGCAGGGCTGGCGTGGACAGAGGGAGGGCGAGTCCCGCCAGCATGGGCCACCTGGGGACAGCGGGTCCAGTGTGCACAGAGGGGGCCGGGGTGGGGACAGGGATGGGGAGACAAGTGCAGACAAAGCCCAAGGGGCCAGGACAGATAAGGAGAGAAGCCAAGAGGGAGGGTGGCTGGATGGAGTGGGCCATGGGGACACTGAGGGGATGCAGGAGGGACACTGTGTCCATGGACGACCAGGAGGTCGGGGAGCGCAGTGCGGGGGATAGGAGTGGTCAGAGCAGGGGCTCCGGGCACTTACCTGGTCCCATGCTGGACCTTCTCCCTCGTCTCAGACCCCAAACATTCTGCCCCCTCACTGACCTGCCCTCCATAAATGTCACCATGACCCCCAAAAGTCCTCTGGCCCATGAGCCCCCTCACCATGACTGCCCATGTGGGCTGAGGAGAAGCCGCTGAGGGTGTTGCGGCCGGAGGTGTCGGCGTAGCGGGGCATGGAGCTGACCACGGCCTGCAGGTACTTCTCCTGCTCCAAGCTGCTGGAGTCCGCCTGGGACTGGCCTGGGGCAGGAGGCAGAGCTGCAGTGGGCAGTGGGCATGGGGCACGGGGCACAGGGCACGATGAGGACGAGGGAGGGTACCTGGAGAAGGCGTGTTCTGGGCCTTAAAGAGACCGACGACACCCTTGCCATGCAGGCCCCCTGAGCGCAGCAGCACAGCCTTGGAGCGCCCGCTGCGCCAGCAGACCACGGGGAAGCGGTTCTGGCGGTAGCAGCGGGAGACGCGCTGCAGCGCGTTGTCCTGGACGCTCTGGGGCACGATCAGCAGCCCCGGGTAGCTGTGGGGGGGGGCGTGAGGTGAGGCGAGGCGGCTGCAGGCAGCACCCCAGCCCGTGGCGTCCAGGCCAGCACGCACCTGCGGCAGATGGCGTACATGCGGTTGACCGGGGAGATGCGGAAGGGCTCCGACTTGGCGCGGCTCAGGCTGCTGCTCAGCGTGCCCAGGCCCAGGCGCTGGTAGTCCCTGCAGCAGGCCCGCTCCACCAGGCTGCTCATGGTCATGCGGTCGGAGGGCTTCAGGGCCGAGGTCGGGGTCAGCGTGCCGGGCTCCAGCTCCTCTGACACTGGGTAGGCCAGGCAACAGGAGTCGTCACCCCCACAGCACCAGGGCCCCTGCACAGGGGTCTGCACCCCGAGCACCCAGGGCTGCCCGCACCCCACCTGAGATCTCATCCTCCTGGTCCTCCGGGGACTGGCCCCTGTGCTCGTAGCTGGGGGGGTTGTACTTCTTGCGAGTGACGTGCTGCCGCCCCATGGTCTTCTTGGCGTTCTTCACGAGGTTCCGGGACAGGGTCCTGGAGTGCGAGGTCAGCAGTGAGCAGACAGGCACAGGCCTGCACCCAGCGGTTTGGGAGGCGTGGGCTCCCTGGCACCAGGCCCCGCTCCACACCTGAGAGAAGGACCCTTGTCCTTGGCGGTGCGGGGCGGCCGGCCGGGCGTGTGCGCGGAGCCCTGGGTGAAGGCGAAGGTGTTCCTGATGTCCAGCGGGTACCGCAGCTTGTGCAGCTGCTTTCGGAAGAGCTCGGCGTTCTCGGACCCCACTTCCTCGTCAAAGGCCATCTTCAGCAGCTGCATCAGACACAAGGCCTCTGAGGTCTGGGCGGCCCCGGGCCTGGCCACGACCACAGAGGCGGGCGAGCCTACAGGAAGCCCTGTGCCTCCCGAACGAGATGGATGGTCAATACCCTGCACCAGATGGGCCCCGGGGGTCGGGGAAGGCCCAGCGCCCAGCTGTGAAGGGCCCCCTTGCCTCTGCGTCCTGCTGTGCACACCTGGGGCTGGCGGGTGTTTCGCTCCAAGGGAGCGCTGCCAGCACTGGGCACGCGGGCCCTCGCCACCGGCCAGTGCGGCTGTCAGGCCATGGAGCTCGGCCTCTAACCGTGCTTCCTCCTCATCTGTGTACATTTGGGTCGTGCTGAGCTTATGCAGCACACTCCAGACACAGACTCAAAGGTGGGGGCCCCGTAGAGCAAACAGGAGCACCCCAAAGCTGGCAGATCACCCACTGCATCCTGCCCCCCGGCGGGCCCACCTGGAACGTGCAGGAGCGCAGATGCAGCCCGTCCTGCGGGATCTGTTCCACGGGGGTCGAGACGGTGATGCGCTTTTCCTTGGTCAGTGCGGCCACCGGGAAGGAGCGGACCACCACCTGCTCTCCCACTGTGACAGGCGGCACAGAGTCAGGGGATGGGAGGGGACAGGTCCCAACGTCGGGGTCCCAGGGCTAAGGGGGCTGGGCAGGGGGAAGGAAGCAGGGACCTGCACCCGAGATGGGGAAGGAGAGGCAGGGAGAGTCCTACTTGTTCCAAAGCCCCAGGTGTGAGGCAGGGCAGAGGCGTGTCCACAGGCTCACCCAGGGGGTCGGTGGGCATCCCCGTGAAGATGACCCGGTAGGTGGTGAGGAAGACAGCGCCCTCGGCCGGGAGCACTGCGGGGCCACCCCCGCTGCCCCCAGAGCCCTCCTCACGCCCATCGGGGAGCAGGTAGACACGCAGGCCGTCCAGCACACACTCCTCGCCGGGCAGCAGGTGAGGCCGTAGCAGCTTCGGCTGCTCAGACACAGAAGCGGCACTTCAGGACCCAGCCCAGGCCCGGGGGCCCAGCCCCTCCAGGCCCCACGCACCTTCTGGATGGGGGGCAGCCTCTTGCTCTCGCGGTGCACAGCCTCCAGGGTCTCGATGTGCATCTGGACGATGTCTGGGAGACAACAGTCCTCACCCGGGGCCACGCCCAGGGCCCACGGGGAGCGTGTCCAGACCCAGACCCCCCATACCTGGCACCATGACATGCAGCCCCTTGAGGTGGTCGCTGGTGACCCCACTCTCTGTGCAGACCTTGTCCACGAAGCGGTTGATGAAGCGGACGACAGCCCCGGCCACGTCGCAGGTCTCTGCGTCCTCAAAGCCACTCTCCGTGTCATAGCTCTCGGCCACACTGCCCGCCATGCTGGGCCGGGAGGGCATGGTGGGTACAGGCCTCACGACCGAGCCCCGCCCCCCCCAGGCCCGCGGAGGCCCACCCACCTGCTGGTGACCAGGCTGTTGCTGGCGCTCTCCAGGTCGCCCAGCCCCGCGCGCTCGCGCAGCAGGCGGCTCTTGCTGGAGTCGAGGGGCAGCAGCAGGTAGCTCATGCGGTTGGCGTAGTGGATGGCCTGGCTGAACACCGTGCTCTCCTCTTTCTGCACCAGCTCCTGCTGCTTCTCGCGGCTCAGCATGGGCCACAGACGCCGCTGCTCGGACGCACATCCAGGG
>NW_005360118.1:271960-272166 GCF_000412655.1 Myotis brandtii | reverse complement strand
GGAGTCTTCACACACCTGGGAGGGGTCTCGGTCCTCGGCAGGTTCCAAGTAGAGGGCCCGGATGTGGGTCTGCACATCCCCGTAGAACATGGCCTCCCAGAACTGGGGCGTGCTCCACACCACGTGCTCCTGCACGCAGCTGTACGCAAACTGCGTCACCCCCGGGCTCAGCTTCTACAGAGGCCAGGCGGGTGTCAGCGTGGCCA
>NW_005360118.1:266152-271735 GCF_000412655.1 Myotis brandtii | reverse complement strand
CACTCAGCAGGCAGAAGGCAGTGACCAGGGGCAGCAGAGCGGCCGCGATGCCGTGCTCGTCCAGAGAGGTGCAGTCCTGCGTCAGCGGCAGAGCCATCAGACCTTCCCCACGCCTCACCTCCCAGGGCACCAACCACCACGGTTCCTGAACCTTCCCCAGGCTGCCCTGGGCTGTTCAAAGGTTCAGGGCAGGACAACCCAGTACCCACCCACAGACCAGGGCCTCCCCCACCCGCTGGCAGTGCCAGGCACCCTGTGGGCCCTGTGCCCATGGAGACCCGGGAGCCTCTGCAGGCCCCACACCCGTGTAGCTCAGGCCCCTGCGGGCCCCGTGCCGGCCGCCTCACCTGCAGGCAGCAGTTCATCATGCGGACGACAAAGTCGAACTGCTGGTGGTCCAGGACGGCGCGGTTCTGCTGCACGTGCAGGTGCAGCTCCTGGGCCAGGCAGCGGCGGGCCGCACGCCCCTTCAGGGCCCTCAGCACAGCGGGGAGCAGCTGGGGATGGAGCACAGAGGCTGAGGGCATGTGACTGACTACACAGGGACCACCCACTGTGCCCTGGAGGGCGGGCACCCAGGCTGTAAACACAGGGCCCTCAGGTGTGCCAGGCACTGGGTCTTCAGGGCTCCACACGCGACCGCGCGCGGAGGCAGAGGCAGGAGGATGCAGGCTGCACGCGCATCAGCCAGGGCGCAGACGGGCCCTGAGCACAGCACAGCACAGCGCTCAGCGAGCTCGCCGGGCCTCCTCCCAAGCACAAGCCTGCTGCTCACTGGGCAACGACTAGAACTGCCGCCCCCGGGCCCCGCCGCTGTGGCAGGAGGAACCCGGACAGCTGTCCCTCGACCCCCAGCTGTCGTGAGCACCACCAAAAGCAGTGAGTGGGTTCCCTTTTCTATCCGTTTTTTATTTTTTATTTTTTTAAAATATATTTTTATTGATTTCAGAGAGGAAGGGAGAGAGGGAGAGAGAGAGAGAATCATCAATGATGAGAGAGAATCATTGATTGGCTGCCGCCTGCAGGACCCCTACTGGGGATCGAGCCTGCAACCCAGGCATGTACCCTTGACCAGAATTGAACCCGGGACCCTTCGGTCCCCAGGCTGATGCTATATCCACTGAGCCAAACTGACTAGGGCTCTATCCGTTTTTTAAAAAAACATGTGGGTCAACACTTTCTGTGAAGGATGAAGAAACCTTTGGGGGGTGGGGGCGCAGGAAAGGGCAAAGGGGCCAAGTATATGGTGATGGAAGATGATCTGAATGTGGGTGGTGGGCACACACCGCAATATACAGGTCACGTGTCACAGTGCCCATCTGAAACACATGTGAGCCATTAACCAACGTCCCTCCAATGAATTTAAAAGAGAAAATTGAAAGAAATGGCTCTCACTGAACCCCACTGAGTTGGAGGGACCTGAGCCCTGGCACCCACTGCCCTCCCTGCCAGCCCAGCTCCCGCAACTGATGGAAGGTAAGGAGACCCAGCTGGGGCCCAGCGCTCCTGCACCCAGAGCCCCCACACCCAGCGCCCCCCGCGCCCAGCACCCTCACCTTCTTGGCCTCGAGCATCTTCCCCTCGAACACGTATGAGATGCAGTTTCGAACCACCTCCAGGCGGCGAGCACTGTTGCCATGGAGCCCGCTGCTCCGCTCCAGGATGGCGGCTGGGGAGCAGAGCACGCACTCACCTCTGACCTCACACCCACCCGGGCCAGACTCAGGGCCTCCCCCCCATTACGCACTCATAGGGGGCCCCGAGGGCACGGTGGTCCTCCTCTCGGCCTTCACAGCGGGGGGTGCTCCCTGCATCTTGGCCGTGGCCTGGTCCACGATCCACTGTACCATGCCCTCGTCCAGCCGGGGGAAGGGCCGGGGCGCCCGCCGCAGGTGGCTGGCCTCCCCCGGCCTCTGCACCTTGTGCATAGCCACGGCGGGGTACGGGTTCTCCTGGGGGGCACAGGAGGCGTGGGCGGGCAGACCAGGGCTCCCAGAGCTCCCAGGGCTGGGGCCGCAGAGTGGCCTCCCGGGCCACCCACCCGTGCCGCCCACCTACGTTTTTGTAGAGCTGCTCCGCCAGCTCCTTGACGTGACGCAGGACCCGCTGGGGGTGGCTCTCGTCCGCCCGCATCCGCGCCACCTCATGGGCCACCAGCTGTGGAGAGAGAGCGTCAGGCCCTGACCAGGACGGGGAGGGGTGGGGGTTCCTCCCAGCTGGGGCAGGGCACACCTCATCAAACAGGTCCGTAGGACGGTAGGGGACCCCGCGCTCCGACACGAAGCCCGCAAAGGCCATGCCCTCCAGCACCTTCATCAGGAAGTCGTCCTCCACCAGCCCACGCTGGCCCAGGAAGGCTGCCTGGGGTGCACGAGGAGGTCAGCCCGCAGGCACTGACTGCTGCCCGACCGCTGTGCCCACCCTGATGCCCACCTTGTGGAAGCGGATGACAGGCTCCGGGTGGATGCGGACCATGTGCAGACACCAACGGTAGCCCTGCAGGAGCTGAGCAAAGAGCCGCAGAAAAACAGCCCGCAGCTCCTTGTCCTGGGTCGCAGGTGAGTGCAGGTGAGTGCCCGGCCCCTGCACAGGCAGCCCTCACCCTCCACCCACTCCAGGCTCCACCTCCTCGAACCCAAACCCTGTGGGGGCCCTGCTCAAGCCTCCCCAGGTGCCTCAGACCCTCCTCTCCCTCCAGCCCCCTCCACACATAGCGCAGGGATGCCTGTGACAGCACCGACCACCACTCCTGCCCAGGGCCCTCGGAGCTCAGCGCCTGCCCTCCCACCTCCCCCGCGGCCGGGGTGGCTGCGCTGTGCTGGCGGCAGGCCTAAGGAGAGGGCACAGGAAGGCATGACCCCACCTGCATCTTCAGGGAGGAAGAGGATATTGTGGGGGGTGGGAAGGCGAGATCTGCCAACTCCAGCTCCGGGTCCAGGACCTAAGCAGCGGATAGGAGCGCGGTCAGGCGCACCAGCCCAGGCGCTGAGGCCCTGCCCTCCTGCCCTCCCCGTGGTCTCACCATGCTCAGCACGCTGTGGGTCTGGCTCTGCAGCGGCTCCGGCAGCGGTGGAATGTGTACACACTCGGGGACAGTCACCGTCCCTCCATCCAGGTCAGCCACAATCACATCCAGCTGCGGACCAAAGGCGGTGCACGGTCAGGGACCCGCAGGCCAGCCAGCAGGGCCTGGAGCGCAGGGCGGACACCAGCGTGGCCCTCACCAGCTCCTGGGTCTCTGCCTGGAAGGCTGCGTTGACGCCGATGATGAAGGGCGTGGGCGTGCTGAGCACCTCCAGGAGCTGCGCCGGCAGGATGGGCACGTAGGTGAAGCTGCAAAGGCCAGGGCTCAGTGAGGTGGGTGCCAGGAAGGAGGGGGCTGGGCAGAGGGGCCAGGCAGAGGGCTGGGTGGCAGCTGGGGCCCGGGCAGGCACCTGTATCGGAGCGGGAACAGCAGGGCCAGGAGTCCCCGGCAGGCGTCTGAGAGGCGCTGGTAGCTCCGGGACAGGAAGAGCACCTTGTGCTCAGTGAGGGCAGCACAGAACAAAGACAGCACGTTGGTGATGCCTGAAGGGAGAGGACAGGCTGGCAGGCCCCGCCCCAACCCACCCCACGCAGGGTGACAGCCTCAACCTCTGACCCCGGCCAGGGGAGGAAAGGGAGGCCTGTAGCGGCAGGCTCACCTAGCTGGCGGAAGAGCAGGGCCACGCTGCAGCGGCTGATGGGCAGGGAGTCAGTGAGTGGGGTCTGGATGACCTGCCGGTCACCCGCCCCCAAAGAGATGGTTCTCTGTGGGAAGAGAGAGAGTGGTGCTCAGGGGCCCCGCCCAGTCCCGAGTCAGCCCAGAGCTCCGTGGCCTCAGCAGGCCTGGAGGGCTGACAGGGCCCGAGGTGGGACTGGCCGGGGCAGCGGCAGGCCCGAGGGAAAGGCCACACCAGCCTCTGCTGGCCCGAGCAGTGCTGCAGAGAGAGCTCGGGGCCTCTGACCTGGGGCAGGGACGGGCCTGGGTGGGCAGAAGAAACAAAGAGTCCGTACCACTCCGTCCTCAACAGAGTCCAGCTGCACAGGACAGACGGGCAGAGAGACACAGTTAGACACACTCGCACATGGCGGCTCGGACAGAGGGGCTGAGCATCCAGAGACAGCACAACCAAGGAGCGAGAGGACAGAAACACTGACAGGTGCCAGGTAGAGAGCCAGGCGACACGGACACACAGGCGAGCAGGCAGGCCAAGGAAGGATGGCAGCTGGCAGTGGCACCAAGACACACGCGTGTCCAAGGCCTGGGGCTGTGCTCCGCCCAGGCTAGACTCTGGAGTGCCTACAGCCCCACCCCCACAGCCACGGGCGCAAGGAGGGCCCAGCAGCTGCCTCAAGACCCACCTGTGAGCCCCCAGCCAGGGGGATGATGCAGGTGAGCAGGTTCCCGACCACGGTCTCCAGGCCCACGTTCAGGCCCTCCACGTGGATGGTGTAGATGAGACCCAGGCTGTTCTGCAAGAGCCACAGACGAGCATGGCAGCAGCTGCTGCGAGACCCACGCCCTGCCTCGGGGCCTGGCTGCCCGCCTCACCCTGAACACCTCCACATGGTCCAACCGAGACACCAACACCAGAGTCTTTGGAGCGAACAGCTGGCCAGGTGGGCCGGACGTGCCAGGTGACAGTCGCCCTGAGCCTCCCTCGTCGGCTTCCTCTTCCCTCCCGGCAGCGTCCTCCGAGCACACGGCTTCCTGTGGACAGAAGCCTGTTCGCCTGGCTCCCAGGCAGGTCCCGTGAACCCAGCAGGACACGGGTGACTCTTCCGGAAACTCCAGGCTCCATGGGGTTAGGTGCCAGGACAACCACAGACAGGGAGACACACCCAGGGGAAGGGGCAGGGGCAGGGGCAGGAGCAGGGGCAGAGGCGCAGCCCCAAGCTGACCTGCGTGGGCTCTGCCGGCTCCCAGAAGGTCAAGCAGGCACAGTAGTGCCGCTCGGAGTTGATGTCAGTGAGGACAGCAACAAAGAAGGTCGGTGGGTTCTTCTCAGGACACAGCTGCCACCCGCTGGGCTGGCAAAACTGTGGGAGGGAGGGGTCAGGGGTCAGCTCCCTCTGCACGCTGCCACGGAGTATGTGCACAGCCAGGGCCTGGATGCCAGGTGCCAGAGCAGCAGATAGCACCTCCCTGGGCCACCGGGGGCACCTCACCTCCTGACCTAGCCCGCCCCCCACAAAAGGGAGTAATAGTCTAGGTGAGGTGAAGACCCTGTGATGCAGGACATGGTCCCCATAGTGAAGAGGGAGGGATGACAGGATGTGGGCACCGAGCACCCTGCCAGCCAAGCCAGTGCCCCTGCCCCCCACCCTCCGAAGCAGCTCAGACATCTCCTTGTCCCTAGCGGGGGCCTGGCCCCCCAGCAGCCAGCACCCCACTCACCAGCTCGATGCCCTGAGGGAAGGGGTTATCCTCCCAGTCCTTCTCCGGGAAGCGCTGCAGGATCTGGCCCTGGCCTTCCCCACTCCCTGAGGACAGGAGCAGGGGGTCAGAGCACCTGCCACCACCACCCCCACCCCCACCAGGCAGGAGCCTTGAAGCCTAGG
>NW_005360118.1:261211-266129 GCF_000412655.1 Myotis brandtii | reverse complement strand
CTATAATTTCCCTAAAAATAATCCTGAGAGAGGCCACTAGGCAGCCACAGACCCCAGGGCCACCAGAGGGCAGAGAGAAGCCCTGCTGTGGGACGGGCCTCTCTGTCTGGCTCCCACTCCCAGGCCTGGCCCAGTGTCAGCACCCCCCGCAGGACCCACTGCAGCCTGCACGCAGCCGACTGCACAGCGCACCCCCTCCAGCGAGGGGCGATCCTTCCACACTGTCCCCCAGCCAACCCCCAGCCTAGGCACTAGGCCCTCACGACGCCCCGGCCTGACAGCTGGCACCAGGACAGTGGGCGCCCGCAGCCCAGCGCCCAGCCCGGCTCCCTGGCTCTGCCTCACCGCCAGCCGAGGCACACTTGAGAGGCACAGAGGTCCCACACGCAGTGTCTGTGGCAGGGAAAGACCACGGTGCCCACTGCCTCAGAGACAGAGCACCCCCAGAGGAGCGCGGAGGGTGCACAGGAGGCCGCTGTGCACGGCCACCCAGGGCCAGGGAGGAGGGCTGGGGCAGGAGGCCCAGTCCCTGCTTGTGCCCCAGGGAAGCTGCCTCCCAGCCTAACTCCCAGGGTGCTCCCCAGAGACCCCTCCACTCCTTGGAACCCCAGGGCCCACTATGCCCCTCCTGTCTGCTTCCCCCACTCTGTGCCCAGGCACTGCTCCAGGTCAAGGTCACACCTGTGGCTCTTACTCATCCCAGAACCAAACTGGAGGCATGACCAGGCCCTGCTGGGGACCTGGCCTCTCGGGACTCTGGGAGAAAGGACGCAGTCTCTGTTCTTCCTCCAGCTCCCGCCCCGAAGGCCGGCAGAGCGAAGCAGGAAAGACACAAGCCTCCCACCTTCACCTCCCACACTCGCCCGCAGGCCCTCCCCTGCTCGCACAGCTTCACCACTGCCCAGGGCAGCAGAGAGCCGGGCGACAGGTGAGGGTGGGCCCGGTCCTGAGGTCAGAAAGCGCCCTCCCAGGAGACCACCCCCTGGTCCTGAGGCAGCACCAAGTCGGCAACAGGAGGTTCTGGCTGGCACTGGAGGTGGCGCTGGAGGTGGCGCTGGAGGTGGCTGTGAGGGGCCATGACTGACTCACAAAACCTCAGCTTCCTGCTCCCCTCCCCCTCCGAGCACGACACTCGGAGATAAGGTGGCAGACAAGACGAGGTGGGGAAAAGGGACAGATGTCTGCTGGTGCCACACATACCTACACACATGCCCACAGCGCCCCCCCCCAAGGGCCACCCTTGCCCGGCCCAGGCTGGGGTGCCCTAAGGGATGGCTCCTTCCCCCAAGCTCCCTGGAGGCCGACGGGTGTGGGCTCCAAACCACATCTGGGCCCAGGTCTGGCTGACACCAGGGCTCACCCAGCTCCTGCCATGGGGCAGAGGCGGAGGAAGGAGGGGGTGTGCAGCTCTGCCCCACAGCTTCCCTCCCAGGCAGGCAGGCAGCTCTCTCGGCGCCTCTTCCCCCAGGACGTGGACAGAGTAGCTGGCTATTGTCCACCGTCCCCTCCCTCCCTCCCTTCATCGTATGAAACGTCAACTCTTACTTGCAGGGCTCCACCCTCCAAAGAACCAACTGGAGGCGACTCCTGAACTGTCCCTACCACCTAAGGGGCAGGTGGCTGGGCAGGGCAAGGGATGCTCACGGCACCAGCACCTTCTCTGGGCCACGATGACCCCAAACTTGACCTTCAGGTCTCAGCCCAACAGCGCCCCTTCCTTCAGGCAGCTGTCTGCTGCCCGAGCCTGGGGCCTGCAGGCCCTGCCTCCCTCCACCACACCCCTGACTCCTGAACACCTGTTGGGGGGCTGGGCCAAATGGGAGCTCCGTGAGCAAGAAGCCACGACTGTGTACCCATCGCACACCTGAGCCTGGCACAGACCACAGCCTAATTAGCGCTCGCTGAATGCACACAACCGGCTACACCGCCATCCGCCCACAGCCAGCCCCACTCACACCCCACAAGCAAACAGGTTCCTCAGTCAGAGTGCAGGGCAGCTTCCGGAGCCTCCCGGAAGGACACGCGGTCGAGAGGCCTGGCTCTCCTGACCCCTCTGAGACCCCAGCCCACACCTCGGTCTGTGCTGGCAGGGGCCAGGCTGCAGCTTGGCGATGGGCCCCACCCTGAGGCAAGGGTGGGTTCTGCACCCCCACCCGAGGGAGCCCTGTGGCCATGGAGGCGACCTCCACCTCGCCCCACCAGAGCCGCCCCTACCCCAGGGACCAGCACAGCCCTGCGTCACAGGGTGGGGGTGGGGGCCCTAGGAGGAAGGGCACTAGGTCCCCTGAGACACAGACAGGGACCAGACTTCCTCCCACAGCCACATCCCAGCAGCCAGTCCCGTGTGGGCTGAGGCTGATGGGGGCGGGAGAACACGGGCATGCGTTCTGTCACCTGCTGGCAGCGCCCGTCACCAGTGCCAGGCGGAGTGCCTGGAGGCCGCCTGGGCTAGCCTGCACTGTGGGCAGAGGCCAGGGAGGGTGCACACGCCCTGGGACCAGCCCAGCCATAGGAAGAGCAGAGGCAGGCAGCGCCCTCCTGCTCCCCCGGCCACAGCACAGGATCCGTGCAGACGGGCTGCGGCCTCACAGGCGCTGGGCGCTCTGGAGCCCCATAACCACTGCTCGCAGCCTCCTCAGTCAGGCCAGACCGGCTAGGACCCTTCGACTCCCAGGTGGGGGCTGGGAGCCAACCGAGGCCACCCAAACAGCCCCAACCTGCTCCAGAGGGAGGGCAGGACATGGGTGGGGAGAGCGATGGGCACAGGAATGTGGCAGCTCAGCTCCGTCAGGACCGAGAGAGGCCAGGCCATGGGATGGAGGGGGGTCTTCTCAGATGCCGGGGCAGGGGGGGCCAGGAGGGGCCAGCCCCTAGTCCCTCGGCCACTTGGTCAGGTCAAGTGCATCTCTGGCTCCCAAAGACACACCCAGGACTGGCCACACGGCGTTCAGTCAGCAGACACTGCCAGGGCCCTGCCAGGCCGGGAGGTGGACAGAGGTGATCTGTCTGGCACCTGAGATGTTCCCAGACCAGCACAGGTGCCTGTATTGGTGTGGAGGTGCTCCCGCTCACCAGGGGAGGGGCATGCACCCTCTTTGATGAACGAAGGGGTCCCTCCTTCCCCCCTCCCTCCCTCCCTCTCCCCTGGAGAGGTCTGCCAGGTCGTGACCATGAAACCAGGATGCTCTCCCTCTGGCAAGACTCTGGGACTCAGCACCCAGGCCCTGCATCCAGCAGCTCTGGACAGGATGTCCAGGTCCAGGCCAAGACATCCACCGCTCCCCAACCTCTCCACCGAACCCACGGACCCGGCATCCCTGCCCTAATGTCCTAGGCCTCCAGCACGCAAGGCCCCTCCTCCTCCCACGGAGGGGCCCGCTCCATCTGTGCCCAGGGGTGTCCACACACCTGCTGCTCGCCACTAACAAGACACCCCGCACTGCCTGGAGCCGCCATGTGAACAGCTCCGTGTGTGTGTCCGTCTCATCTCATGGCAGCCTGGCAGGTCTGCGTGACTCATCCCATCTGCAGATGAGGAAACTGGGGTGCAGAGGCCTAAAGACCGGCCAAGGTCACAGAGCGAGCAGGTGGCGAAGCGGGGACTGCGGACCCCCACATGGTGCTCCTCTGCCCTTGGCCCCTCAGCAGGCACCCGGCTGTGGGCTTGTTCCTCACAGGGATGGACGCGTCCTGCCAAGGGAAGCCCCGAGGCTGGTGGCTGGTCAGGAGCCTGGAGCAGTGGTCCTGGGGCTCCAGAGCCCCACCCCCAGGGCAGTGGACAGCCTGGGAATCACTCCTTCCTGCCACTCATGGAAAGTGGGCACTGTGGGCTCCAGCCTTCCCCGTCCTGGTCAAAGGGCACATACCTGTGGGGTGCATACCCATGAGCACACACGTCCCAGCCAGCTGGTCACGGAGCCCACCCTGCCTCCTCTTGCCTCCCTCATATTCGCCCTCCACGCCCCACGTCTGCTGTCACACCGTCAGCACGGTCTCTGCCTCCTCAGACCCGACCCCCACCACCTTCAGCACCATCAGCCTCCAAACCTGCTCTGCACACGCAGCCCCTGCCCAGCACCCAGCCCAAGCCCCTCACAGGGGGCCAGCCTTGCTCCCTGGATCCCATGCACCCCTCCGGCCTGGACGCCACTGACAGCGCGTCCCCCGTGTGCAGAATGGTTCCTGCTGTGAGAACTCCACCTCCAGCGGAGAAGACACGCTCCCCGCGGACACGGTGTCAGGGGTGCATTCAGACAGCCGGGAGCAGAGCGGGGGACCGAGTCCTGAGTGGGAGGGCCCTGAGGAGGGTCTGCAGGGCGCAGGGCCCAGCAGGCAAGGAGGAGAGGAAGCCTGGGTCCTGGGTGGTGACTGACAGCAGGACTGACAAGCTGCAGGGTGGATCACAGGCTCAGGGTTCAGCCCAGCCTGACCACAAGCCATCCCCGAAGACACAGCACGCCCAGCCCCCCTCGCGGGCCTAGGACCAGGCACCCAGCCTCTCTCCCGAGCCCGCTGTGCCCGCTGTGCACCGGGCACCAGCCGGAGACCTGGGTGGGCTGCCCCAGAGGGTGAGGTCAGGCACACAAAGGGCTGTGCAGGGCCTGGCACGGGCGCTGCTCCCCAGGCGCTGCCGCCCGGCTGTTGCTGATGTCATGGCCGGGCTGTGCTCTCCTGTCCCTGCGCTGAAGGGCTCTCAGACACGGCGCTGACCGCCGACAGGCCCTCCCGGACGCGGACGGACAGCAGGCAGCACGCTGACCCCCGCCCGGCTGGGCTTGCAGGCCTGCGGACGTGGGCCTCTGCCAGGAAGGCTCTTCTCTCCCCCATTTCCTCCTGAAACCCTCCAGCTCCAGCTCCACCACCACCTCCAGGTGCAGGGTCCCCCGATCCCCTCGCTCTCGCCTGCACCCTCTCAACC
>NW_005360118.1:257559-260131 GCF_000412655.1 Myotis brandtii | reverse complement strand
CGGCCGCAGGTCCCGCTGTTACCCGGAGGCCCGGCTGGGTGCACACCCAGGACCCCGACAGCGCCCACCGCCCGCGAGTTGGGGCTGCCGGGGAGAATGAATGAAACCAAACCCAGAGACGAGAACGGAGCCCGCCAGGCTCCCCTCCCCACCTGGGCGCACAGGCCCAGGCACAGCCGGGGTCCCCTGCTTCTGTCGGGCATTGGTTTCCGTCACTTGCAGCCCAAAGGGTCCCGAGCTCCACCCGAGCCCGGCACTTAGCTGGTGCACGGCGGGCAGTGCCCGGGGCTAGTCCTCAGCCTGGCGCCCCAGCCCAGGACGGGCTCTCCCGACCCTCGTGCCCCGAGGAGCCCATTTCTGAGCCCTCTCGGAGGCACCTTAGGGTCACGGGCAGGTTTGGGGTTCGCTCTGGACCATGATGTCCCACGGAAGTTTCTTGCCGTGGAGTTTCCTCTACACTCAACAGGCCCCCTCACAGGAGCTTCTCCTGCCTCCTCCCCTTTGAAGGGACTGTGCCTTCGCCGCTCTCCCCCAGGCCTTCCTGCAGGGAGCCACCCTCCCTGGTCCCAGCCCTGTGGCGGCCTCCTTCGTCCTTGTACCCACCCAGTGTGGCTCCCTCACCTGTCAGCTGCCAATGTCCTGGCCCCCACCTCTCTGCCTGGGTTTTCACTGTCCCCCTCTGGCAAACCCCAGACACACACGGTCCTGCCCACCCGCCTCCTGGAGCCCTGCTCCACTGACAGTGCAGACGGCCACCGTGACACCACGGCCCAGCCTTGATGGACGACCCGCTGCCCAGCTGCTGCTGTCTGGTCAGCTCTGCTCCACTCTGCAGTCTCCTCAAGCCTCCGCCCCCAGCCCCGCGGCCTCCTCCACAGAAAACACAGGAGCCACCCCATGGTCAGCCGCGCTGCATCACCAAACCCCAAGCCCGCCTCCCTCACCCCCACCTCCTTCCACCGCCACCGCAGGCTCTGCCCGCCTCCTCTCTGCCCTTTGCTCAGTCTTTTCCTCTCCAGGGATCCTGGCCACCAGAGGTAAGCGCGCTCTCTCTCACCTAAGGTGCTCTACAAAACTGCCCTGGCCCTAGCCAGTTTGGCTCAGTGGATAGAGCGTTGGCCTGTGGACTGAGGGGTCCTGGTTCGATTCTGATCAAGGGCACATGCCCGGGTTGCTGGCTCCATCCCTAGTGGGGGGAGGGGGGCATGCGGGAGGCAACCAGTCAGTGATTCTCTATCATCAGTGATGTTTCTATCTCTCTCTCCCTTCCTCTCTGAAGTCAATAAAAAATACATATATATTTAAAACTGCCCTTGCCCTGACCGGTTTGGCTCAGTGGATAAAGCGTCGGCCTGCGGACTGAAAGGTCCCGGGTTCGATTCCGGTCAAGGGCATGTACCTTGGTTGCGGGCACATCCCCAGTGGGGGGTGTGCAAGAGGCAGCTGATCGATGTTTTTCATCGATGTTTCTAACTCTATCCCTCTCCCTTCCTCTCTGTAAAAAATCAATAAAATATATTTTTTTAAAAACAAAAACTGCCCTCGAAGGCGTTAGCCCAGCCAGTGGCTACCCTGGCTTTTCTCTAAAGCACCACCTGCCTGCTGTGGCCCGGGGCCCACTCTCCAGGGGCACCTCCATTGGTGGGCAGCTCTCAGCAGCCAGCCCACCACTCCCCAGAAATAGCTCCTCCGACTGAGGCCGAAGGAAGGGACCCCCGAGGGCACACGGACATCACAGACAAGTGCAGGGGGCTGTGAGGTCACCGAGGGACCGCTAATCCAGTGGCAAAACAAGCAGCCTGCGGCCAGAGGGCGCCCGTCTGTGGGCTTTCGGGGAGATGGGACCTTTGGGCCCATGGTGGCAGCGAGTGTCCTGACGAATGCAGTGAGCCCTGGGCCCACCTCACGGAGACTCACCTGCACCTCCCATTTCTATGTGTCCTGGCAGCGTGACTCAGCGGGGTGGGCACTGTCCCGTGCACCGAGCACCGAGAGGTCGCGGTTGACTCCCAGCCAGGGTGCACGCCCAGGTTGCAGGCTTGCTCCTTGGCAGGGGGTGTGCAAGAGGCAGCAGATTGATGTTTCTCCATCGATGCTTTCTTCTCTCTCTCCCTCTCCCTTCCTCTCTCTCTGAAATCAATGAAAACATTTTTTTAAAGCACCTGGTGGAGACAGGAAATTTCCGTCATTGGTGGGGGGAGTAATATGATCGATCACACTTGTGGTTTGGAAGGACGATCTGGCAGCCGTGTGGAGGACAGATTGAGGCGAGGAGTGGGGGGGGAGGGCTGGTGAGGAGAAGCTGGTGCAGAATCATGCCCCCGGGTCCTCCGCGCCCCCTTCCCTGCCAGCATGTCACGTTCTGTCCTCTCCGCACGCTCCTTAGCGATGCTCACACGCCCACCCGCCCCAGCCTGGCCAGCTCCGTAACTCCCAGCACTGTCTCTCTCCGTCTGCCCCTCTGCAGCCCCAGGCCTGTGAGACGCCTCTGCCAGGACAGGCCCCAGGCAGCTAACCTTCCATTCTCTCCAGAGACTCCCTGCCTGGCTCAGTTCCTGTCTGACCCATCCAC
>NW_005360118.1:236263-237890 GCF_000412655.1 Myotis brandtii | reverse complement strand
CCGCCGCCCGCAGCCCCCACCTCCCTGCTGAACTCCACTTGTCTACTGCACATGTGACCACTCCACTCTCCCCGCTCCCTACTCTGTAAAAGTAAACAAATAGCAATGGGGTTACCTGCCGGTGCTCCCTACCTTCTTCAGGGTACAAACCGAGCTCTTCGCTGTGGCACCTGCTCAACACTTGTGGGCTCCTTCATGCAGCACATGTTCACTGAGCTCCCAGGGTGTGCTCAGCAGGAGGCATGGAGGGGGCAGGTCATTCACAGGAGCCTGACCGAGGGGAAGAGACTGGGAGGGTCTGAAGGATGAGGAGAGAGGGGTAGACTCAGAGATGCTCAATCATCCAAGAAAGGGCGATGGGCCCAGCCAGTGTGGCTCAGTGGTTGAGCGCCGATCTTATGAACCAGGAGGTCACGGTTCAATTCCTGGTCAGGGCACATGCCTGGGTTTCAGGCTTGATCCCCAGTAGGGGGCATGGAAGAGGCAGCCAATCCATGATTCTCTCTCATCATTGATGTTTCTAACTCTCCCTCTCCCTTCCTCTATGAAATCAATAAACATATATTTAAAAAATAAAAAAAATAAAGGATCCTGCTATCCACACAAACATCATGCAGCCAAAGAGGAGGATGGGATCCTAGCACTGGTCTAGTGTTGTCTCATTGGACATAATTTACCACTGGCCAGCCTTCAGATTCCCACACAGAACTCTGGGAACAGAGATACTGTATAGCTTTTGGGAATTTAAAATATCTATAATAACTCACTGCATTTTTTTTGAAAGAAAGAAAGAAAGAAGAAAGAAAGAAGGAAGAAAGAAAGAAAGAAAGAAAGAAGAAAGAAAGAAGGAAGAAAGAAAGAAAGAAAGAAAGAAAGAAAGAAAGAAAGAAAGAAAGAAAGAAAGAAAAGGATCGCCCTAACCGGTTTGGCTCAGTGGATAGAGCGTCGGCCTGCGGACTGAAGGGTCCCAGGTTCGATTCCGGTCATGGGCATGTGCCTTGGTTGCAGGCACATCCCCAGTGGGGGGTGTGCAGGAGGCAGCTGATCGATGTTTCTCTCTCATCGATGTTTCTAACTATCCCTCTCCCTTCCTCTCTGTAAAAAAATCAATAAAATATATTTTTTAAAAAAAGAAAAAAAAAAAGAAAAGGATCCATGAAGTCAGCCACAGAACACCTGCACATGGGAGCAGGGCCAGCAGTGGGAACATGGGGAGGGCGCTGTGCGGACAAGTGTTTTTAGCTGCTCGTGCTGTGTACTCAGGTGACGCTCACACAGGCCTGCTGAGCAAGAGAGAGTCAGGAGTGGGGTGCCCACCCGGGCGGTGCAGGAGCCCACGGGGGGGCAGTGGGGACCTCACCCTCTCCTTGTTTAAATTGCTCACAGACATCCTTTAGTCCTTCAGCCATGAAGGGACAGGGTGCAGGCTCTTAGGAAGCCAGCTGCTGGGCTGAGGGGTCTTGCACTCATCTCCGTGGGGAACCGAGTGCCCAGCCTCTGTGCCTCCGCCCCGACATTTGCGGCTGGGACCCCCTGCCATCCCCCCCCCAGAGGAGAGGTGGTGGGTGGGAACCAGCCCTGCAGACCTCACCCCTCCAGCACCCGCTCTTTCTGCCTGGGAGGCTGG
>NW_005360118.1:227837-235886 GCF_000412655.1 Myotis brandtii | reverse complement strand
GCCGGCAGCCTGCCCGGCCCAGGTGAGTGGGGCGCAGACCAGCCGTCCCCTGGCCGAAGCTGCAGAAACCAGAAAACCTGGGAGGCCCCTCTGCCCAGCCCCCTCCCCAGCACCCCCCCACCACCTGCGTTGGGGAAAACCCCTGCTGCTAGGGCTTACCCTCAGAATCAAGGGCCAGCCCCCAGCCTTCAGCAAAGCCTGGTCAGTGCAAGACCCCCTCTTTCTTTGCCTCCCTCCCAGGGCTCCCCTCCTTCCCCCAGGCCGAGTAGCCCTCCCCAACAGAGAGGTCGGCCAGGGCACCAGGGGCTGGAGGGTCCCCAGGCCTGCCACCTCCCCGCTCCGCAGGAAGGGCTGAGGGGGAGCCCCTGGCCCTGAGCACAGGGGTGCCCTTTTCCCAGGAGGCGCGGGTGAATGGGGCAGGGACCTGGGCTACTGAGTGGCTGAGTAGCCAGAACCCAAGCCCTGAGCCCCAGGAACACCTAGGGCTCCCCCTGGCATTCTCCAGGCAGAAAGCGGGGTCCCTGAACGGCTGGGTTGTCACGTTTACTTCCTCCATCTCCCCTGCAGGGCACCTCCAGCCAGGACCCTTGCCAGCGGCCTGCAGCCCCAGCACCCTGCACCCCGGCCTGTGATCCACAAGCCGCCCCAGGCCCTGCAGCCACAGAGGGGCGCCAGTCTGCCCCCTGCCGCGGGTCAGCCTCTCCGGGGTGGTCCCCGTCGACACTTGGGCCCCCCAAGGCCCAGAGCCCAGCTCCTGCGGGTGGGCTGTGTGCTGAGCACCTGCCAGGTGCAGAACCTCAGCCATCGTCTGTGGCAGCTGGTGGCATCGGCCGGCCCCCGGGACCCGGCCCCCATGGACCTCAGCAGCCCCCACAGCTATGGCTGAGGTGGGGCAGGCCATGCCCTAGCCAGATGCTGTACCCCAACCCCAGAGCGGCAGCTCAGCCCAGCCCCAGTCCAGCCCCCAGGGCTCCCGCAGACAGCAGAGACCCCCCCCCCCCCAGCCCACCCACCAGGGGCTGCAGCGAGCTACCTGGAACTGCTTTGGACCCGCAAACCATGCACATGTGTGGCCCCAGGCAGGTCTGCAGGCAGAGTCCGTATGCCCCGGGGTCTGTGCACGCAGGAGTGCGCATGCTCAGGGGACAAGTGTGCCGTTGAGGTGGCCGGCAGCATCCCACGCGGGAAAGGGCTTCAGAGGGAAGAGGTCTGCTCAAGGTCACGGAGCAGAAGTCAGTCCTGAGCACGCAGTGCCACCACCTCCGGGCCCGAGGGAACCCTCTCCCTGCTGGGCCCATCGTCAGATTAAATCCTGGCTTCGGCTCAGGGGTTGAGCATCGACCTAGGAACCAGGAGGTGATGGTTCAATTCCTGGTCAGGGCACAGGCCTGGGTTGTGTGCTCGATCCCCATTGTGTGATGTGCAGGAGGCAGCCAATCAATGCTTCTCTCTCATCAGTGATGCTTCTCTCTCTCCCTTCCTCTCTGAAATCAATAATAAAAATATATTTAAAAAATAGAGCCACACGGTGTTCTGGGGCAGAGCAGACAGACACCCTTCCCATGTCCCAGGGCCAGGCAGGCCGGCTTGTGGACAAGACCCCAAGCCCAACAGCTCCATGGACTCGGAGCTACCACCACCTCCCGGGCGTGGGGATGGCACACAAGAGAGGGGGCTCCACAGGCACCCCAGGCTCCCTGACCCCCACCCTGCCTACTGTGGGGACTCCCCGGGACCTGTGTCCCCAGCTTGTCAGGGCCCTGGGAGGGGTTCGGCGCACAGCAGCGTGCATGGAGCTCCTTACACGTTGTGACACAGAGCCTGTCAGTGGCCCGAAGTCCTGACACCCCACGTCACAGGGGCACGACCCAGGGTCCAGGAAGCTGGTTTCTTGTATTTAGCAAACACTCACACGGCACTGAATTTGCCCATATTTGCCCCTGTCACCCCTTCAGCCACCCTGTGAGGGGGGCACAATCATGATCCCAACTCTAGGGGCAGACACTGCAGCCACAGAGGTCAGGGGCAAAACCACAGCCAGGCCCTGGCTGGTGTGGCTAAGTGGATAGAGTGTCCGCCTGTGGACTGAAGGGTCCCGGGTTCAATTCCAGTCAAGGGCACATGCCCTGTTGTGGGCTCGATCCCCAGTAGGGGGCGTGCAGGAGGCAGCCAATCAATGATTCTCTCTCATCATTGATGTTTCTCTCTCTCTCCCGATCCCTTCCTCTCTGAAATCAATAAAAATATATTCAAAAAAACAAACAACAACAACAAAAAACCCAGAGAGAGTGCAGAGGCCGCCCCAAAGCAGCTGAGAGGCTGGAACTCATGGGCCGGCCTCAGAGCCAGTGCCTGTGGTCACCGAGGGGTGTCGGCGAGGCAGGCAGGCAGGGAGGGCATAGGAGAGGGGCCGGGAACGAGGAAGGCAGAGTGGGGGCAAAGTCCTGGCCTGCCTGTGGCCCCGTCCTGCACACGGATGTCCCCCGCGGTGCACCCCCTCGTGGTAACCAGGCTGCCAGGCCCCGGGGCAGCACCTTGGTGTTCTGGCCGAGGCCCTCCCCCGAGCCTTGGGCGGCTGTTCCTTGAGGCGGGACGGACTGTTGACCTTAACGCTTGGCTGTGCCGCATCACGAGGTCACCTGCTGTGGTCAAAGCATCACACCTGGTGTCCCCGGCCCCTGAGCTCCAGGCCATGCCCCGGCCACCGACCTCGCACCCCCCCTTGGAGGCCCGGAGGCAGCACCCCAGCTCCCCAGGCCCCTCCCCACGGCCTCCTGGCAGCTCCTGCTTTAGCCAAACCTCTTGTTCACCTAAAAAAGAAAAGGCCTTTCAACTCGAGAGACGAGCGTTTATTTGAGATTTTTTAAAAAGCTTTTCCCGAATCACTGATTCTGGCAGAAGCCCAGACCGTGCTCTGCTCAGGAGACCACGCGAGGGGTGCTCACCAGGGGGCAGGGACCGTGACGTCCGCAGAAGGAAGGCAGAGTGGCGCTGACTCCCACCAATGTTTCATTTCCAGTCCTGCCGCCATCCGCCCAGGGGTCGTCACACCTGCTTTCTCGTCGTCTCTGCACACAGTTCTCTGGGACACAGGCTGCTCTAGGCCCCTTGCAAAGGTTCCTGTGCCCCGTTTTCACACCCAGCGATCTGAGGCATAAGAGGTGCCAGGCAGTGCCTCCGGCTCCATTTAAGGTTTTGTTCACATCCCCCCTTGTCATCAAGGTCTTTCTTTGGGAGCTTCCTGGTCCGTCTCAGAAAGCAGCCTCGTTGGCTCCGTGGTCCGGGGGGGAGGGGGGGCTCTCTGGGGCGTGTCCCGTCCGCGTCCCCCCCTGGTCTCCAGGCTCATCCCCGTGGATCACGTCCCACAGAAGCGGGAAGTGGTTTTGTTTCTGGAGCCTCAGGCCACATTTGAGCAGCAAGAGCTCAGTCGTATTTCTTTTTCTTTTTTAATATATATATTTTTTTTTTCAGAGAGGGAGGGAGAGAGAGAGAGAGAGAGAGAGTTAAAAAATGTTTTCATTGATGTCAGAGAGGAAGGGAGAGGGAGAGAGAGAGAAACATCAGAGACGAGAGAGAATCCTGGGTCGGCTGCCTCCTGCACACCCCACACTGGGGATCGAGCCAGCAACCCGGGCCTGTGCCCCGACCGGGCATCGAACCCTGACCTCCTGGGGCATGGGTCAACGCTCAGCCACGGAGCCACGCGGCCGGCATGACTCGTTTTGCTGTGTCTGCCTCTTCTTTGGGGAACGTCCGCGCCAGGCAGGTGCGTTTGTGCGTTTGGACCCTGCCGTGTCTGCAGGTACCAGACCTGGCCCAGTGCCTCTGGAATTCCTCTCTGCCCGGACTCGAAACAGAACCTCCCACCCGAAGAGCCAGACAGAGACCCACCTTCCACCTTCACCAGACTTCAGCCGGGCTCCTCTCAGCCACCCGCCCGCCCTCCCTCCCGTGGCCTCGCCTGGTACTCGCAGCGGCCCCACCCTGACGTCTCAGCGCCCTGCCCTGCCTTCAGCAAGAATCCTGTCCTGTCAGTTTAGCAAGAACCCCCGACGCTTGGTGTCTCCCCTCGCTCTCGGCATCTTCCTTCCACGGACCCTCCGCCCTCCTCCCCCAGGAGAGACTGGGCCAGATCGGGGGAGGCTGCTGCAGACCCCACAGCAGCTGATCACAGCAGGTGCTGGTTCCGACACCAGCTGGCACCTCCCTGCCCCCCGCTGTGGGCCGGTCCCTGGAACAGGCCCTTGTCTGGCCCTGGTCACGCGTGTACAGTGATTTCTGTACCGGGGAGCACTCCTGTGCTAGTACCAGGACTCCCCGCCCCGGCCCCGGATTGCTCTCTGGCCCCTGCTGAGCGGGTAGGGATGCGTCTGGTCTTGCAGCCGCCCACGACCTGCCTCCTGTGTGCATGTCGCTTCACACACCCCTCTGGTGAGTGGCAGCCTCTTGCTTTGGCCTTTCCCTGCCCGCCGTGGGCAGAGGTGGTTTCCAGCGGGGCTTTCCCTGGGTCTGCGTGTGGGAACGCCCTGCCCTCTGCTCCTGGCTGTCCTGGCTGTGTTCTGGGGGAGCCCAGCTAGTAACGTCTTCCTTCCCATTTGAAGTGTCAGAATAGCCCGGCCGGTGTGGCTCAGTGGTTGAGCACCAACCTATGAACCAGGAGGTCACAGTTGATTCCAGGTCAGGGCACGTGCCTGGGGCTCCGGGCTCGATCCCTAGTGTGGGGCATGTAGGAGGCAGCCAATCGATGATTCTCTCATCATTGATGTTTCTATCTCTCTCTCCCTCTCCCTTCCCCTCTGAAATCAATAAAAATATATACAAAATAAATAAATAGAAGTGTTAGAGTGTTTCTTTTTTTAAAAGTTCTTTATTGTTTAAAGTATTACACATGTCTCCTTTTTCCCCATTGACCTCTCCCCCCTTCTTTTTTTTAAATATATTTTTTATTGACTTCAGAGAGGAGAGGAGAGGGAGAAAGAGAAAGAAACATCAATGATGAAAGAATCATTGATCAGCTGCCTCCTGCACGCTCCACACTGGGGATGGAGCCCACAACCCAGGCATGTGCCCTGACCGGGAATTGAACCGTGACCTCCTGGTTCATAGGTCGATGCTCAACCATTGAGCCACGCCAGCTGGGAAGAGTAAGTGTTTCTGGAACAAGGCCCTGCCCAGAATCCCAGGTGCCTGAGGGATGGGGGTGGCGGGGGTCCCACGGCCTGTGGGGAGGGCCCTGGGCCGGTGTGGCCGGGTTTGGAGCCTGTGGGACACAGCGCAGGTCACCCTAAGCGGCCAGTTGTCCGGGAGGGAGTCCGGAGCTCAGGCAGGAGGGGCTGGGCCGCTCCTGTGCTGACCCATCAACTCGCTGGGCCAGGAGGAGGGTGGATGGTCACTCATTACCGAGGGCCGAGGCCAAGGGGCTGGGTGGTGTCCGGCCACTTATGTAACCCGTGGGCATATATAAGGGCACAGGCCTGTGGGACACCTGCCCGCCTGCAGCTCTGCTCCCTCTCAGGATGAAGGTGGCTGTGGTGAGTCCCCAGGCCCAGTGCCCCCGGGCCCTGCTGACCACTCCCCGGTGTCCCCTCCCTGCTGGTGCCCGCCAGCCCACTGCTCCTCTGTGGTCCCGCTAGGCAAGGGTCAGCTGCCCGCCCCCAGGCTCCCAGCGCCCAGGTCTGGGAGGGCGGTTCAGAGGGTCTGTGCTCCTACACAGCGTCTCCCCAGAAGCAGGCGCCCGGCTGACATCCCCTCGGCCGACTAGGACTCACCAAGGCCTGCGGCGGGCGCCAGGGCCGGAGAGGGGTGTGCTGCGGGCGCTGTGCTCGGGGGCGACCCCTGGCCTCTGCTGCCGACCCCCCACTTAGTTAGTCTCGTGCCCTCGAGGGGGTCCCCACTGCCTCCTGGAGCCGGCATCACGGTGAAATGGGCTCAATCCCCACCCAACCAGGGCCCAGACCCTTCCCTGGTCTACAGGCCGGAGGGGCACCCGGAGGCGGCCAAGGACAAGGGCAGCTTCCGGAACTACACCGTGAGGACCCTGCCCCGCCCTCACCCGTGGGTCCTGGACCCCGAGCCCCCCACCCCAGCTTTATCACCCCTGCGTCCCCTCCCTGCCCCCCACACCCTTCTCAAGCCCCACTCTGGCCCCACCCCTCCCAGCCCTTCCCTGGGGAGGGCAACACTTGGTCCTTGGGGAAGGCCCCCTTCACACCTGTGGGACCAGCCCTGGGAGGGGGGGCAGTGGACCCCCAGGGTGTGAAGGGCAGGGGTTGGCCGCCGCCTGGCTGACCCTCTGGCTTGCAGTCCGGCCCGCTCCTGGACCGCGTCTTCGCCACCTACAAGCTCATGCACACGCACCAGACGGTGGACTTTGTCCGGAAGAAGGTACCGGCTGACCCCTCCGTGGCAGCTCCGAGGGTGGGATGCCCTCGCCAAATGCCCCGCCTCCAGTGCATGGGCCCGGCCCAGCCCGTGGGCCTGCTGACTCGGTCCTTCCGGGCCAGCACGCCCAGTTCAGGAGCTTCTCCTACAAGAGAATGACCGTCCTGGAGGCTGTGGACATGCTGGACGGGCTGGTGGACGAGTCGGACCCAGACGTGGACTTCCCCAACTCCTTCCACGCCTTCCAGACGGCCGAGGGCATACGGCAGGCCCACCCCGACAAGGGTGCGCCCCCACCTGCCCCTCCCTGGCTGTGGTGGGGGAGGCACTGCCTCTGGGGCTGGGAGGGCAGACCGGGTGCCCTTTCCCTGCAGGCCCTGACCCTGGCACCCCCTGTCCCTCCCCTGCCCTGATCCCACCACCCCCTGTCCCTCCTCCCCCCAGACTGGTTCCACCTGGTGGGGCTCCTGCACGACCTGGGGAAGGTGCTGGCTCTGGCGGGGGAGCCCCAGGTGAGGGCAGGGGTGGAGGGCGCGTGGGCAGGGCCGGGATAGCCTTAGCTCTGGGCTTGGGACACTCACTTGGTGAGCAAGCAAGTCGTGCCCACCCGTGGCTGCCTGTCCCTCCCCAGTGGGCGGTCGTCGGCGACACCTTCCCTGTGGGCTGCCGTCCCCAGGCCTCGGTGGTTTTCCACGACTCCACCTTCCAGGACAACCCCGACCTCCAGGATCCTCGATACAGGTGCCCCCCCACCCCCGCTGGTCCTCCACGGGTGCTTCTTCATCTTCTTTTAAAAAATGTAATATAGCCCTAGCTGGTTTGGCTCAGTGGATAGAGCGTCAGCCTGCAGACCAAAAGGTCCCGGGTTCAATTACGGTCAAGAGCACATGCCTGGGATGCGGGCTCGATCCCCAGTGTGGGGCATGCAGGAGGCAGCCGATCCATGATCTTCTCTCATCATGGATGTTTCAGTCTCTCTCTCCCTCTCCCTTCCTCTTGGAAATCAATAAAAATATATTAAAAAAATAAAAATGTAATATATTTTTATTGATTTCAGAGAGGAAGGGAGCGGGAGAGAGATAGAAATAATGATGAGAGAGAATCATGGATCGGCTGCCTCCTACACACCCCACACTGGGGATCGAGTCCACAACCCGGGCCTGTGTCCTGACTGGGAATGAAACCGTGACCTCCTGGTTCATAGGTCGTCGCTCAACCACTGAGCCACACAGGCTGGCCCAGGCGCTTCTGAGCCCCTCACCCTCCCTCTCTCCCTGCAGCTCGGACCTTGGCATGTACCAGCCTCACTGTGGGCTCGAGAACGTCCTCATGTCCTGGGGCCACGATGGTGAGGCTGGCGACAGGCTGGCATTGCCCAGGAGGGGCCCGCCCCCCTGGGTGCCTGGTGGTGACCCCTCTCTCCCACAGAGTACATGTACCAGGTGATGAAGTTCAACAGCTTCTCCCTGCCCCCCGAGGTAGGTGTGGGGAGGGGCCACCCCGCGGGCCCACCCGCCCAGCCTGGCGCTCGCTGAGGGTGGCCTCTTCCTGTCCCCAGGCCTTCTACATGATCCGGTTCCACTCCTTCTACCCGTGGCACACGGGGGGCGGCTACCGGCAGCTGTGCAGTGAGCAGGACCTGGCCATGCTGCCCTGGGTGCAGGAGTT
>NW_005360118.1:226542-227448 GCF_000412655.1 Myotis brandtii | reverse complement strand
GTGTCGGGCACGGGGACAACCCACCCAGCCTCCCTGGGGGACCCGCCTGCCGTCCTTGCTCCCCATCCGTGGCCTCTCGTTCGGTGGCAATAAAGACCTAGAAACAGCCCTAGCTGTTGTGCTCAGTGAATAGAGCATCGGCCCACAGACCGAAGGGTCCCGGGTTCGATCCCGGTCAAGGGCACCTACCTCGGTGCAGGCTTCTCCCTGGCCCGGGCCCTGGTCGGGGCTCCTGCCGGAGGCAACCCATTGATGTGTTTCTCTCACTTTGATGTTTCTCTCTGTCTTTCCCTCTCTCTTCCACTCTCTCTAAAAAAATCAATGGAAAAATATCCTTGGGTGAGGATTAACAAAAAAAAGCAAGAAAAAAAAAGAAAACTAAAAAAAAAAAAGACCTAGAAGCAGCTGGAGTTGGACCTCACTGAGCCCTGTGTGTTGGGTGCAGGGCGGCCTGAGTGCAGGGGCAGGACCCGGCCTCGTGGACATGTGTCCTGCTGTGCCCGTCACCCTCCCAGCTCCCCTTTGAGAACCTGGGGTCACCCTAGTCGCCACTCCCCCCTTTCTCAAAACAGTCACCAAGTCCTCTGGGCTTGGTCGTCTTATAAAAAGAAACACCTCCCCGGCCGGTGTGGCTCAGTGGTTGAGCATCAACCCATGAACCAGGAGGTCACGGTTCAAAGCCTGGTCAGGGCTCATGCCCGGGCTGTGGGCTCCATCCCCAGTGTGGGGTGTGCAGGAAGCAGCCTATCCATGATTCTCTCTCATCATGGATGTTTCTGTCTCTCCCTCTCCCTTCCTCTCTGACATCAATAAAAATATATTTTTAAAAAAGAAACACCTCATAGCTAAAGAACACACTACAGAAACACATAACAAGTGCACAGGGTATAAACATGAACCATGAAT
>NW_005360118.1:224589-226413 GCF_000412655.1 Myotis brandtii | reverse complement strand
TGCCCCAGGTGCAGCCCCATCCGGACACGGCCATCACCTCCTTCCATGTGCTTTCATCCCCCGAGTGTGCCCTCAAGACCACAGCTTGGCTGGCTTCCCCCCGGCAGTTTATTTCTTTGAAGAAAGTGGCTCATTTGTCTCAGGGAGTTTCCTTCTGTCCGGGGGCTGGAGGAAAGAATTCCTCACTATTTTTGGTAAATGAATGTGGAGGCCTGGTCAGATCCAGGTGAGGCTTGTTGGGGGCAAGGGTGCTTTGGAGGTGGTGGGGTGCTCCTTACAGGCTGTGTTCAGTGTCATCTAAGAACATCCTCAACCCATCAGAGGTCTGGACAGCATCCCGCCCTCACTCCTCCAGCCTCCTTGGACCCGGGGGGACCCAGAAGCCCCTCCTACTGCTGGCCGGTTACCGTTCGTGTAGGAAAGGCAAGTACATGCTCATCTTTCTCTTAATTTACCCGTTTGCAACATCTTTCAACGGTAGTCAAGTCGTCCGTTTCTGTGTTTAGAACAAACAGATTTCAGCATATTTAGGCTTCAGTTCATGGATTTAAAAAAATATGTCTTTTTATTGATTTCAGAGAGGAAGGGAGAGGGAGAGAGAGATAGGAACATCAATGATGAGAGAGAATCATGGATTGGATGCCTTCCGCTCACCCCACACTGGGGATCCAGCCTGCAGCCCAGGCACGTGCCCTGACTGTGAATCCAATGGTGACCTCATGGTTCATAAGTCGACACTCAATCACTGAGCCATGCCAGTTGGGGCAAGTCATGGAATTATTGTTATTTTTCAAATATTTTTATTTATTTCAGAGAGAGGAAGGGAGAAGGAGACAGAAACATCAATGATGAGAGATAATCAGTGATTGGCTGCCTCTTGCACACCCTACACTGGGGATTGAGCCCGCAACCCAGGCATGTACCCTTGACTGGAATCGAACCCGGGATCCTTCAGTCCACAGGCCGACGCTCTATCCACTGAGCCAAACTGTCCAGGGCTGGAATTATCATTCTTACTAGTGCTCAGACAGCCCCATCCTCGCTGGTCCCATGACCCGACCGCAAGCAATGGCCTCAGGGGATGTCTAGCTGTCTGTCTGCTGCATCAAGACTCCCACATTGTGAGCTTCCTGTGTCTGACATAACAAGTTATCACAAACCTCTTGGCTTGAAGCAACACATTTATGCTCTCCAGTTCTGGGAGCCAGACCTCTGAGACCAAGGTGTCGGCCGGGCCTGCTCCCCCGGAGGCTCCCACGAGGCTTCTTGCTGTTTCCAGCTTCAGACGGCCGCCAGCATCCCCTGGCCCTGGCCGCATCCTGCCCCTCTTCACACGGCTTCTTCTCTGTGTCTGCCTCTCTCTTATAAAGACACTTCTCATGACATTCAGTCCCCACACCCCATAATCTAGGATGACCTCAAGATCCTTAATCATGTCTGCAAGATTCTTTTATTTTTAAAATATATGTTTTTATTGGTTTCAGAGAAGAAGGAAGAGGTATAGAGAGATAGAAACATCAATGATGAGAGAGAACCATTGATTGGCTGCCTCCTGCTCACCCCTTACTGGGGATCAAGCCCACAACCCAGGCATGTGCCCCGACTGGGAATTGAACCATGACCTTCTGGGTCACAGGTGGATGCTCAACCACTGAGCCACACCAGTCAGGCTCTGCAAGATTTTTTCCCCAAATAAGGTCACACAAGTTCCAAGGGTTTGGTGTGGACACGTTTTGGGGGGACATTTATCAGCTTACACAGAGGCTGCCCAGACCTGGTTTCTTTTTCTTTTTCAATATAAATATAAATATAAATATAAATATA
>NW_005360118.1:214205-224431 GCF_000412655.1 Myotis brandtii | reverse complement strand
TCAGACATCCCTCTCACAATCCGGGACTGCTGGCTCCCAACTGCTTGCCTGCCTGCCTGCCTGCCTGCCTGATAGCCCCTAACTGCTTCTGCCTGACAGCCTGATCACCCCCTAACCACTCCTCTGCCAACCTGATCGACACCTAACTGCTCCCCTATTGGCCTGATTGTCCCCAACTGCCCTCCCCTGCCGGCCATCTTGTGGCAGCCATCTTGTGATGACATGGGGTGGTCATCTTGTGACCACATGGGGGTGGTCATCTTGTGCACGAGGGTGCGATGGTCAATTTGCATATTACCTCTTATTATATAGGGTATATATGGGGGGGGGGAGAGAGAGAGAGAGAGAGGGAGAGAGAGACATTGATGTGAGAGAGCACCCTCTCATAGCACCCGGACTGGGGATCAAACCCAAAACCCAGTATGCGCTCTGACTGGGAATGGAACCCGCAACCTTGTGGTGTATGGGACTATGTACAAGGAACCCTGGTTTCTTTGAGTGGGAAACGGTATTTCAAATCCACACGTAGGGGCTGAAAACTCCATCACCTCTTGAACGTCCACCTCCACTCTGACCTCTCGTTGTGGCCATCAGAGATGCTGCCTGCAGCCCTCCTGCCCGGCTCAGGCTGTGCTCGGCCCAGCCCCCTGTCCTGCCCAAACCCACTGTCCCTCCCCGTGTGCCCAGAGCTGCTGGGCGCTGACCTCAGGAGAGAACAGGGTCAAGCTCTTCTCCCCTCAGGAAACTCCGAGCTGACCTGCTCCCTCCATCGCTGGGCAGCATCGGGGAGGAGGGGTGGCTGCCCTTCTCCACCGCCCTCCCAGCCGGTGAGATCGGGCAGGGCAGGCGCAGGTACAGGACGTCGAGTGGGTCCCTCCTGGAGTTGCTCCATGGGTGTGTGGGGGCTGGCGAGGCAGGAAGCGGGGAGCTGAGTCTCGATGAGACCTGGGCGATGGGGCCATGGAGGGCATGCCTCAGGGTGGACGGGCCTCTGCCTCCCGGAGGTCAGGTCAGCGAGCAGGCCGGTCTCGTAGGAGGAGAAGAATGAGCCCCAGAGTTGGGGGAGGGGCAGGACGGGCCTCTGCCTCCCGGAGGTCAGGTCAGCGAGCCCGCAGGTCTCGCAGGAGGCTGGGGTGGGGAGGAGAAGAATGAGCCCAGAGTTGGGGGAGGGGCGGTGCTCGGTGGGCTGCCCCTCTGGGTCCAAAGTGGCCATCCTGATGCCACCCCTGTGGAGCCTCCCAGTGCAGGGTGGGAGCAGCCGCCTTTGCCCCTGTCCCCGGGCCCCAGAGCCTCCTTGTACCCCTGTCAGACCCTAAACTGGCCCAGGTTGGGGGAGAGCAGTGGAGGCCAGGGCCCCATATTTCTGCCCACCCAGGGGACTGTCGGGCCTCTGTGGGGGTCCTGGGGCATTGGGACAGTTACGGAGCCCACCGAGGGCGGGCTTGGCTCTCCCTCCAGCCTGTGCTGCATCCAACCGCCTGACTCCTCTGCCCCCGCCCTCCACCCCTCCTCCAGCTCTTCCCGTGCAATTAGGGCAGCAGCCCCCGTTTCCATGGCCTGGGGGGCAGGTCGGCCAACACCCTTCAATCGGTAACATTCCTCTTTAAAGGAGCCAGTTTACTCTGAGAAAGTGGGTTGCAGGTAACAGAGAGTGTAGATTTGTTTCCAGGCCTGTTGGGGCCGGAAGTTGGGAACCCCCACTGGTGTCGGAAACCGCCGCCCGTGCCCTGCGGGACAGAGCAGCGAATCAGCGCCTTTGCTACTCTGGACGGAGGAGCTGTTGACGGTGCGAAGATGAATAAACAGATGGAGTTGCAGGGCCCGTCCAGGAGCTCTCAGCCCCTGCTAGCTGGGCAAGAAGATGGGCAACTACTCAGCCAATGAAAGACTGCCCCAGCTCAGCCAATGGAAAGCCAGGACACTTTCAACTCCAAGCTTCATCCAATAGATTCTCTGTTTACAACAGCCCGGACATCCCCCCTCCCCCCATAGAAGAATGTTCTCCTTTGGTCTACGCTAGACTCTGGGGACTTGCTGTGGTTTGGGGACTATGAGCGGCCCTAGAGGAAGGGTGGTTGCTTCTAAAGGCGCAAACGGCCCACGAAAATACAACAACAAGTTCAAGGCCCTAATGTCAGCCCATGCCCAAGGCTGATTTGTGCTCTAGCAGCGGTTCCGGTTCCGAAGAGCGTGAGAACCTTTCCGGGCCTGGAGAGTCGATGCTGGTGCAATACACTGAGACATTATTCGCCTTTTTCACTGAGGAGACATTCACAATGACATACGTGCAATAGCGGTAAAACGGCTGCCGACCTGCACAGATCCAGACGGTGCCCCAAAGTGCTGGTCCTGTGTCCTTCAGGCCACACACCACCAGTTCAGAAAAGGTCATTTGCTCAAGAATGTCTTTGACCGGCCAGAGGTCACGGGAATCGGCACAGGCCGGGGTTGCGGGCTCGAGGCAGCCGATCAAAGATTCTCTCTCATCATTGATGTTTCTCTCTCTCTCCCTCTCCCTTCCTCTCAGAAATCAATAAAAATATATTTAAAAAAAAATGTTTTTGTCCAAGGAGTAAGTTATTATTTTTCTTAATTCTCTATCCTTGAATATGGGTCTTTTTTTTTTTTTTATCTTTCGTGTGACAAAAAATGAGAAGAATGCTTCTGCTGAGTATGAAACATGACAGTTGCCTCAAGGAAAAGTCCTTGGGTGGTTGAGTTTCCAGCTCAACCTGGGCATGTGCCCTGACAGTTTTACTCGGACCGATAGATAAACCACAGTCATTCAGTCTTGGCTACTTAGCAGGCTGTCTTTCCTTTCTTTTTTAAAATGTTATTATTTATTTACTTACTAGTGGCCTGGTGCATGAAATCTGTGCACATTAAAAGGGAATTAATTAGAGGAAATATTTTAATATTGCTATTTGCCCTTTCTCTATAATAGAAGTGTCAGAGATGAAAGAAAATTAGTAAAATGTATATGAAAATCTTCCTCCTGTCAGAGTCTGGGGCACGCCGCAGGACCCAGAGTCAAGTCCCCACCCACCCGCATGCACCTTGAAATCACGTGAGACCCAGACCCGGCGAGCCCCACCTCCGTCAAGCCCCACCAGGTGGGGGCGTGTCCTGAGGTCCCCCGTCAAGCCCCATCGGGTGGGGGGGGGCGCAGCCTCAGGTCCCCCTCCCCGCCTCCGCTGTGGGCACAGCCATCTTGTGATGGTGTGAAGGAGTGAGGATCAATTTGCATATTACCACTTTATTATATAGGGTTTTATTTATTTTCATATATTTTTATTGACTTCAGAGAAGAAGGGAGAGGGAGAGAGAAATAGAAACATCAATGATGAGAGAGAATCATTGATTGGCTGCCTCCTGCATGCCCCCTACTAGGGATCGAGCCCGAGACCCGGGTATGTGCCCTTGACTGGAATTGAACCTGTGACCCTTGAGTCCACAGGCCGACGCTCTATCCACTGAGCCAAACCAGCTAGGGCTACTTATTTTATTTATTTTAGAGAGTGAAAGGGAGAGAGAGAGAAAGAGAGAAAGAAACCTTGACTTGTTGTCGCTCTTATTGATGCACTCATTGGTTGATTCTTGCATGTGCCCTGACCAGGGATCGAAACAGCAACCTTGGCCTATTGGAACGATACTCCAACCAACCGAGGTCCCTGGCCAGGGCCAGCAGGCATCTACTTACACTTTAAGAAGAGGACACTGTCACTTCAGGAAGACAAAGACAGCATTGGTTGCCAACAGTAACACTTAGCTTCTGAGCAAATACTAGGATTTTGAGGAAATTGTGTGAGTGAAAGCCCTGGCATTTGGCTTTTATAGCAAGTGCCTGACTTAAGCTTGGATTGCAGAGGCCCCTTTCAAAGAGGGCTGGCTTAGAGGCGGCGTCTGGAATAGACACAGTACAGCCACAGGACTAGGCAAAGGGCCAACTCCCTCCAACCAGGCTCCTTTGTTGTAAGAGATATTGGTTGATTGATAACTGACCATTTTAGTTAGTTGTCTTTTATATCTCTTCCTTCACTCTAATTACTCCTCTTATGCTTTAACTTTACCAAACAGTGAGCCCAGAAAACCCTAGGACCCACCTCGACACAATAAAAGCAGCCCCCCCACCCCCGCCCGGAGTGTTCTCTCTCACCTTGCTGTGTGCCCCCTGGCATGTCCTGTGAGAAATAAACTCTTTTTTCAAAGTTTCCCAATGGTTATTCATGAAGGGAACCTTGTGATCGTAATAACCACAAGGATCTGTCCAGTGGTAACTCAGGTTTGGGAAGGGGAGATGTTTGTGGGAAACGCACCTGGGCCAGGTGAGTGGGCCCAGCTGACTGTCCCCCAGGCATTTCTGGCTGATAGGGTTACAATCAATAGACTGAGACCAGCAGGCGTGTCCATCACTGTCCACTGCTGTGAACTTGACAGCTGACTCATAGTTAAAGGTTTTTTGATAAGATGGACGGTGATATTAGTGAACGTGATTGTTTTTGAGATTGTACAATAGGACAGACGTGTCAACATTCAGAAGATCTGCATAATTCCATGAACTATTATTTTCCAAATGACCCACATGTGATGCTCCAAAATCATGCAAAATGCACCAGTGGATTTTCATGTGACAGAGAACAGAAACTTCTCTGGTATGGCTTCACACCCCAAATTGCAATGAGCCCCTAAGAAACGACTCCTTAGAGTCATGATGTGGAGTTAGAATATGTGCAATGACTGGAGAATATTCTAAAATACTCTTCCCTTTCCAACTACATATCGGTGTGAGGCCCAATGTTCGTCATGTATTTCGACCAAGGAGATATTGGAACAGGTTGACCAGAAGCAGATATGAGAAGTCAGGCATTAAAGATGATTTTGCAAAAATGTAAAACTATGCCACTCTTCTCACTTACTATTGTGGGGAATAGTTAATTTGCATTAAACATTTTGTTATTATTGGAACATGTTATGAATTTATGTTTAAATAAAGTCAATAAGTAAATATGTAAAGAATTTGTTTAATTTCCAGGGCGGTAAATATTGATATAACCCTCATAAACAGAAGCTCTTTGGAGTCCTCCATAATTTTTAAGAATAAAGGTGTCCTGGACCAGATGACTGGGTCCATGGATGCCAATCAACTTTTTAAAAATATATATATTTTTATTGATTTTAGAGAGAGGGAGGGGGTAGATAGAAATATTGATCAGCTGCCTCCTGCACGCCCCACACTGGGGATCAAGCCTGCAACCTGGGCATGTGCCCTGACAGGGAATCGAACTGTGACCTCCTGATTCATAGATCGATGCTCAGCCACTGAGCCTGCGAAGATGCCTGTGTTGAGCCCACAGTACAGCTTCCAGGGCCGACGGGTGAAGTGCGTCTCACTCCTGCTCCCAGCGGCCCCGGTGAAACTGTTGCAGCTGCCGGTGTCTGGGTGCCTCGTGTGATGCTCCTGTGGAATGTGGTTCCCAGGGAAGCAGAGCTTCCCCCAGACACCGGCAGCACTTGGACACGGCAGCCACCTGGCTGAGCCGGCGAGGCCGCGCTCACCTCCGCTGGGAAAAGGCTGCTGACCGGGAGGCTGAGGGATGTGCGGAACAGGTGCGGGGAACCGCTGGACCCGAGAACAGCCAAGTCCAGTGGCCAGAGTCAGTGGAAGCCGGCAGCGCCCTGTATAGACAGGCCCACGGCTCAGCTGCCTGCAAACATCATTAACTGCCTCTTGCACGCCCCCTACTAGAGATCAAGCTTGCAACCTGGGCATGTGACCTGACCAGGAATCGAACCCAGGACCCTTCAGTCCGAAGGCCGACACTCTGTCCATCGAGCCAAACTGGCTAGGGCCAGAGTATTTTAAAATATATATATTTTTATTGATGTCAGAGAGGAAGGGAGAGGGGGAGAGAGAGATAGAAACATCGATGAGAATCATGGATTGGCTGCCTCCTGCATGCCCCCACTGGGGTCCAGCCCAACAAAACCCAGGCATGTGCCCTGACCAGGCATCAAACTGGCAACCTTTCAGTGCCCACAACGATGCCCAACCAACCGAGCCACACTGGCCAGGGCCAGAGCACTTTTGAACCCACCCGAAAACTCAGGTCCCAGGTCCACCTGAGTCATGAGTGGCTGTGGGTTTGTCAGTGACATGGAGAGGAGCTGGGCACAGCTGGGCAAGCTGTCCGGGGCTCTGTGGTGAGCCTGCAGGGTGGGGGTTGAGGGGCAGAGGGAAGGCTGAGCTGCAAGTGCCCACAGACGGCAGTGACCTGATTGACAACCCACCCCCAAATGGAAACCTGGACGGTGCCCTCCTCCACCCTGACCCAGGGCCCAGCTCCTCTTTCCCCCGCGACCACACCCTCTCCTGCTCTGGCCTCTCAGGTCTTCCCTTGCTCAGTGGTGCTCAGACCTTCCTACCGGCCACCTGCGGCCCCCGGCCCCCGCCCCACCTCGCCTTCTTTCTGGCCCAAGCAGCGCCCAGTGCTCTGAATCTTCGTTTCTTTCCCGAGGGCAGTGACCTGAGGAGCTGCAGCAGGACACGGGGCTGGGTTTGGGTGGGTTCCAGGCCCCACATTCCCTGACTGGCCTCGCAGCTCTGATGTGCAGACCTGACAGGTGGGCCAGGCTGTGCTGACTGAGGCTTGGGGCCCTGAGCGGTGCCAGACCAGGTCCTCGTGTCCATTTTACAGAGGGGAACACTGAGGAGGGCAGAGCAAAGACACCCAAGGAGCCAGGTCAGCAACAGCTGGACAGCAGCTGGGCTGTGCCCACAACAGGGGCCTGTCCGCAGGCCTCCCTGTGGGAAGGAGACAGCACGGTCAAGCATGAAGAACCTTTATTGGTTCACGAACCAAATGGTGGGCTGGGCTGGCATCAGACTCGGGCCTCTGCAGACTCGGACCCCAGTCCTGCACCACGTCCTGGGAAGGGCTCTGAGCTGGTCCCACACCCACCTCCGGGGCCACTGTCCAGGCCAGAGGGGGCCCTGGAAGGGACGTGGTCGGCGCAGTGGGGGACAAGTGGACCCTTGAAGCAGCAGGGCAGCCAGAGCCTGCCCCCTGGGCAGCACCCCAGCCTGCGTCTGCCAGGACCACTGGCTAAGGCACGGTGGCTGGGCCATGTCCAGCTTCAGAGGCCAGAGGTGTGGGGATGCCGACCCTCCGACGTGTGGCAGACGGAACACGGCTACTTTTTCCGCCGGGCAGTCTGGGAGCCACTGTTGCTGCTGTTGGGGGCGGGTGCAGCCTGGTCCGTGGCCACTCCCGGGTCCTTCTTGGGTGCCGGCCTGTGCTTCTCCTCCCTGGGGGGAGGGGAGGCTCGGGAGGGACGGGGCCCCAGCAGAGCCTGCAGGACCCTGATGGCCCCCACTGCGAGGATGAGTCCCCAGAGCAGGGTGGGGGCCTCCAGGGGCGACAGCTGCCTCCGTACCCACTGGAGGGCCTGGGCAAGGGCGTTGCTGGAGCTGCGGGCCCGGCGGGGGCTCTTGTCCTGTGGGGGCAGGATTGAGGGGGGTCAGGAGGGGTCGTCCCTGGGGGTGGAGGTCATCCTTGTCAGCACCCCCAGCCTGGCCAGCACTTTCCTACCTGGAGACCAAACTGCCTGAGTAGCGTGTCCAGTGTCGGGTCCCCCAGGGACACGGGGGGGAAGAATTCCTCCACCCACTGGCGTCGCCACCACTGGCTGCAACAGGACGGGGAGCTCAGGCGATGGGGAGCCCCCAGGCCCCACCCCCCACCGGGTGCCCCAGCCTTACCCCTGCTCCCCGGGCTGTGAGAACCAGTACTTATAGCGCTGAGCTCGCACGTAGGTGGGTGGCTGCTTGTGGAAGGGGTACCTAGCCACGTCGCTCTGGATGAGGCGGATCACTGCGGGGGAGTGGGCTCAGCTGGCTGCTCCCTCAGCCCTGCCCATAAGCCCCCCAGCAAGCCCGACCCTCTGCTCCAGCCTCACCTGGCTCGTTGCCCTGCAGCAGGCAGAGCACCAGGCTCGTGAACCACGGGCTGTGTGTGTGCGGGCCCAGGGCCGCGAACCACATCTGCCAATCGAGGCGCGGCTGGTGGGGCGCCACGAGAGGGGGTGGCCGGCTCACGTTCCCAGGCTTGTACATGAACTCGATCTCCTGTGCGCCACACCCAGCCGGGTTGGGAGAGCAGCTAGACCTGGTTTCCCCCCATCCTCCCCGACAACCCCACCCCCCTTGGGCTCCCCGCCCGTGGAGTGCTCACCGTCCAGTGTTGCTTGTCATAGCTGCCCTCCAGCACCACCTCGGGCCGCCCACCCAGGCCGGTCATCCGTCGGAAGAGGCCGTAGGAGTTGGCCAGCTGCAGGTGCTCCACGGCGCCAAATAGGCGGTGGGCCCCAGTCCAGAGGCGCCCGTGGGTGGAGGGCTCCATGTAGGAGTATGGCACCTGGAGGCGGTGGGCGGAGGCTCAGTGCTGTTCCTCCCGCCCCTCCCAGCCCCTCTCCCGATCCCCTGTGAAGTGCTACCCACCAGGCTGACCAGGAACATGGCCACGGTGGCAGTGCCAAAGATGGACAGCTGGACTGCAGTCCAGAGCTTCTGTAGCAACCCTTGCACCTGGGTCCACCTGAGGGTCAGGGGCCAAGTGCGTCAGCCCTGCTCTGCACAGCTCTACAGCCCGCGCCGCCCCCCGCCACCCCCCTGCATTTACCTCCAGAGGGAGGTCAGCAGTTCCCAGGCGAGGGAGGCGCCCCCCAGCCACATGGTGGGTAGGGTCACCATCTTCAGCCACTGGGAAAACTGGTGGAAGGTGAAGGCTGTGGAAGGAAGGGGTGTGAGGACAGGCAGCCCAGTCCAGCCCCTGCCCCCTGGCACCCAGCTGGCACTCACTGGTTCTAGAGTGGATGGTGCGCTGCTCCCAGTCGACCTCCAGGCCAAAGTAGTGCACGGTGCCGTAGGCCAGCAGCCCGTAGGCGGCCAGTTCCAGCAACAGGGCCGGCAGGGCCAGCAGGGCCTTGGGCCAGGCTGCAGGGCAAGACAGTCCTGGCCAGCTGGGAACAGGGCGGAGGGTGGGCAGCCAGGAGGCTGGGGAGCTAGAGCGGAGGCCAGAGGGGACTGCTGGGGGAAGGAGACGTGGGTGAGGACGGCTGGCTGCCGGGACAGGTGACACTCACAGGCAGGTGTCTTCTTGCGACGGCTGTTGCCAGCCTCGGCCGCTAGGTGCCTGTCATCCAGCAGGGAGGTGGTGAGCACGAGGGTGAGCAGGTTGAAGAAGTTGTAGTTCCCAGTGATGATAATCAGGACTTGCAGCAAGACCTGCAGGAGGGTCTGTGCTCAGAACTCCAACCAGCGCCCCCGTCTGGGCCCTTCAGAGCCTGCCCCCCACGCCTAGGTCTCTCCTGCAGGCCTCCTTCCCCCTCTGCAGCATCCCTGGCCTCGTGCTGTCCCCTCTGCTCATACCGACCACGGCTCCCCAACACCGCTTGGAGAAAACGCAAGCTCAGCACACCTCACGCCCCTGCCGATCTGAGCCCGACGTCCTCCAGCGAGGCCCTGCTCCGCCCCACAGGCACACCTTCCTGCCTAGAGCTAACCCGGCCTCTGCCCACGAGCCTCCTGACTGCGGGCGGCAGCGACCCAGTCCCCAACGGGACCCCGGGTGGTCAGAAGGCCAACTCCCGCCTGTTTCCTGACGGGCATCTGCCCGCTCACCTGGGAGTAGAAGGCAGCCAGGCGTAGGCGGCGAGCAGGGGCGAAGAACAGAGGGGGCACCGCGATCTCGATGAGGAAGGTGGCCACCACGCTGAGCCTGTGCAGCCAGACGGGCAGGTGGTGGGCGAACCAGGCAGCAGGCGTGGGCAGGCACTGCGTCTCGTAGTGGTAGGTGAGGGCTGCGGGGGACGGTGGGTGGTCAGGGCTGGGCAGCGCCCCCCGAGGCTGCCCCGTGTGCAGGCGGGGACCCTCACCAGTGAGCCCCCACCACGTGGGGCAACGGCTGGTCAGCTTGACCACACCCGAGGCGAACATGAGGCGAAACAGCAGCCAGCGCACGAGCCAGAAGGGGAGGCCTTCGTGGGGCAAGGTTCCTGCCAGCCCACCCTGGGGGGGCTGCTTCTGGTGGGGGGGCTGCCTCAGGGGGGCCACCAGCACCGCCAGGAAGCCAGTCTCCAGCAGCAGGGAATCCCTACAGGGAGAAGGAAGAGCAGAGGGCCCCTCCCCATCAAGGCTGCTCCCCTGAGAGGGCCCTGCCAGGAGAGGC
>NW_005360118.1:213912-214127 GCF_000412655.1 Myotis brandtii | reverse complement strand
CCGTCACTCACCACTGGAAATAAAGAAACACCTGGCCCACCTGCAGGGAGAAGGGCTGTCAGGGGCAGGGGGTGTATGTCTGGGAGGCAGCGAGGGATGGGGCAGGGTGGACGGGGCTGAAGTCAGCCGGGGGCCAGGTTCCCCGTGGAGGTGAGGGGACGGCGGGCAACCCCCACGTGCCTGGCAGGCGGACAGGTAGGCGGCCCAGAGCAGCA
>NW_005360118.1:197701-212516 GCF_000412655.1 Myotis brandtii | reverse complement strand
GCGCCCTGGCCGGGCTGGGCCTCGGGCTCGGTGGTTTTTCCCAGCGCTGTCCCCGCCTCCATCGCTGCGACGGGAGCCTGTCATGACAGGTGGCTCGCTACCCGTGAGCGGGCTCCGCGATCGGTGGAGTAGGCGGGACCGGCATTGGTTCCGATGCAATGGGATGTGTGCACGTTGGGTGTGTGAGAGCTCTGGGCCAGAATGTGAGAATTCCCTTCTGTTTTAAAATTTACCTTTAACGGTAACTGACATGCAGTGTTGTCTCAGTGCCCGGTGTGCCGCTGCGTGAGGAGCTGTCCGCTCCGTTTCCGCCCTTGACTTTCGCTCTCACGTTTTGGGCTGCTCTCGTCTTGATCGGTAACGACCTCCATCCCGTCAAACCCCGGGCGCACGGGAAGGGCCGTCTGTGCGGCTCTGCAGCATCTGTTGGGTTGGCCACTCCCTCCTTTTTGAAACAGGTTTTGGTGTCTCCTATTCGTCCGATTTCAGTGCCCGCTTTTTCTTTCCCACCCAGCCTCTCAGTGTCTAGCACCGCGGGTGCGTCCTGGGCCATCTCCTCACTCGTTTCCCCTCCACATTCTCGTTTATTCCCAGGATCTCACGTGGCACCTGGGATGCTGGGTAGGTGGCTTGGGGAGGGGACTCGAGGGCTTGGCGTGGGCCTGTTGCAGTGTGACTGTGGGGTAAGCCACCCAAAAGGCTTGGGCACTGATGGGAGGTCATTCGGAGGAGACATATTAAACGTGCAAATCGCAGTCTTCCTGATGTTGGTGAATGGCACCACTCTTCAACCGAAGGTGAGAGCTAAGAGCTCATGTAGTGAAACCCCACCCTCCACATCCAGCCCCCCACGAAGCCTGTGTGATCCCACCAGCGTTTCACTTGAATTCCTCTCTTCTCCTTCTTCTGTGGTCCAGGCCACTATCGGGCTCAGATTCATGCATAACCTTCCTCCCATCCTTCCTGGGCTCCCTGCTGCTGCCTTTGGCCCCGTCCAATCCACGCCCCATCCAGCAGCAAGGGTGACTCTACAAATTTAGGGGAGGCTGGCGCACTGCCCTGCCTAACTCCCCTCCGTGGCTTTCCGTGGCTCTCAGGATAGAACCCAGCTTCCTCCTCTGAATCTTCGCCTTCGTCCTGCTTATATTCTTAGCCTTCACTTGGGCTCTTCACCTGCTTTTTTGAGGCAGTCAGCCTATAAGACCTGAGTTCATTCTTGGCTGAGGGTATTTATATTTTCTGTTCCTACCGGGGTGCATTCTTCACCCAGTATGGTTGTGTGTGTGTGTGTGTGTGTGTGTGTTTTATGACTAATTACTTAGCGTCCTTTATGTCTCAATTTAAATGTGAACCGACTATCCCATCTAAAATAGTTCTCTCGATCATAGTACTTTAGAATGTTTATCACACTCTGGCCAGTGTGCTAAGTGGTTAGAGAATTGACCCATGCACGGAAGGGCCTTGGGTTCGATTCCCAGTCAAGGGCACATACCTGGGTTGCAGGTTCGATCCCCAGCCCTGTTTGGGGAACGTTTGGGAGGCAACCAGTCGATGTGTCTCTCTCATATCAATGTTTCTCTCTCTCCCCTCCCCCTCCCTCCCTTCCAATCTTTCAAAAAAAAGAAAAAATCTCCCAGCCGGCGTGGCTCAGTGGTTGAGCATAAACCTATGAACCAGGAGGTCGCAGTTCAATTCCTGGTCATGGCACATGCCCAGGATGCAGGGCTCGATCCCCAGTGTGGGGTGTGCAGGAGGTGACTGACCACTGATTTTCATAATTGATGTTTCTATCTCTCTCCCTTTCCCTTCCTCTCTGAAATCAATAATAATTTAAAAAATCAATGGAAAAAGTATCCTCGGGTGAAGATTAACAAAAAATAAAGAAGTAGAATGCGTATCATGAGCTATTAACTTCTTTATGGCCTATTGCCGCCCTAAAATGTAAACTCTTCAAGGGCAGGGATCATGTTTATGCTCTTTTCCTTTTGCCTAACAGACTGTCCAGCACTTAGTAGGTGCAGAATAAACACTTGATATGTCAGTGGAGCTCTGCTTGGACACACACTCTGCTGAGAACATGCCGAGAACTGTGCTGGGTCGGGTGACTGGGTTCAGGTTTCAAGCAGGGTACTTGGAGACGCCTGATGAACCTACTTCCTGCTCGTGTCTGCTCCTCAAACCGTCTCTGCCCTGCCCCTCCCCCTGCTCCCACGTCCTGACGTCCTGACTCTAGTTTTGTGTTGTTTCTTTTTCCACACAGCTACCAGAGTGTTCTTTTTTCTTTTTAAACAGATTTTATTATGTAGCTATTTTCTTTCATCCACTTATTTATTCGTTGTCGTTGAGTGTCTGTTGCAGGGGTGGGGAGCGCTTTTTCTGCCAAGGGCCATTTGGATGTTGATAACACCATTCCCAGGCCATACAAAATCATCAACTTAAAAATTAGCCTGCTCTATTTGGTCACACATTTAATTAACTCACCCCTCATGCCTTGGCAGGGCCAGACCCAATGATAAGGCCCAACAGCTGGACTTTCCACACCCCTGGTCCATTGTATGCGAAGGACCTACTAAATCTTGAGGAAATAGTCCCACTGCACTCTGTGGGAGCTGGATCCTAGGTGTAAACACAGGAGTGTAATAAGCATCACACATTTGGTACTTGCTCAGCCGTCCCGTTTCGTGTGCTTTATACATATGAACTCATTTAACCCTCACGGAAGCCCTGCCCGTGCAGGTGCTGGTGTTAGTTCTCCAAAGAGGTTAGGTGACTGCACCACTGTGGGCGTCTGTACAGTCACGGAGGGTGAGCCGTTTGAAAGAAAGGTCGCGGGTTCTATGGCGCGTTTGACTGGGGACCTCACTTTAGGATGAGGGTTGCTTAGTCATAGCGAGCTGAAGAAAGACCCAGGTTCAGGGAACAGTGTTCAAGGTTCTGAGGTGGGAAGTAGGCCGTGTGAGTCCTGTGCAGCCAGCAGGGGAGGGCGGGCCACTGGAGAGGGAGGCGGGTCAGTGCGGAGGGCTCTGCTTAGGATCTTGGGGTTTTCCCTAAGAGTGGGTGCAGTGATGTCGTCTAACTGATGTCTTCAGACAAGCCCTGGCTGATGTGAGAGGAGACTGGAGGGAAGGGCTGGACGAACGGGGTCACCGTGGACAGGAACCACAGGCCAGGGTGGAGCTGGGAGCTGGGCATGGGGTGGAGGGGGAGGTGAGAACAGGGTGGAGCTAAGGCCCTGGGATGCTGGGTAGGTGGTTTGGGGAGGGGACCCTCCAGGGCTTGGCGTGGACCTGTTGCAGTGTGACTGTCGGGTAAGCCATCCAAAAGGCTTGGGCACTGATGGGAGGTCCCACCTGGGAGTCATTAGAAGGAGAATGGAGAGTGAGGTCCTGGGAGTGGGTGCCCAGCTGGGGCTAGACCAGGGGTGGGCAAACTTTTTGACTCGAGGGCCACAATGGGTTCTTAAACTGGACCGGAGGGCCGGAACAAAAGCATGGATGGAGTGTTTGTGTGAACTAATATAAATTCAAAGTAAACATCATTACATAAAAGGGTACGGTCTTTTTTTTTTTAGTTTTATTCATTTCAAACGGGACGGATCCGGCCCACGGGCCGTAGTTTGCCCACGGCTGGGCTAGAGTATCACCGAAGAGAAGGGCCACCTTTGCTGCTCAGGGTCTGGGTGGCCCTGCCGCCCTCTCCACGTTCCGTCTTCAGGCCTGATGTCTGTTCGCTCTGTCATGCTCCTGCTTCCCCTCCCTCCCCGCCGACCTGAACAACCAGCTCCCTCTTTCCTTCCGGAGTGAGGAGCAGTCGCCCGGCGCTGGTGGAGTCCTCCCAGACCCCCCTTCTGGGCACCACCACGGGCCTAATATCTTCCTCACCCCCCAGCACGCCCTACGCTTTGGATATGATCACCTAAGACTCATTTTCCTGAGTATATGCACCCTGTCAGCAAACCGCCTTTGTGTGGCGGCTGCTCTTCCTGAAAAGCCATTTCCTTCATCTGGGAAAGTGGACCACAAAGCGTGTTCGGCTTAGCCGACGCCACCACTTTGTTCATCAAGCATTTATTGGGCACGGGCATCAAGCGCTGCGCTAGAGGCTGGAACTGCCCTGATGCTGCTCGCTGTGCACTGAGGGAGGAGAGACTCAGGCGTGGCCAGACCTCCCGCAGGTGGCAGGAAGCCCGAGGGAGACGGCAGAAGAGTTTGGGCCAGGCTGGGGTGGGCGTTCCTGGCACAGAGCTTGACAGACATGTAAGGGCTTCGAAGAGCTGTTGGCTGGGACTGCAGGGGGGGCCCGGCTGCGGGGAGTCTCGATGGAGATGCCTGCTCGGCAGCTACAAACGCACCTGAATGTAGGAGAGGGCGCTGCTCTGCACGGGTTTGGGAGTTGTTGGCATGTGGTTGATAGGAGCTGGGGTTCAGGGGTCACAGAAGAAGGAGGAGGACTCACTGGGAAGTGTTTCCTGAGTTTTCTGCTCAAAGGATTGGTGTTTCGTCTCTGTCTTCCCCACCCCTGAAGGCCCCTTCCTCTCTCGGGGTGCGGGGTCTTCCTGCTGGTCTGTCTGAGTCAGCCCTGACTTGGATGGAGCACCTTCAGGGAGCTGTGTGCAGCGCTGGCTGTGTGGTTGGGGTCTCCCTCTTCCAAACACCAGGCTCAGAGGCCACAGGAAGTGGGGAAAGCACAGAGACCCTCCTAAATAGCAGACAAGTGAGCCCCAAGCAAAGCCGGAGCTGTCAGTCTGAGGGGCCAGAGGCGGGCGGTGGGTGGGCGCTCCTGCGGGAGGTGCACACGCTCGGCTTCCCACAGAACCGGCTTTGTGTCTTGCAGCTGGACCAGATCTGCATTTCTTTTGACGAAGGCAAAACCACAATGAACTTTGTGGAGGCAGCGCTGCTGATCCAGGGCTCCGCCTGTGTCTACAGTAAGAAGGTGGGCATCCCTGGCCACGGGCCTGGGTGTTTCAGGGGCTAGCAGGACCAAGGTCCTGTGTGCTGCGGGGCAGGTGGCAGGCTCACCCCGTCTCAGACCTGCCTTGCCAGCCCCCTGTCTCCTTCCCGGATTCCTCACCATCTCAACACTGAACAAGAGCTTGGATTTAAACTTGCAGGGCCTGCTTCTAAACACCCTACAACGTCTAGGAGAGGCCCACGCTGCAGAGAATCATCCAGCCCACATGTGTGCTCCCCAGGCTGAGGTCGTGTTGTAGAGAGAGGGAAAGCAGAAGGGAGGGAGCACCGTGGGGAGCCAGTGTTCAGGGAGTGTCCTCAAGAGGGAAGTCAGAGATGGTAATCGAGAAGATGTCTTGGCCAGGAAGTCAGAGCAGACAATGTCCAGAGGGAAGAAAAATGGCCAGAAATGTTGAGTTCAGTGAATTGGACCCATACACTAAAGACGTCCAAGTACCTTCTGGGTCTGCAGGTCACGGGGATTTAGTGAGAGGAGGGCTGGACCACTGGCGGAAGGAAATAGAGGCACGAGAAAGCGCTCCAGGTCAGTGCGGACGCCTCTTGAGAAATTTTATTGAAAAGGGGAGGAAAGAGACGAGGTAGTAACTGAAGCGCGGTTGTCAACGGAGGCCACGATCCCAGCAGTTACCAGTGGCTGGGCCTTACCCAGACTGAATACATTGGGACGGGGGAGTGGTGCGGGCACCAGGATTTCTTAAAACATCCTCTGACAGTGGGGACTGGGAACCATGGCGATAACCCGTAGAAGGGCAGCTGGGGAAGTGGTGTCGGAGGAAGGGGGAAGGGAGGAGGGAGGAGGGAGGAGGGAGGAGAATAGATGAACAGAATCCCAGAAGAAGTGAGAGTGGGTCAGGGATGGCTATGCCTCATCCCTGGAGACTGGAGGGATATGTAAACATGGCTGCAGAGAAGTTGGACGCAGGGATTTGGGGAGTTGATGCCGAAGGCCCCAATTTCCGCAACGGAGGCTCTAAGGTACTGAGAGTCAGCTACTGGATAGGACATTTGGAGAGTGAAATTTGGCAAACGTTACATGCATTTGCTGAGGAGAATGCAAAACAAAAGGTGAATGGAAGCGTGGTCTCATAGAGATGGAATGCACCTGCTGTTCCAGGGCACCTCCCCAGGGGGCTTAGCATCCCCGGGGCTGGGCTGGGCGTGGGGGCGGCAAGTGGGCCATGGTGCTGATCCAGCGTTGGGAGTTTAGGGGTGGGAGGTAGGAGTTAGAAGAGCTGTGAGGAGCTGAGTTCCAGGGTCCACAGCAGACAGAAGGGACAGGAATCTGCTAGTAGTTGGCTGGCACGGGGTGTGGTGGATGTGCCTCTGGGCACTGCAGAGCTTTAAGACAGTCTAAGATTTTATTGATTTTGTCCTAGATAATCCCATTGAACCAAGTTCCTTTTCCCTGTGTTTATCCTAAGAAGGAATGTCTGCAACTGACTTGGAAGGCACCAGTACAAGGGGACCGATAGGCAGGTAGATGGGCAGATCCGTGATGAGGCAGGAACGGGGGTGTCGCCTGCAGTGAAGCCGAGGGGTGGGGCTCAGGCTCTGGAGTCGGCCTAGCGGGCTCTCCGTTGTTGGGAATGGTCTGGCTCTGTGGTCAGATGGGGACCGCTGGCTGCAGGTGGCTCCTGACCCCTTCAGCTGTGACCAGCATGGCTAAGGGAGTTGAATCTTGAGTTTTATTAACTGTTAACTCATGTAAGTTGCTCTGGCCACCTGTGGCTCATGGCTGCTGCATTCGATGGCACAGCACTAGGCTCACAGGCGCCGGGAGCCAGCGCTGCCTGGGCCCAGCACTGCGCCCGGTCACTGTTTCTGAGTCTGAGTTTACTCTCTCTCTTTAATGTTTTAATTTTAATTTTATTTTGAGAGCACATTTATTAAAGCTGGGGCAGTGGAACAAGGAAGGGCTTAGGACAGAAGCAGCAACAGGAGAGCCAAGGTGGGGCTGCTGTGGCCACTGAGGAGCAAAAAGTCACAGTGAAGGAGGTGGCCTAGGGGGGCTGCTGTCAGCTCACTGGCGGCCAGAGAAAAGGGGGCCTTGGAGACAGGTGTGGGGTGAGCCCGGGAAGAGCTGCCGCTGCTGCCCTGGCGGCAAGCCCCGTGGGGTCTGAGGATTTAGGAGAGGCATGCATGTGGGGGAGGGGGAGGGAGGGGGAGTGCGCCCTGAGTTTATTCTCTGATGAAGTAAGGATGGTAGTGGCACCTGAGTCAGACAGCTTACGTGAGATGAAGCGTGAAGCAAGGTTCTGTGTGTGTGGCACACACTTAGGAAAGTTAATGTTTATTATTCCTAATAAATGGGGTCTCTTGCTCACGACGGTGTCAGTGTCCAGTGCGTGAGAGAAAAGGCCCCCCCAGCAGAGGGTTCGCCCAGAGCAGCGGTTGGCAACTCATTAGTCAACAGAGCCAAACACCAGCAGCACTTCTTCAAAATAGACTCGCCCAGGCCGAAAACCGACTTCTACGCATGGGCCACGAAGTTTCAATCGCACTGTACATGCATGCCCGCACATGGTGTTTTGTGGAAGAGCCACACTCAAGGGGCCAAAGAGCCGCATGTGGCTCGCGAGCCGAGCCGCAGTTTGCCGACCACTGGCCCAGAGGCAGCAGGCGCGCCCCCTGGTGGTGCGTTGTGGTCAGCATCTCCAAATCCCCACCCTCACCCTAAGGGTGGGGCCCCCTGGGTTGTGGCTGGAGTGGTGTCAGGTGCCAGAGACTGGGGTTGGTGGAGGCGGGAGGGGAGGTGGGAGGTGGGAGGTGGGCTGAGGCCACGGGAGGGCATGGACCGCCCGCAGGCAGGTGTGCACAGAGGCGCATGGCGGGAGGCACAGCCTTGAGAGTGGGGGAGGGGGGCTCAGCTGTCAGAGCAATTCTGTTCAACTGGAGAAGTGCTCTTGATGGCCACACTGGCAGGGCTTGTGCCGGAGGTTTGGGAGGGGACAGCCGGCTTCTCTGTGCACGGATGTCTGCCCTGGGTATCGTGGGTGGGCTCCTGTCTGCGTCCTCACCTCCTGCTTCCGGCCTCCAGGTTGAATACCTCTACTCACTGGTCTACCAGGCCCTCGATTTCATCTCTGGCAAGAGGTGAGTCCTGGAGGCGCTAGCCAGGAGGTGGAGGCCCGTGTGCCCTGCGTGTGGCTGGGGAAGCCCCTGCAGCCTCCGAACTCCCATGCGTTGATTCTCTCCCAGGAGGGCCAGGCAGCTCGCGGCGCAGGAAGACGGGGCCAGCAGGGACGCCAGCTCCAGGGCCTCCCAGCGGGTGGAGGATGAGGTGAGGTTTCCTGGGTGCCTGGCTGCTGCCCGCTGGGTGCCTGCTGGGTGCTGCTGCTGAGCTCACTGTCTCCTCACAGTTCCTGTCGCTGGATGACCTGCCCGACACCCGTGCTAATGTGGACCTGAGGAATGAGCAGGCCCCCTGTGTGAGTGCCCTCCCCCGTAGGTGGGGTGAGCGTAGCTGATGGGCTGCTGGTACAGTGTGGGCATCCCTTCTCGTTCCCACGCTCACCCACTCTCGGCCCCTGTGCAGGAGGTCGCCATCGTCCCCCTCCTGCCCATGGCCCTGGTAGCCCTGGATGAGATGGACAAGAACAGCCACCCCTTGTACAGGTTTGGGCCTCGGCCTGGGCCTGGTGGGGGAGGGCGGCTGCTGGGGATGGTCTCTGCAGAGGCTGTGTTTTTGCCAGCACAGCTGTCAGGGGGAGGTCCTGGCCAGTCGGAAGGATTTTAGGATGAACACGTGCACCCCTCACCCCCGAGGAGCCTTCATGTTGGAGCCAGTGGGCTTGTCCCCCAGGGAGACTCTGCTGCCCAGGACGGGTGAGGGCGCGGGTGTGGGTCTGGGCTCCTTACTGGGTACCCTCCCTCCCAGGCACCTGCCCCACAGGCCGGCTGGAGCTGGTCCCTCCGCTGCCCCGTCTGCCCACAGCTGCTCAGTGCAGGGCCCTGCTCTCCCTCCCCAGCCCTGGCTCTTGGGTCCCTGGGAGAGTTGGGGGGAGGCGAGGGCTGGGCTGACCTGTCTCACGCCATCTCTCTCAGCTGGATGCGCTGAGGAGCAGCCAATGGAAGTCTCTATGATCAGGAGTCCGGTCCCTGTGCCCGGCATCTCCCAGGAGTCAGGTGAGAAGAGGTCATCCTGGTGGACCGACTAGTGGGGGTGGGGACAGGACTCTATGCCCACCCCTCTCTGCCTGTGCTGGGGGACATGGGAGCCGTGAGGCCTTGGAGCTGCTTGTGTGCCCAGGCCTCGTTCCCCACTCAGCCCGCTGCCCTGTGTGCCCATTCCTCTGGGCAGGCACAGAGGCAGCATTTAGAGAGGAAAGTAGCTTAGAAGTAGAATGAAACAAACGGCACAGCAGCGCATCGAGAGTGTGAGACACCGTGCTCCAGTCTCTGGGTCTAATGAATGAAGAAGCCGAGAGGGGGAGGGCCGCTCAGGCCCAGAGGGGCAGCCCTCACCTGCTGTCTGGTCTTCGGGCTCCTCGGGGTTGACGGGTCTCTTGCTCCTCTGCCCAGGCACGTCTCCAGAAGGCCCGATGCCCGCAGGTGGGGATGAGGATGAGGATGCAGAGGGGGTGGCAGAGCTCCCTGAGGTCCCCCTGGAGCCCCAGGAGTCCAGGAGCCCACAGCAGGTGGGGCACACACTGAGGCCTGCAAAGCTGGAGTCGTCCATCGGGCAAGCCCTGGGTTTTGGGCAGCCCCACGTGTCCTAAGCCAGCTCTTGGGCAGCGGCTTCCTTGTCCCTTCCCTCTCCCTGCAGAGCAGCTGCTGCTCCTCAGGGCTGGCTGAGCCTGTGGTGCCCTGTAGCCACAGATGGCAGCTGGTCTCTGGAGCTGCCTCCCGAGGGCAGGCTGGCAGGAAGGGGGACCTCGGAGGCCTTTGCCGTCCCCTCAGCCCCGAAGGGTGGGCTCTGTGCTCCGGCCCTAGAGTGAAGACGTCCTTTTTTCCTCTTACGACGCGAACTTTACACAGGAAGCATGTTAGTGTTCATCTTGGCTGGTAGCTCCGTGGATATTACCATGTTACTGTTTTGTTTTTCCCCGTGACCACTAGCTCACTAGTTTGTGTTCTCTGGAGTTTTCCTAGCAGTGTTACTTTTAGCCCTTGAACTATTTGAAATTCCTGCTCAAATACTCTGGTTCCTGGAGAGTATTTGCCCCCAGAGCAAAGGAGGGGACATCCCTGAGGCCATTTCTTTGCAGAGCACTGCCCAGCCCAGGAGGTTTGAGCTGAGGGAGAGGCGGGAGGCCCTGGAGCCTGTGTCCCAGCTGAAGGTGAGGTGGTGGGGCCCCGACCCGACCCACTGGCAGGGAGGGTGTGTGCCTGAGGCCCCACCACCCACGTCTTCACTCCCACCTGACCGAGGCCCTTCCACCCTTGGATCCTGGATTCCGCGTGGCCAGTGCCCCCTGGCCGTCATTGCCCTCAGTGCTGGCCTTGGGGGAAGGGTGTGTGTCCCCCACTCTCCCTGAGTACTTGTTCTCCGTGCTTAGGAGACCCCAGACCCCTGGCAGAGCCTGGACCCCTTCAGCTCCCTGGACTCTAAGCCCTTCAAGAAAGGTAATTGGGTGGAGGGACAGCTGTACCCAGTGTCTGTGGCTGGGTTCATGGGGGTACAGGTGGTGGGTGGGGTGTGCCCTGTACCCATGGAGAGCCTGGGGGGCTGTGCTCCCTCGTGTGATGGCTCTCAGGGGTGCTGGTGATCTTCCCCGGGGCCTGCAGTGGTGCCCCGAGACACAGTCCATTTGCCCCCCAGGTAAACCCTACTCCGTGCCCGCCTGCGTGGAGGAGGTTCCGGGACAGAAGCGCAAGAGGAAGGGGGCCGCCAAGCTGCAGGACTTCCACCAGTGGTACCTGGCCACCTGTGAGTGGGTGTGTGGGACTGGGCCAGGCCAGTGCAGGAGGGGCAGGAAGGGACTTGGTCTGGCTCCTGACAACCCAGTTCTCTTGCAGATGCTGACCATGCTGACAGCAGAAGGCTCCGGAAAAAGGGCCCGTCCTTTGCAGGTGTGACTGGGGCCCTGTGTGCTCCTCTGAGGGATAATGGCACCTTGCTCTGCCCTCCTCCCCTCCGCCTGGGGATGCCCAAGGCCCTAGGTGGACCAGGGTGGTCTAGGCAGGATGCGGGCACCCCCTCACGAGGCTTTTGTGTGCAGACATGGAGGTTCTGTACTGGAAACACGTGAGGGAGCAGCTGGAGACCCTCCGGAAACTGCAGAGGAGGGAGGCAAGTACTGGCCACTGGCCTCACCGCCCCGGGTGGTGGGAGACAGCAGTGGCTCACAGGTTCTCTGCACAGGCAGCTAAGCGGTGGCTGCCGAGGGCCGAGGAGGAGCTGTGGCCTGTGGAGGAGGACCGCCTGGAGGACTCCCTGGAGGAGCTGGGGGCAGCAGGTGGGTGCTCACAGGGTGGCGGGAGGAAGAGGGCTCAGGACAGGCTGCCTGCTGACCTGCCTCCTGCTGGTTCCACCCCACCTCCCAGCAGATGACTTTCTAGAGCCCGAAGAATACGCAGAGCCTGACGGGGCAAAGCCTGAGGACGCTGCAGACCTGGGTAGGTCTAGGAGGGCTGCTGGCCAGGCCCTCATGAGGGTGCTACTCAAGGATGAAGGGAGGGAGGGTGTGGCCCACTCCTCCCGCTGCCCTCCTTTCCAGAAGCAGAGGCCATGCCGGCATCCCTGAGCTACGAGGAGCTGGTCCGGAGGAACGTGGTAGGCCCTGGTCGGAGGGGAGGGGAGCTGGGTGGTGGCTCTGGCAGAGGCAGCAGCTCCCGTCATCTCCTAGGAGCTCTTCATCACCACGTCTCAGAAGTTCGTCCAGGAGACGGAGCTGAGCCAGCGTGTCAGGGACTGGGAGGACAGCATCCAGCCCCTGCTCCAGGAGCAGGTAAGGGGGCTGGGCCGGCTTCTGCTCGGGCATGGAGCCCGATGCTTGCAGGGTTTGACCAGGACCTTGCTCTTCCCTCTTGCAGGAGCAGCACGTGCCCTTTGACATCCACCTGTATGGGGACCAGATGGTCTCAAAGTTCAGTCAGCTCAACCAGTGGTGTCCCTTTGCGAAGCTGGTGTCGGGCCAGCCTGCCTTCGAGGTGTGCCGCGCCATGCTGGCCTCTCTGCAACTGGTGAGTGGCCCTGGGCCTGGGAGGGGAGTGGTCCCTGGCTCTGCTGACACCCTGTCCTTACAGGCCAATGACCACACGGTAGAGATCACCCAGCAGCCAGGGCTGGAGGCGGCTGTGGACACCATGTCCCTAAGACTGCTCACACACCAGCGGGCCCACAAGCACTTCCAGACCTACACCGCCCCCTCCATGGCTCAGCCCTGAGTGGGCAGCCCTGTCCCCCATGATGTTGGGCCCACATCTGCTCACTTCACACTTGCTTCCTGGCTGGCCCAGCCTAATAAAGTGGTGTTGCCACCCCACCCATCCCTTTACAAGGCTCCTTGTAGAGAAGATAGCTGCCCATCTCCAGCACCCAGCCCACAGCCAGGTGCTGGGCTCCTCTGCTCCGTGGCCTCCCAGGGCAGCTGGTACGGCTCAGACACACATGCAGCTCCACCACACCCTTTAATGACCCAGGTCAGTGCAGGACGCTGCGGAAGGCAGCCATGTGGCGCCGCACACTGTCTGCAATCTGCTCGGCCGACCTGGCCCGGCCATAGTAGTCTGTGAAGAGGCCGTCGGGGTTGAGCAGGTAGATGGCGATGGAGTGGTCCACGATGTAGTCCTGGTCCGCGTCCTTGGGGCCGGCACTGTAGTACACACGGTAGCTGCGGCTGACCTGGGCAACCTGCTCCGCCGAGCCAGTCAGGCCCAGCAGCCGCGGGTGGAAGTCCTGCACGTAGCGGGCCATGGCAGCAACATCGTCCCGCGCGGGGTCCACAGTGATGAAGACGGGCTGCACCGGGGGCAGGCCGGGCTGGGCCTCCAGCTGCCGCACCACCCGCACCAGCTTCTCCAGTTCGTCAGGGCAGATGTCGGGACAGTGAGTGAAGCCAAAGTACAACAGCACCCACTGGCCTCGGAAGTCGGCTTTGCAGCGAGCCTGGCCCTGGTGGTCCAGCAGGCTAAAGTCTCCCTGGCCCACGGAGGCCTGGCGCAGGGCCTCTGTCCGCCGCTGCTGCTGCTGCCGCTCCTTCTCAGCCCTCATGGCCAGCCAGGCCCCACCCAGCCCCGCCCCAAATAAGGCTGTGACCAGCAGCCTAGTTCGCAGCCCAGGGCCCCGGGGCTGGCCCTGCCTGCCTGTCTCTGCAGGGCCCTGCCTTGACAAGAGCCGGCACCTCACATGGAGGGCCTCGCCTCCAGGAGTCTTCAGGAGGGTGGAGGCCTTGAGCTGAGAGAGCCCGTGCTGAGCCTTGGGCAGCTGAGCCAGCAGCAGCACAGGCCTGATGCTCCTGGAAGAGGGCAAACATGTCAGGAGCCGGAAGGTGCCTTGGCCTCCTGGGTCACCTCCCATCACTGGGGAAATGGGTCTCCACCTGGAGGACCAAGCTGTCCCAAATGGCCACCCAGTGCTCCACTGAGCTCAGAACCGTCTCGCCTCTGAAGGCAGAAGCTCCAAGCTTAGGTGTCATCAGAAGTCCAGCCTGTCACTGCTGTCCTTCAGGCGAGTGCCTCATTCTGCCTCCTCCCTCCCTGGCCCTGGCCCCGGCCCCGCAGCTCCAGACAGGGCAGCACTCACCTGTGTTTCAGCATCGGAGCCGCCTGAGATCACTCGAGTGCACGGCTGCCTGGGTTCCTGAGCACGTGTATCCGTTTGCAATGAGCCCCCCTTTCAGAAAGGAGGCCGGTGAGTCCGGCTTCAACCCTCAAAGGCAGACTCGGCAGACCGCCCCTTCCCCACCTACAGCAGAACCTGGGCCACTCACTGGCTTGCCCACCCGCTTGGAGAAAAGGTTTCCACCTGCCACAGTCGCACCCGCTTCAGCTTCACGTCCGGGTTTCCGACAACTCCGGTGGCCGAGCCTTTCTACAGGGGCTCCTGGAGGGGTGTCGGCGGGGGTCTGAGGACCCCCTCACCTGCTCAGCTGCTGCTGAGGGGCCTCCGAGGACTAACCGCTTGGCTTCCACCTTCCTCCCTCGATTCCTGGGCTTGGGCTCCGGGCTGGGTGACCTTGGGCGCGTCCCTTTGCCTCTGTACCCGCCTCCTGTACCAAATGGGCTCTGAGCGCTGCACTAGACGGGCCTGACCCGCGGCGGCCCCTGCGGAGACTCCCTGAGCCTCCAGGCGCCCTGCACGCACGCGCAAAGCTGGACCCTGCTGCAGGCCACGCGCCGAGCACACCCCAGGCGCCTGCCCTCCCGCCCCTCCGAACCTCGCACCCAGAGTCTTCCCGGGGTCGCACCTCGGGGGATTCACGCTGGGATGTCGGACGCCCCGCCCCGCTCTCAGGGCCCGAGGCTGGCGGCCCTCTGCCGAGTCGCCACGCTGGACTCCAGTGCGCACGCGTCGCGCACGCGCGTCCGGATGGCAGCCGGAAGTGCGCGCAGGAGGTGGGGGGGGCACCAAAGGTCACGTGCTAAACGGGGCGGTGCTTCGGGAGTCCCGCCCCTGCCCGCGAGCGAATCAGGGGCAGACACGGCTTTGCTGCGCTCGGCTTTATTGCTGCCCCTCGGCTTTATTGCTGCCCCACGGCTTTATTGCTGCGCTCGGCTTTATTGCTGCCCCCGGCTTTATTGCTGCCCCTCTGCTTTATTGCTGCGCTCGGCTTTATTGCTGCCCCTCGGCTTTATTGCTGCCCCTCGGCTTTATTGCTGCGCGTTGTTCGGCGGCAAGATGAGCTCAGAGAAGGGCGAGGGGGCGGCGAAGGGCTCGCGGTCCGAGAGCACGAGCGCCT
>NW_005360118.1:194325-197110 GCF_000412655.1 Myotis brandtii | reverse complement strand
GCCTCCGCCTGTCCGTTGAGCCAGAGCAGGACGCCCCCTGCCGGCGTGGGTCCGGGGTTTAGGTGCCGCGGAGGCGGTTCTGTAGTTCCCACCCCAACACCTTACGGGTCCACTCACCGAGCCTAACGACCAGGTCCCGCAGGTCCGGTGGCCCCGCGCCGTCCATGCAAAGCAGCGCCTCCTCCACCTCCAGGGTGTGGCCCACGCTGCGGCCCAGGGGATGGTCCATGGCTGTCAGAGCCGCTGCAACCCGGAGCCCCAGGCCTGCCCCGACATCAACCTTCGGAGACATGGTTCAGTGTGGCCCCTGCCCTGCATTCTGTGGGGCCGCTTGTAGCCCGCTTGTTACCAAGCTCCAGCCGGTGCTGCACGCTTGGGTGCCAGTTCCCCAGGAGTGAGGGGGTCCCAGAAGGTTTTGGTTGTTGGAGTGCGGGGAGCGGTGAAGCAGGTGGGGTCAGAAAGACCGTGTACCGCTCTGGGCCGAGAGCCATGTCAGCCTTGCTTGGTAAGGTCACTGAGTAGGGGGTGAAGGAGGAACTGCGAGTGGGGAAGCCAGGTGCTGGCAGAGGCCATGGTGACACAGGCCTGCTGAGTGGCTGTGGCTGAGGCACACAGGGAGCAGACTGCTGGGTTATGAAGGGGAGGCTGGGCCCGTAGGGGGAGACCCTCCCCAGCAGAGACTCCTTGGGCACAGCCGCTCACCAGCGCTCTAGCCAGTTCCCGGGCCTTTGCCTGGCTCGGGAAGACGGCAGCCCCTCCGAACTTCACATCCATCACCAGTGCAGACAGGTTCTCCACCACCTTCTTGCTGAGGATGGAGGCTGTGAGGGAGCAGAGGGGGCTGTGGGTTCAGGAGAGCTCGGCGCTTCCTGAGAGATGCAGGGCATCCTGGCTCTCAGGTCAGGCACGAGGAGTCAGGGACTCTGAACATGGAGGGTCAAGTCCCTCATGATGGGCGTCACAGGGCTGGACTGTTGTGCTTCAGCCAGGTCTCCCTCTTGAGTGGTGAGGGGACGTCTGCCCTGGGCTTGGGGAGGTCCCACAGTCCCCTTAGGAGAGGACCCTTTACTGGTCCATCAGAAGTCAGGGATGTTTAACATGCAGAAGGTGGACCCTGGAGTGTGGGGTCAGGTCACCTGTGATGAGTGGCAGGCTGTCAACGGTCGCTGTCACATCTCGGGCTGCATACAGGATTCCGTCTGCAGGAACCAGCTCCTTGCTCTGACCCACAATACAGCAGCCCACTCTCTCCAGCAGACCTTGCATCTGGCCAAATCCCCGTGTGTCAGGACTCCCAGTGACCTCTGGTCACTGACCCCATCACTAACCCTGATCAAGGGACTCACCAGCCACCTTGACAAATGTCAAAACCATGACCAGTAACTTAGGAACAATTCTGATAAGTCCTCATTGATGATTGGCCCAACCCATCAGTGACATTAATCAATGCCCTATGGCCCATCGGGGATTTTTACCAAGTCCCTATTAATGGTTCCAACCAAAAGTCCGTTGGTAACTTTGACCAAAGTCCAATGATCAGTAAAGACCCGTGAATAACTTTTATGAATATCCTCATTAGTGACCCTGACTGATAACCCATCAGTGATCCTTCAGCAATTCTGTTTAATGTTTACATCAATAATCCAGGTCAATGACTGATCAGTGGCTTCCACATACCTGTTCTGGGCTCTGGATGACGGTGAATCCAGGAATTGACTCTAGTTTATCCAAGGTGCCTCCTGTGTGCCCCAGACCACGCCCACTGATCATGGGTACCTGTTGGACGGGGTCCTGTGTACACCTGCACTGTCACCCTCCACCTCTTCCCTCATCTTCCCTGGTTAGGACTTTAGCTGCAGTTAGAAGTGGTAGTGGGTGTCCACCTGGTGGAGAGGGAATGGGAAAGAAATTGTCCTGGTTTGGGATGGGGGCGGGGGGACTGAAGAAGGAGGCTGGTATCTGTCGAGGGAGGAGTACCCAGCTTTTCCTTTGGGGGTCCTTTCTCGGGTATTGAAGAGGAAGGGGTGCTAGGTAGGTTGGTCCTGTTACGGGGGCTGCTGGGAATGGGGGGGGGGCAAGGAGCTTGGGTCCTGCCTTTGGGGGCTCTTTCTGGACCAAATTAGAGGTTGGGAGCTGCCCGCCTCTGAGGCCTGAGTTTCGGGTTTGGAGAGGAGGCGCTCACCTTGCAGCCACAGGCAGCCAGGGCAGGCGCCAGGACCAGGCTGACCTTGTCACCCACTCCCCCTGTGGAATGTTTGTCCACGAGCTGCTGGTGCCAGGCCTCTGGCCACTCCAGCTGCTGCCCGGAGTTGGCTAGGGCCCGGGTTAGCGCCACAGTCTCCTCCAGATCCATGCCTTGCAGTCGGATGGCCATGAGCATGGCCCCTAAACATGGGACACGGTGGTGTAGGCAGCATGAGGGGGCGCTCTCACAGGGATGGGTTAGCCGGGGCCAGGGACGTGGTGCGGAGCCGTGGGGTGCCAAGGGTAGGAGGTTTCGCTGGAGTCAGGAATGCCCACCTGCCCCACACACCTATCTGTGCGCCCTGCGCGCTCCCGTCCACCGCGGCGCGCACGAAACTCTGAATGTCTCGCTCGCTCAGGCGGACTCCGTCTCGCTTCAGGCGGATCAGCTCCGGGAGCTGCTTGGGCTCCAGCGCTGGGTCAGGAGGGCACTGGGGCCCTCGGGACGAGACGCCACCCACTGGGGCTCCCGGGGTCGCCATTGCTCCGAGCTGCGGGGTGGGAGACACAGCTGGGACCCGCCCCGCCCTGTGTTCCTCGG
>NW_005360118.1:192253-194278 GCF_000412655.1 Myotis brandtii | reverse complement strand
GCCTGGTCTGTGTGGCCCACGTGCGTGTCTCTGGGTCCAGCTCCCACTTCTCAGTCTCATAACGGGACCCCGGCTCCTACCTGTTCCGGACAGCGGCCCTCGCCTTTCCTGCTTCGGGTTCCTGCCCGCCTCCGCCCTGTCCCTCCAGGAACTTAAGACTCCGCGGGGACAGGGAGGGGCAGTTCCCGACAGGCAGGGGCAGTTCCCGACAGGCAGGGGCAGTGAGTTCCCCACAGGGAGGGGCGGACCCGTTGGTCACTGGCTGCCCTAGACGGCAGGTGGGCGGGGCCTCATACAGATAGGACTCTGGACCAATCGCCGCCTCGAGGAGGCGGGATGCTGTGTTTTTCAAAAATTACTTACTACGTGTTTTTTGTTGTTTTTTGTTAATCCTCACATGATATCTTTGCCATTGTTTTTCAGAGAGAGTGGGAGGGAGGAAGGGAGGGGGTGGGGAGAATCCCGCAACTCAGGGACCTGCCCTGGACCAGAGTCTAACCCGCGACCCCCGACCCTTCGGTGCGCAAGCCCACGCGCTAACCACTGAGCAGACAGGCCAGGGCAGGTTTTTTTTTTATTTTTAAAATTTTTTATTGATTAAGTTATTACATACGTGTCCTTATCCCCACATGACCCCCCATCCCCCAGGTTTTTTTTTATTTTCAATTCTCACCTGAGGATATTTTTTTATTGGATTTTAGAGAGGAAAAGAGAGAGAAACATAAAGTAGTTATTTTACTTATCGATGCACTCATTGGCTGACTGGTAGGTGCCCTGACTACGGTCCAAACAGCAAGCTTGGCACCCGGGGAGGAAGCTCGCACCAGCTCGTCTACCGGGGCCTGGAGACGCGGCTTTCGTTTTTGGTTTCTTTGGTTCCGGCCAATCACAGGCCCCCCGGGACTCGACTTCCCGGACTCGCCGCCCCCCACTCCCAGCCCTTCCGCCCCCTCGCCCTCTCCGGGCCGGGCGCACAGAGAGGCGGACACCCGGCTGGTTCCCGAAGCTTTAAGCAAAGGTTTGTGGGGCCGCGCCCGCCGGCCCATCAGTCGTCCACTTCGGCCAAGGTCTGGGCCACGTAGTCCGAGTGTCGGATCCCGAAGCTCAAGCCGCCGGGCTTCCGGTACTGGGGGCCCAGGAGTCGCCGCTGACCTCGCAGGCCGACCCTGCAGCTCCGCACCAGGATCCCCGTCCCGTCTCCCCTTTGCCCCCACCCCTGCCCTGGTCCCAAACCTCGGGCCTCAGACCCTCCATCCTGGACCCGGATTCTCATCCCCCGGGATCTGACCCTTGGCCCCGGGACCCCAGATCACCTGGTCCACATTGTAGGCTGCGGGCCCCGGGTTCTGGCTGTTGTCTTGGGGGAGCGCCGTCCGCGGCTGCATCGTGAACTGGGGGGCCCGAGACTTGTAGATGCCGGGGTTCACCACATGGTAGGTGCCGGGACCTGGGGTCTGCGGGAGGGGTGCAGGGCTGGGCCTCCGTTCCCGTTGTCCACTGACCCCAGCCCCGGGCTTCCTTACCCGCTCCCAGTTGCCCCTCCCGACGTGGAGCCCGCAGCCCCCTCACCTTGCTGAGGTCCTCAAAGAAGCTGCCCACGACGCTGCGGCCGTAGAGGGAGTAGGTGGGGGCGGAGACCTTACTGATGACTCGCGGGCCCAGGACCGGGGGCACCGTGTAGGTGCCGGGACGGTGGGAAGGGCCTCGCAGCGGGAACGGACCTGCGTGGTCTCACCTGGGGTGTTGTGCTCCGCTTGCACGCCCCAGTTTCGGGGGGCCATGGTGTGTCGGGGCGCGCTGGGGTACGTGGCGTTGCCCGCTAGCTCCGGGAAGTACCTGCCTGTGGGGCGGACCGGGGGTGTCGGCAGAACCAGGCCTGGGTTCTGGGATTAGGGGGAACCGAGCCGCGGTTGGTCAAAACCCGTGGGGCCTGCAGTTCTTGGAGGTCCGATACGGAGCCCCGAACTTGGAGTGTGAGGGTCCCCGGGGTCGGGCTCGGGTGGGGGGTTGGGGTGGCCTGGCCCT
>NW_005360118.1:178381-191618 GCF_000412655.1 Myotis brandtii | reverse complement strand
GACCGACCCAGAGGTCCGAGCCCATGGCGCGGTGGGTGCTCTACGGCCCGCAGCACCTGTGGACAAAGGGGGGGGGGGGGGACACACATCCCGGCAACTCCAGGGGCGAGTCAGGCGGGGCCCCACCCGTCTCCCAGGCGCCAGGAAAACACAGTAGCTTTCCCAGCTGGTGGGAGGGGGGGCTACCCCAGCTCCGGGTGTGTGTGTGTGTGTGTGTTGGGAGGTATCCCAGTTCTGTGGGGGGCGCAGGGTAGGGACCCAGCTTCGAGGCCTTCTCCACCCCCCACCCCCAAACTGAGTGAGTTTAGTGTGTGTGTGTGTGTGTGTGCGCGCGCGCGCCCACGCCAAGTTTGGACTCAGCACCACCGAAGGGAATTCCCCGGGGTTCTGGGGGGCTGGGGTGTGTTGGCATCTGGGGAAGGTGCCGAAGCAGGGGAGCGCACTGGGACCGGGCGCCTGGAGGGGTCTGAGGTTGATGCACTAACCTGCTCCTGTGGCCACCGGCTGGGAAGGCAAGTGGGTGCCCGGGCGGCCTGGCCCCGCCCCGCCCCCAGCACCGCCTCACGCTGGGCCTCTCCTCCTTGGAGCCTGGCGTTGGCCGAGGACCAGCACGCGGGCCTCAGGCTCCCCCGGCTTCATACACCCATTCCAGGATAGACAGATATTCAGATGAAAAGCAGGTATGAGAACAAAAAACTTTAATACAATCAGCAGGCTCAGTTTATTATTATGTGTAGAGAGAGAGCGTTGCATCTATTTAAGCCCACAGAATACTTGCAAAATATCATTATGTGCCAGGCCACACATACATACACACACACACACACACACACACACACACACACACACACACATGCAAATTGAATAAAGAGAAAAACTAGGACAGATGATTTGATCGTAATCCAAAGCAATTCTAAACAAACAGTAAAATGTTAAAAAACCAAGAGAACTTAAATAGTTAGAAAATAGCAAATTATCTTTTAAAAAACCCTGAATCAAAGAAAAACTCAAATATGAAGTTTCAAAGTAAAGGGTGTCCCAAAATTCACCTAAGAAGTAATTTTGATAGAAAACACAGGTTTATAATTAAAAATTGTAAATTTTTTATTGATTCATAAAGTATACAGTATAGGGTTATGTATGGAATAGCACATCGGGTAAATGGATTATCATGTCGAGATAGCAAGCACCATTAACTTATTGCCTGAGCAGCCGCATTTTCGAAGAAGAATGGTCCGATGATGCCTCCAGCCCCAAATCTGCACCAAACAGTGACACGTTGTGGATGGCTTGGTTAATCGACAAAATTGTCGCATTTGGGGCTCAGAAAATCCACGAGTGATTGTTGAGAAACAAATGCATCCACAACGTGTCACTGTTTGGTGCAGATTTGGGGCTGGAGGCATCATCGGACCATTCTTCTTCGAAAATGCGGCTGCTCAGGCAATAAGTTAATGGTGCTTGCTATCTCGACATGATAATCCATTTACCCGATATGCTATTCCATACATAACCCTATACTGTATACTTTATGAATCAATAAAAAAATTTACAACTTTTAATTATAAACCTGTGTTTTCTATCAAAATTACTTCTTGCGTGAATTTTGGGACACCCTTTATATGTAAAACTGCAAAGGTGCATGCCTTCATACTCTGCTCTATAGGACATAGCTAAAGCTGTGTTCAGAGGGAAACAAAGTCTTCCTTGATTTCATTATTAATGAAGAAAAAATTTAAATAAACATGTTACAAATATTAGAAAAAAGAACAGTAATGTGCACCGTTCTTTAGATCCAGAAAGAATGGGTCTATTCTGCCCAGCTTGGCACCCACCAGCTCCTAGAGGAGAAAGGGCAGGAAGGAGTGTCCAGTGGTCTGATGGGAATTCCTGGCCTTTGTCAAGTGAGTGCTGAGCCCAGGGTGCCAGCCCAGGAGTGAGAACCAAGATGGATTGTGGTGACTGGCCAGCTGCACCTTCTCCCCGCCTCAGGGCAGCCTGGAAATGCAGGAAATTCACACTCCATGGGGAAGACCTTTAAAAAAATTTATTTATTTCCCTAACCAGTTTGGCTCAGTGGATAGAGTGTCGGACTGCGGACTGAAGGGTCCCAGGTTCGATTCCAGTCAGGGGCATATGCCTTGGTTGCGGGCACATCCCCAGTAGGGAGTGTGCAGGAGGCAGCTGATCGATGTTTCTCTCTCATCAATGTTTCTAACTCTCTATCCCTCTCCCTTCCTCTGTAAAAAATCAATGAAATATATTTTTAAAAAAAGTTATTTATTTACTGATGAGAGAGAAACGTTGATTTACTGTTTCACTTATGTATGCATTCACTGGTGCATACTTGGTTGCTTCTTGTATGTGCTCTGTCCGGAGAGTGAACCTTGGCATATTGGGACAATGCTCTCTAACCATCTGAGCTACCTGGCCAGGGCCAAGGGGAAGAGCTTTGATTGGATTAATTCTTCCCCTAAAGGACAATACTGAGAAATGATGAATTTATTTGGCCTCTTGGAGGCTGATCCCTTGAGAAGGAGCAGCTGGCACGCTCAGTACCCAGTAGTGGCTTCCTCCCTCTCCCTCTCCCTGGGGTCACACCTTAATCAAGCAGTGTTCAAAGTTTCTGCCTCAGCTTTGCTTTCCTAGGAACCCAGGCTTAGTCAATTTACTTTTCAGTCTTTATTTAATTATAAGGACATTTAAAACTATGGTCATGAGTCCTAGCTGGTTTGGCTAGATGGACAGAGGGTCAGTCTGGGGACTAAAGGATCTGGGTTTGGTTCCGGTCAAGGGCATGTACCTCAGTTGCAGGCTCCTCCCTGGCCGGTGCAGGAGGCAATCAATTGATGCGTTTCTCTCACATTGCTGTTTCTCTCAGTCTTTCCCTCTCTCTTCCACTCTCTCTAAAAATCAATGGAAAAATATCCTCGGGTGAGGATTAAAAAATAATAAAATCAGTAAAAACACATTAAAAAAACCCCCAAACAATTAAAAAAAATAGCCCTGATCGGTTTGGCTCAGTAGATAGAGTGTCAGCCTGCAGACTGAAGGGTCCTGGGTTCGATTCCGGTCAAGGCCATGTACCTTGGTTGTGGGCACATCCCCAGGAGGGAGTGTGCAAGAGGCAGCTGATCGATGTTTCTCTCTCATCGATGTTTCTAACTCTCTATTCCTCTCCCTTCCTCTCTGTAAAAAATCAATAAAATATATTTAAAAAAATAAAACTATGGTCATAGGTTTTCAGGAAATGTGGTTTTAGTTATATCTGTAGTTTTCGATACACAACATTCTTATTGTTATTAATTTTTAAAAATAACTTGTCTATTAAAAATGAAACTATGAGCATCTTTGTGCAGGTGTTTGTGTAGACATTTCGTTTCTCTGGGATAAATGCCAGGATTCTATTGCTGGGTGGATGGTAACTGTATGTTTGTTTGTGTTTTAAGAAATTGCCAAACTTTTCAGAGTGGTTGAACCATTTTGACGTTATGCTGCTGAGAGTCATCCACATCAAACTGGAATCGAATGGGTGACCTCTTGGTTCATGGGTCGATGATCAACCATTGAGCAACACAGGCCGGGCCTATAGTACAGTTTTAAAATAGCCACTTAAAAGTTTACATCCGCTCAGATTACATACATTTGAAAGAGATTTCTGTGGCCCCTTCTGTAACCTTGAGATGTTATTTTGGAAGATGGTATGCATAGCACCTACCACCAGAGGGCGCGCTGTATACACTGCGCCACCTGGCCCCTCCCCTCCTCTTCCCACTGAAGGTAGTTTGTCTAGTTTTACGGTTTATCATTGGGGAAATATTTTGTAATATGTGGCAAGGAAGAGATATCATTTTCCTTTTGATGTACTTTGTTCTTACTTTTCATAAAATTTAAAACAAATACATATGGTGTGTATGACTTCTACCTTCAACATCATTACAGGAGGCCTCCTCCTCCTCCTACTCTGGTACCAAATACTTCTAAATAAAACACTTGATTTTTTTTCACAACTGTTATTTCTTGCTTTGCTTATTAATAAATATTTGTTGTTGATGCTGACTTAATGATTCTTAATTTATAAATTGTTGAGACATGAGTCTAGACGTTCCTTCCTGCTTTAGGTGACTTAGCTGAAAACAGGCTCATCTGGACAGAGCCAGTCTGCGAAGAGACAGCAGGCCTTGACTGAGGTCAGTGTCCTATTGCCAGGACCCTTGTATACACACCTTAGCTCTCAGGGAACACACTCCTGAGGGCTGTTCCCAGGCCTGAAAATTCTTTAATGCATTTCTTTTTTTTTTTTTTTAAATATATTTTATTGATTTTTTACAGAGAGGAAGAGAGAGGGATAGAGAGTCAGAAACATCAATGAGAGAGAAACATCAATCAGCTGCCTCCTGCACGCCCCCCACTGGGGATGCGCCCACAACCAAGGCACATGCCCTTGACCGGAACCGAACCCGGGACCCTTGAGTCCGCAGGCCAACGCTCCATCCACTGAGCCAAACCAGTTCTGGCTAATGCATTTCTTGATAATTGGAAAAACTAGATATGCCAAGTCCCTTTGGTGGGAACATACAAATGTATGTGATCAGTGCTCCTGGTCACCCTCGCTGTTGGGACCTTACATGGTTCCGTTAGAACATCTACGACTGGCCTATGATGCAGAATAATGACAGTTTGAGGACTGTGTGATAATATTTGTCATTTTAACCATTTGTAAGGGCACAATTCAATGGCGCTAAATACATTCACAACACTGTGTATCCATCACCACTATCTATATCCAAAATTTTTTCACCATCCCCAACGTAAACTCGGTACCCATTAAACAATAAGCCCTTCTCTCCTCCCAGTCCCTGATACTCTCTAATCTACTTCCTGTCTCTATGAATTTGACTACTCTAAGTACTTCATTTAAGTGAAATAAATCATTCTCTGTCTGGCTTATTGCACTTAGTATGCTGTGTTCAAGGTGAATAGCTGTAGCACGTGTCAGAATTTCCTTCCTTTTTATGGCTGCTTCAATTTATGTACATGCCACAATGTGTTTGTCCCCCTGTGGATGGACATTTGGGCTGTTTCTTCTTTTTGACTATTGTGAATGAGCAGAGCTATGAACATGTGTGTACATAAACACATTTGAGTACTTGTCTTTAATTCTTTTAGATATATGCCTTAAATTGCTGGGTCACATGGTAGTTTTATGTTTAGCTTTATGAAGGCCTGCCAAATTATTTTCCACAGTGGCTGAACCATTTTACATTTCCTCCAGCAATATGTGAGAGTTCAAGTTTTTCCACAGTCTTGCCAAAACTTTTTTTAAATAGATGTTTTTATTTATTTCAGAGAGGAAGGGAGATAGATAGAAACATCACTGATGAGAGAGAATCATTGATTGGCTGCCTCCTGCACACCCCCTACTGGGGATCGAGCCTGCAACCCCGGCATATGCCCTTGAACGGAATCGAACCCGGGGCCCTTCAGTCCGCAGACTAACGCTCTATCCACTGAGCCGAACCAGCTAGGGCTTGCCAACACTTTTATTTACTATTTTTAATTTATAGCCATCTTAGTGGATGTTAAGTGGTACATTGTTGTGGTTTAGATTTGCATTTCCCCAATGACTAATGATGTTAAGCATCTTTTCATATGCTTACTAGTCATCTATATATTTTCTTTTGAGAAATGCCTACTTATGACCTTTGCCCATTAAAATATATGGGTTGTGTGTTTTTGTTGTTGAGGTGTTAAGAGTTCTTCATACATTCTGTATATCAGACCCTTATCAGATATATGATTTGAAAACATTTTCTCCCATTCTGCAAGTTGTCACTTTTAAAAATCATATCCTTTGATGCACAAAAGCTTTATATTTTGTTGAGGTTTATCTATGGTTTTCTTTTGTTGCTCATTTTTATTGGTGTCATACCTAAGAATCCATTGCAAAACCCAAGATCATGAAATTTACTCCTGTGTTTTCTTCTATGAGTTTTATGGTTTTAGCTTTATATTTAGAATGTTGATCCATTTGAGTTATGTATACAGTGTAAGGTAGGGATCCAACTTCATTCTTTTGTGTGTGAATAGCCAGCTGTCCCAGCACCTTTACTGATGAGACTGTTATTCTCCAGTGAATGGTCTTGGCACCATTGTAAAAAATCAATTGGCTAGCCTGGCTGGTGTGGCTCAGTGGTTGAGCATCAACCTATGAACCAGGCAGTCACGGTTCAATTCCTGGTCAGGGCACATGCCCGGGTTGCAGGTTCAATCCCCAGTGTGGGGCGTGCAGGAGGAAGCTGATCAATGATTCTCTCCCATCATTGATGTTTCTGTCTCTCTCTCTCTCCCCCTTCCTCTCTGAAATAAATAAAAAATATTTTAAAAAATCAATTGGCTTAGAGACACATGGGTTTATTTCTGGACTTTCAGTTCTATTGTATTCATCTACTAGTGTATGTCTATCCTTATGCCAGTACCACACTGCTTTGAATACTGTAGCTTTGTAGTAAGTTCTGAAATTAGGAAGTGTGTCTTCCAACTTTGTTCTTTGTCACGATTGCTTTGGCTATTCAGTGTTGGAAGCTGCCCATTGTCTTCACTAGCAGAGGTGTGGACAAGGAGCCCGGAACCCTGGTGAACCTTGAGCCCTGGCAAAGGTCAGAACTATGCACCGACTGTTTAGTCAACACAATGGTAGCTGAAGCAATTTCCCGACTAGATAGTCATGTAAGTCCTTACTGATAAGATTGTCTGTCTGTTATGGAATTGCCTGCCTAAGGGCTATAGGTGTATCCCAAACTGAATAAAAGGATGGCAAGGCCTGAGCACAAGTGGAGTCCTCCCTCTTGTGTTGGGCTCCCGCCTGGCCCCCCAATTTCCAAATTATTATTTTTTGTCTCGTCTCTGTCATTTGCGCGCGGCCCTTCTCCAGAGCCCGAACACTGAACCACACGGGACGTGGGTCATCACATCTTAGGACCTCTTTCAATTCCATATAAATTTGAGGATGGGCTTTGCCATTTCTGCAAAAAAGGCTATTGGAATTTTGATAGAGGTTCCACTGAATCTGTAGGTCACTGTGGGCAGTATTGACATCTTAACAATATTGTCTTCCAATCCACGAATACAGGATGTCTTTCCATTTATTTAGGTCCGCTTTAATGTCAGCAATGTTTTTTAGTTTTCAGCTTCTTTGGTTACATTTATTCCCAAGTATTTAATTCTTTTATATTGTAAGTGGAATTGCTTTCTTTTCAGATTGTTTGTTGCTGGTGTATAGCAACACAACTGATTTTTGTGTGTTGACCTTGTATTTTGCAATTTTGCTAAATTTGTTCATTAGCTCAAGTTGCTTTCTTTTTGGTTCTTTAAGATTTTCTAGTATAAGATCATGTCATTTGTAAATTGAGATAGTTTTACCTCTTCCTTTCAAATCTGGATGCCTTTTTCTTTCTTTTTCTTCACTAATAGCTCTGACCAGAACTTCCAGTACAATGTTAAGTAGCAGCAACGAAAGCAGGCACTCTTTCCTTGTTTCTGTCCTTAGGGGATGGAACATTTTCAGTCTTTCACCATTGAATATGTTAGCGGTGGGATTTTCTTAAATACCCTTTATCACGTCAAAGTTCCCTTTGATTCTTACTACTAGTTTTCTGAGTGTTTTCTTCATGAACAGGTACTGGATTTAAAGAATAATTCTTGTACTTTCTGTGTCAATTGAGATGATCATGTGTTTTTTCCCTTCGTTCTATTAATGTCCTCTAGTTCATTAATGTAGTCTAAAATTAATGTATTCTAATCAATATACCTCATTGATTGATTTTCTTACATTGAATCCCCCCTTGCATTCTTGGGATAAATTCCATTTGGTTATGATGTGTAACACTTTTAATATGGTATTGGACTGAATTTGCTCCTATTTTGTTGAGGATTTTTGCATCTATATTCACAAGGGGTACTAGTCTGTAATCTTATTTTCCTGTGATGTATTTATTTGGCTTTGGTATCAGTATAATGCTAACATTATGGGATGAATTAGGAAGTGTTCCTGCCTCTTCAATTTTAGGGAAGAGTTTCAGAAGGATTGATGTTAAAGATTCTTCTTTTTTTAAAAAAATCCTCACCTGAGAACATTTTTCCATTGACTTTTAGAGACAGTGGGAGAGGCACACACACACAGAAATATCTATGTGAGAGAGATAGAGCGACTGGCTGTTTTTGCACATGCCCTGATCAGGGTTGGGGATTGAGCCTGCAACCGAGGTACATGCCCTTGACCAGAATCAAACCTGGGATCCTTCAGTCCACAGGCCAACGGTCTTTCCAAAGTGCCAAACTGGCTAGAGCAAGGATTATTCTTTAAATGTTTGGTAGAATTCACCAGTGAAGCTATCTGGTCCTGGGCTTTTCTCTGTTGGAAGGTTGGGTTACTGATTCAATCTCTTTACTTGTTATAGGTCTGTTGAGATTTTCTATTTCTTTTGAGTCTATTTTGGTGGTGTGTGTCTGGCTAGTTTGTGAACTTTTCCATTTCATCTAGGTTATCTAATTCATTGGGATGTAATGTTCATAGTATTCTCTTATACTTTTCTTTCTGTAATGTCAGTAGTAATGTTCCCACTTTCATTTCTTATTTTAGTTATTTCTGTCTTTTTCCTTTTTTCTAAAGTCAATGTTCACTTAGATTTATTAATGTACCACTTTTTGTTGTTGTTGCTTTTCTTTCCTTCCGGCATTCTTAGTTCTTTGATCTGGTATGATTTTCTTTATACCTGAAATACATAGATAGTTTAGAATTTCCTTTAGTGAAGACGCTCACTATTTGTCTGAAAATATTTTTATTTTGCCTTCATTCTTTTTTTTAGTTTTGTTTGTTTGTTTGTTTGTTTTTATGGTTAATCCTCACCTGACTGGGAATTGAACCCACCACCTTTTGGTGTATGGGATGACGCTTCAACCAACTGAGCTACACCAGCTGATTATACAATATTTTTGTTGCTTTAAAAAAAATTCCAATAACAGAGAAAACTTATATTTGATAGGGTTTACTGCTCTCTACCATCTTATGTACATTAGCTGTCCATTGTATTAATCTTGGAATTATGTCTCCATTTCACTATGCTTTTCCTCCACTAAATGGGAAAGGACACAGTGGTGGCTGGGGCACCATCTAGCGTTGTTCAGGCTTGAGGATCACGTGTGTGGGCTCTTGTGAGCGCTCCAATGGCCCAGCTCACGTGTGGATGGCCTTCCCCTCCCCAGCTCCTGGCATATGGGTGGTGACGGTTGCTGGTCGGGGGAGACTGTCTCCATTCTTGTACTGCTTGTGTCAGCTCTGAGGAAACGGAAGCTCCCAGTACATAGGCCCGATTCCCTCCTTATTCCTTGTATTGACTGGGACAGCAGCTGGAAAAAGGAGCTCTTGGCCTAAGGGACCTTCCAGGGACCCATTTTGATTTTCATTTTCACCTTGATGGTAATTCGTGACATCTATGCTGTCATAGCACAACTAGAATAACTGTTAGGTTTCACGGTTTGTGGAGTGATCACATGTGCTTCTGAACTTGTCTCCTCCCAGCAGTGCAGTCTCACTCTCTCTGGGAAGTTAGGGAGGGAACATGTCCCCACCCTCCCAATAGTTTCTCCACAAAGGGCCGAGTTTTGCCCTCGATCTGGATTGGACAAAGGGAGGTGTTTTCTTTCCACAGAGAATAGGACTAGACACTTCCTTGGTCACTGGTGTGTCTCCAGGACCCATCGTGGTCCTCAGCACCTTGCGAAGTTGGTAGGGATGATTTCCTGTGCTCGGTTCCTCCCCGCCTCGGCGTCTGAAGGGATCACTTTGTAGACACCTCTCCTGTTCTCTGAAGCAGCCTGCAGCTCAGACCTGCGACAGGGGTCTTAAGAAGCTGGGTGGAGGTGCCTGATGGGGTGCATGTAAGGATGTCATCTACATCCTCTCAAGGTCTTCGGATCCCAAACTGAACCAAGAGGCAGAGCCTGGAAACAGGACAGAGAATAAGGGCGTGTCCAGGAGGCCTGCCCCCACCTGAGGGCCACCTTAAGGCCTGGGCCCACCTTCCACCCTCTTGCTGACATCTAATATGCTCGGGGGAGCTGTGAGGCAACCTGATGGGTGAGATACCTGAGGCTCAGTGGAGCCCAGGCTGGGTGCCAGGGACGCATCTTGGCCACCTCTTTGATGCCAGGGAGAAGTCCCCTGTCCCAGAAGAAGGAACAAATACACGTTGTGGGGGGCCCTGCTCTGTACCAGGGACTTCAGTCCCTTTTTCATGTCTGGGCCCCACCTGGCACCTGTCTTAAGATTTACACCTGAGATCAGCTTAAGTGAGATGCAGATGGAGGAGGCAAAGCTCTTTCCCTGAGAAACCAGGCCCAGAGGGGAGGCAAGCTGCCTGTCCAGCGGGAGCCTCTGCCTGTCGGCCTGGGAGGGGCCTGAGTCCCAGTGCTGAAGGTGGGAGTGGAGTGATTCAGCCAGGACAAGGGAAGGTTGAGGATTGAGACAGGACACCCAGGTGTCAGGCTGATGGAGCACCCAGGGCGGGAGGAAGGTTTCTGGGGGATCTCAGGGCTGGATGATGGGAGTAGGTAACAGGAGTTGCATCAGCCTGGACTCGGGGTGCTCCAGGGCCTGGCGAGAGCAGCACTTGGGCAGTCAAGACACTGGAGGTGCAGGGGGCAGCCCAGGGGGCTCTAGAAGGGCTGGGTGGGCTGTAATAATTCAGGCCAAATAAAGGGAAATACAAACTTCTGGATTTTCTTTATTTAAATCACTTTTTTTCTCTTGACAACTTTGAAAATTGCTTTTGAAAACTATTCAGTGTCTGCTGAGCTCAGGCAAGAGAAAGTCCCGAGGCTGGTAGAGGAGAGGGTGAGGGGCCTCCTCCTGAGCCCCAAAGTTTCCTGGGAGAGAACAGTGCCAGCCCCCGCTGCGCACCTTGAAGTGCAGAGGTCGGAGGCTGCCCCTCCGGAGCAGCCTTAGCCTTCTCTGTGCTGGACCCACACCCTCCCTTCTTAGTCTGAGACCAGCCTGTGGCTTGGCACCAAGGCTATGGCCCTACCACCACCCATCCCCCACTGGCCTACAGTGGAATCATCTTCTCGAGTTTCTGGTAATTTTATCAGGGCTGCATCGTGTTGCTAAAACTACAGATAACATCTCCCTATGGGTAACTGTTCCCTGCTAGAGCCCCCTGAGGCTGGACCCAGGCTCAGAGGAGGGACACTGGGATGTGGGTTGGGTTTGGGGGCACGAGGGTCTATGAGGCAGACGCAGTCTGGCGGGGATGCTGGAACCGTATTGAGGTACGCTGCTTACCATTGGAGCTTCTGGCACATGGGGGCTGGAGCTGGGTGGGGGGCCTGGAGAGGCCCCTGGAGCTGTTGCTAATTGTCTCCTGGTATCTCCAGCTGGGTCCTGCTGACAAGCCCCTAAGCCCAGGTACAGGCACAGAGAGCCACCCCTCCCAGTCCAGGGCCACCTTAACTGGGCGGGGCACACCGCTGATGCCATCTTCAGGAGGACAGACCTGAGCGGAGGACTGGCTTTGCGAGGCACACACAGCTTCCAGCCTGCTCCCAGGTGGCCCAGCACCATGATCCAGGGCGCCTCTGAACCTGGTGGCCCCGGCTGGGGCTGGGACGGGGACGGGGACGATGACTGGGACAGTGCTGTGCTCACCCTGTTGGCGCTGGCTGTCGTAGCTGCCACGGCCCTGGCCCTGCACTGGTTTGGCTCTGGGCAGGACCAGGAGGCAGCAGGACCAGCATCCACCGGCCCCAAAGCCCAGCCTTCTCAGGCGGGAGGAGCTGGGCCAGCCCTGACCCCAAAGTCCAAGGTCAGTGGTGGCATCGAGGGACACAGCTCCGGGCAGGGGAAGCCAGAGCCTCCAGGACCCAGCCAGGCGAGTCCAGCTACAGCCAGTGCCCAGGACCACCAGCCCCACGGAAGTGAAGGTCTGGCTGCCACGGCCGCGGCTCCACCCAAGACACCCATCGAGGCGGCCAGTGGAGGGGCCTTGGGACAGCAGCATGGCAATGCCAGCCCTGGAGTCGCTCGAGGTGCAGGAAAGCAGCAGCCCAGGCCGGGTGCTGCCCTCCTGGGTAGGAGCAAAACCGGGGGGACGCCTGCCCCGCTCCTGATACACTTCACTCCTCCGAGTCTGGACAGAGACATGGAGGTGCAGGCGGAGGCAGGAGGCCTCTCAGCAAAGGCACCAGCTCAACAGGCCACGATCCACACGGTGGAACAGGACACCGGCTCCTGGAAACACGGAGCGGGGCCACCTGGCTCACTGGGGAGGCGGTCAGGCAGCCGGCGGTGGCAGGTGGATGACAGCTCAGGAGAGAGAACCCGGCGCCTCCCAAAGCTGGACCCCCTGCGCCTGGGTGCGGTGGTGAGTGTGTGGGACGCTGTGGATGCAGCCAGCACCTTCTCTGCAGGTGCCCAGAGGCCCCGTTACCGCCATGAGCTTCCCCCACCAGACTCTGTGCAGACTGGACGCCTGACAGATGGCTCAGAGAGGGGGTGCGGGAAAAGCAGCCCCCAGCCAGACCAAGTTTTAGCTCTGGATTCAGGGACCAAAGCTGGTGAGAGCAGGGAAGTTGGGCCCTGGGCTCCCGGGGAGTCTCCAGCCTCTGTGGAAGGCTGGCCCTGGGCAAGGAGGGAGGTCCTTGTCACCAAGAGCTTCAGCCAGACCCCAGGCTTCATAGGACCACGGCCAGGGGGGCAGCAGTGGGGGCGCCCACTCTTGTCCCAAGAGGGGACCACAGTGATCTGCACTATGGGAAAGGCTGGGGTGAACGGCTCTGGAGACCACTCTTTCTTCCGCTCAGATTCAGGCAGGACAGAAAAGCAAGGGGCCCGCAGTGTTGGAAAAGGGAGAGGATCCGGGCGAGGCCAGGGGGAGCCGAGCAGTGGACAGGTGGCTGGCTGTCTGGACACAGGGAAGCCAGCCACAGACGGCCTCAGTTGTGTCCCCTCCATGCATCCCTCAGCCACACCCCCCCTACTCATGCCTGAGCCCCTCTCTCCCTCAGCTTCCCTGACCGAAGCACATCCCAACCGAGGTCTCTTACCTGCAGCCCCGACTCGTCTGATCTCCTCTTCTTCACACTCTTTGGCCCTCAGAGTTGACCAGGGTCCTGCCAAGGATGAAAATCTCAGAGCAGTGCCAGCCCCAGCCCCAGCCCCAGCCCCAGCCCCAGCCCCAGC
>NW_005360118.1:166814-177497 GCF_000412655.1 Myotis brandtii | reverse complement strand
CATCCCCAGCCCCAGCTGCATCCCCAGCCCCAGCTGCATCTCCAGCCCCAGCTGCATCCCCAGCCACAGCCACAGCCACAGCCACAGCCACAGTCGCAGCCACAGCAGTAGCTCCAGCCACTTCCCCAGCTGCATCTCCAGCCCAAGCTCCAGCCCCAACCCCAGGCCCAGCTGCAACCCCAGCCACAGCTGTAGCTACAGCCCGAGCCCCTGACCCAACCCCTGCCCCAGCAGCAGCCACAGCCCCAGTTGCTGCTGCATTCCTAGCTACCACCTCAGTCCCTGCCCCTGTTGCAACCCCTGCCCCAGCTACAGCCCCTGCCCCAGTCCCAAGCCCAAGCCCAAGCCCAAGCCCAAGCCCAAGCCCAAGCCCAAGCCCAAGCCCAAGCCCAAGCCCAAGCCCAAGCCCAAGCCCAAGCCCAAGCCCAAGCCCAAGCCCAAGCCCAAGCCCAAGCCCAAGCCCAAGCCCAAGCCCAAGCCCAAGCCCAAGCCCAAGCCCAAGCCCAAGCCCAAGCCCAAGCCCAAGCCCAAGCCCAAGCCCAAGCCCAAGGCCCTGCCCTAGCCTCAGCCCCAGCCCCAGTCCCCACAAGTAAGTCAAAGCCTGCAAGTCAGGAGCCTAGTGTGACTCTTCGCAAGGGCAACCAGGAGGGGCAGATCTCAACTAGCTGGGGAAATCTTATTTCAATGGTTCTTAGGAGTCACCCCTTCCCCAGGCTAGAGAGGCCCCAAGGGACAGCCCTAAGGGCAGCTCCAGAGAGCCCTAGAGAGCCCTGTACTTTCACAGCCTCGGAGAACAGGGAGCCTGGTTCTCTCCCTGAAGGGGCCATCCCTAGTCTCAAGGACAGGCATGGCTCCCCAGCTGGGGTGGCTACAGGGGCTGGCACAGGGGGCCTGGCTGAGGCAGGATGTCAGCCGCAGCACAGAAGCTCTGAGGCTAACGAGGCTGCAGTGCCCAGGGCCCCAGCTCCGCTGTCGCTGTCGGAGCAGAGGAAGCCTGGCCCTGCACCCATTCCCTCTGCCAGGCGGGACCCGCAGCCTGTCCCCAGGCCACGGAAACACAGCATGTGTGAACTAGCCAAGAGCTCTGAGCTGAAGGCCAGCCAGGCGGCCCCAGGAGAGGCGCCAGGGAAGAGGCCCAGCCCTGTAGGCAGCAGGGAGGTCCTCACAGAGGAGCAGAAAGAGGCCCGCAAACTCATGGTGTTTCTGCAGAGGCCTGGGACCTGGGGGGTGGTGGAGGGGCCCCGGAAGCCCAGCTCCCCTGCCCGGGAGCCGGCTTCGGCAGCAGCTCTGCAGCGGCGGCTGGACCTGGGCAGCTGCCTGGATGTCCTGGCCTTTGCCCAGCAGCACGGGCAACCCGTCCTGGCCCAGGAGACCTATGCTTTGATGAGCGACAATCTGCTGCACGTGCTGGGCGACCCGAACCTCTACCGGCAGCTGAGTGGGGCCGACCGGGAGCGCATCCTGAGCCTTCGAACTGGCAGGGGCCAGGCTGTGCTGGGGGTCCTCGTGCTGCCCAGCCTCTACCAGGTGAGCCGTCCAGGGCTCACAAGGGGCCCTCGAGTGGAGGAGGCTCCTGCCACAGGTCCTGCGCCCCTGCCTCCTCCATCGCACCTGCACGTGTTCAACCCCCAAGAGAACACCTGGCGGCTCCTGACCCAGGTGCCGGAAGAGGCCCCGCTGCGGGGCTGTGGCCTCTGCACCATGCACAACTACTTGTTCCTGGCAGGGGGCATCCGTGGCTCAGGCTCCAAGGCCATCTGTTCCAATGAGGTCTTCTGCTACAACCCTCTGACCAACATCTGGAGCCAGGTGCGGCCCATGCAGCAGGCCCGTGCCCAGCTCAAACTGGTGGCCCTGGACGGGCTGCTCTACGCCATCGGTGGCGAGTGCTTGTACAGCATGGAGCGCTACGACCCCCGCACAGACACCTGGACCTCACGGGCGCCCCTCCCCGCAGGCACCTTCCCTGTGGCTCACGAGGCTGTGGCCTGCCGTGGGGACATCTACGTCACTGGGGGCCACCTCTTCTACCGCCTGCTCAGGTACAGCCCGGTGAAGGATGCGTGGGAGGAGTGCCCCTATAGCGCCAGCCACCGGCGTTCCAGCGACATGGTGGCACTGGGGGGCTTCCTGTACCGCTTTGACCTGCTGCGGGGGGTGGGTGCCGCTGTGATGCGCTACAACACCGTGACAGGCTCCTGGAGCAGGGCCGCCCCCTTGCCCCTGCCGGACCCTGTCCCGCTGCGCTGCACCGTGCTGGGCAACACCATCTACTGCCTCAACCACCAGGTCACTGCCACCTTCACGGTCTCCGAGGGGACTGCCCAGTTCCAGGCCAAGGAGCTGCAGCCTTTCCCCCTGGGGAGTAAAGGGGTCCTCTGTCCATTCATCCTGACTCTGCCCCCCTCGGACCCGCTACAGACTTCCCTCTGAGCTGCGCCAGGACTGCCGTGCCCCTCTTCAGGCAGACTCTGGGCCAGGCTGTGAGGCGGGTGGGGCAGGGGAAAGGGGCTGCTCTTCTTTCTGGGACAACTTTCCTTTTCTGTTATAATGAGCCTCATGTCTGGCCCTCCTTCTCCTGCGCGAGAGCCAGGCTCCCTGTACCTGGAAGCTGGTGGCGTGGCGTCCCTACCACAGCCACGTGCCTCCTGCTTTATTATTGAGTCCTTGCTCCAGTGCCTCAGCTTGCTCTCAGGAATCCTTCTCCGTGCAAAGGACCCCCACCGGCCAGATTCCTGCCACAGCACCAACCACACTGCCTGGAAATAATCCGCCAGGGACCCCGGGGTCCCCATGAACCTGGACTTGGCTGGCTGAGGAGTTGGCAACTGCTGGGCCCAGGAAGGAGATGGCTTCCCTAGGCCTCCCAGCTAGGCAAGAGGCCCATGAGGGGCTGGAAGAGGGAACAGGGAACAAATAAGTCTCCAGAAAAACGTTCTAGCCTCTGGGATTTTCTGCCCGTCCTGAGGCCTTGGGGAACCTGGCTTGGCTGTTCCCAGAAACAACTCTTAGGTCCCCTTTGTCTGAAACCCTTGTCTGTGACACTGCTCTGCTGTCTGGAGCCCCTGCCCATAACCCCAGCCTAGACCAGGACTGCTGGGGCTCATGTCCTTCTGCAGCCTTGTGGGGTCTCTCCCACCTGCTCAGCCCCTCCATTTCCCACCCCACTTCCCACTAACTCTCTTCTTACATGAGACCTGGGCGCACCCCAGCTCTGCCCCTTATTAGCTGTGGGACTTGGGCGAGACATCTGTCTTCTCACCTGTGAAGTGGGGATAATGGGCATGTCACTCAGGGGAATTCTGAGAACATAGGTCACATATATGAGCACCTGGCACAGCCCACTTTGGAACCCTCCACAGGAAGGAAAATAAATCTGAATACGGCAGCCCGTCCCACCCTCTGACCTGGTTTGTCCCTGGCTGGCCCTTGTTGCTTTTTATTCTATGCTTGTCACTACATATGCTTCATTCATTGGCAGCATCTGCATCTTACACACCCCACATTTTGTTCACAAGGTTTCACATGGAGCTGGGGGGACAGAAAGGAGTCCTCAGGATGTGCTTGAAAATAAGTTTATTGAGAAACAGGTGCAATGCATGCAGCTGTGTGTTTGGGTCACTGTTTCTTTGCCAGGCAGAGAAGGCTCCACCCGCTGTGGCTCTGCACACAGACAGACCCAGCATGGCGGCTGCGGGGTGGGGTCGGGGGCCTACTGTGTGCGCTTGGTCTCACTAAGCAGCTCTTGCCAGTTCTTCTCCATCTCTTCCTTGCAGTTGAGGAAGGCGTCCTCCAGCCGGCGCATGGACTCTGCCAGGGTGGGGTTGGTGCGTATCACCACCATGTCGTAGGCCATCCATGTGGCTTGCACTGCAACAACCAGACAGGCCTGGTCAGGCCACAGGATGGGGCTGTGGTGCCGGAGCACCCCAGGGACCATACCAGGCTGAGTGACCCAACTATTCTAAGGAGAGAAAGCTGGGCAGCCACTTGATACAGGGCTCACAACCTCCCACCCCCCCCACCCCCCGATTAAAACTACTCCCTTCACAGAGCAGTAATGAAACTTCTCTAATCTCACACAAGCCTTAACTTCTGGATATATCAGCCATGACACTAAAAGGCTGCAGGCCAGTCTGATATGAAATGCTAGGAAAAATGAGAGCAAAAGCAGACCCTTACCTAGCCACAGTTCACAGCTAGTGGCTGAAGGGTGACCCTTAAGAAGTCTTAACACCCACCAAGCTTACAGGCTCAGGTATGGCTGACCACTCCCACTCCTGCAAGGCCCTGAGTCTCATGTTACCTCGTGCTCAGTGGCCTGAATGCCTGTCCACCTCCACCCGGGCATCTCTGTGCTTTAATTAAAAGGCCAGTCCAGAGCTTCTCCTTCTGGGAGGGTTTGCTGCACCCCACATTAGGTGTCCTCTGGTGCTCACACTACACTGACCGACTTCCTTGCCCTTTCCCTTTAAGAGCAACTTGAGGGCAGTGTCCCCTGGGCCTACAGGTGAACATGTGTTGCTTGTACAGAAACTCCACCCCCTTTTCTCTGTAGTACCCACCCCATTAGTATGGCTCTGCCCTCGAGAACTACAAAGAACGAGGGTCCTAGCCCTTCTGCATGACAGGAAGAGTTGTTAGAAAAGGTATGCACAGTATCTCAACAGACAGGGCTATGACTGTACAAGTGCAGGAATTCTTGAACTTTTGGAAGCATGGGAGTTCCTTGGGACACCTGTTAAGATGTAGACTGCTGGCCCCTCCTACAACTCAAAGGTTCTGTCTAGCAAGTTGGGAATGGTGCCCAGGGACCTGCATCTTAACAAGCATCTGGATAATTTTGGTGTGGTGGGTGGGTGGGAGGGTGGGGAGGCTGCTGACCATTCTTTCAGACCAACTGGACAGCAGGTGGAACATGAACTGAGAATCAGAGTCTTACTCCAACTCTCCACTTGCTGGCTGTGGAACCTACAAGTGACTTAAACTTGTTCACCTCAGCCTTCTCATCTGTAAGGGTCAGACAACGTCCCAATCTCATGGCTCCCCTTGAAGATTAAGTAAACTGCCTAGCACATATTAGGTGCTCAAGAAAGAAGAAACTTTTACTATGAAATAAATAATTGAGGTAGTTAGTGCAAAGAGTTAGGGTAGGTAAGAAATTAAAATTCAAGATAAAAAATGCTCACAGAAATGAATCTCATATAATCCTATAATGCAGCTGGAATTCCAGCTGAGTTTCCTAAGGCCAAAGCAGAAAAGGAAACATGATCAGCTACAAGACTCAGTGACCATAAAATAAAAACAAACTCACTGTTTAAGAATCTTTTATCCTAAGAAAAAAACCTGTCCTATAGGTATATTTTATGAGAAGTGTAATGTAGTTGAAAATGCCCTTGATGACATCCTACCTTAAACGCAAGGTATTCTTCCATGACTATAATTGTAATCACAGGTGAAAGAAAGCTAGTGGCATAGCACCAAAGCACAGTTCAGAAAAGGCACTTCAATGAGACACCAAAACACAACAGCAAGTTCACAGCCCTCTTCTGATTTGATCCAAGAAAAAGTATATAGAATACATAGAACAGAACTCAAGCACCAGAACACTCTCAAGCAATATATGTCTCGAGTTTTCATTCATTCAGTATTTATTGAGCACCTCCTTTATGCTGGCATTTTATCAGGCAGCCATGACAATAAAGCTGTACAGAGGATAGACACCCCCTACCCTCATGCAGTATCTATCTATACTAGTTGCAGTGGGAGGAGACAGATAAACATACAAGACAATTTCAAATTGTGAAAGGTGCTGTGAAGGAAATAAGTAGTATGTGTTGTGATAGAGAAATGGGGTAGGAGGAGTCATATTACAGGCCAGGTAGTGAGGGCAGGCACCCTCTGGGGATTTTTGGTAAGGATTGTGCAGCAGCAAAGCCAAGGTCATAATCAGTGGAGGGGCCTGAACAGCAGGTATTCTGAGAGGCTAATCAGAACTTGCCTGTACACTTTGAAAACCCACTGGGTAAAGCCAAGGTCCTTGCACGGAAATTAAGAAACAATGGTCAAGTTGTATGCTGTGAACTCTGAGGACCAAGAACTGCTCCTGGTGGCTACCTGGGCAAAAAAAAAAAAAAAAAAAGCAGAGCCTAGCAGCCATTTCTGCATAGAATTCTGCATAGAAGGGTTCTCAAGTCAAGGAGAAGCCTCTGCACTGAACTGCCTGCCTGCATTGTATTGCTGCTAGCTGAGCCAGCCCTTATAAAGGAGTTCCTGGAATCCTATTTCAACCATTAGGACTGAGGCTTTCCCAATCCAATCAGAGCTGTGCAGCTCAGACCAATTGGAGCAGCTCTATTCTGACCAATCAGGGACGAGGGGCTGGGACTTCTGTCTATATAAGCCAGCTCCCAGCCTACCAAAGACTGACCCTGAACACCACCTCACAGCAGAGCTTCCTTGCTGAAGGAGGGGCCTGGCCCAGGGCAGCTGTGATGCAGTACTGTGGAGCTCAGCAGTACTGTTTTCATAGTCACGCTGTATTACCGTGGAGCTGTTTGCACCAAAGAAAGTTTCCTTCTTCACTCCAAATTGGGGATTCCTGTTAGCGTTTGAATTGGCACCAATGACCATTGGTGGACAGCACCTAGATGCAGAATTTAGTAAAGGATGAGGATAGTGTCCCAAAAATCTGTTTAGGAGAGAGAACTAACTAGTGATACAGTAAGTGGATTTGCTTTGGGAGCCTGGAAAGTAGAATTGGAAGACAGAGAGCACAGGGAATGAGACAAGAGGGCTAGCTGACCAGGAAATGGGATGATGACAAGCCTGGAGGTCACAGGCCACAAGCTAATTCAAATAATTGGCAAAACAGACCAACCAACGTTTTAAAATGTAAATGGGTGAAATTCTACCAAATTTTGAAAGAACAGTTAATGCTTATCTAATACAAGTAATTCAAAAAATTAGGAAAAGAAGGAAGACTAATAATCTCACTATATGGGCTGGTGTAATTTTTTAAGAAAAGCATTTCCTAGTGGCATTCCACTTATATAGCAGAAAATTTGAGAATAGAGATAAGAAAAAATCCTATATAATAAAAGCCTAATATGCTAAGTGTTCGACCGTTCATTCGACCGTTTGACCAGTCGCTATGATGTGCACTAACCACCAGGGGGCAGAGGCTCTGACTGGTAGGTTAGCTTGCTGCTGGGGTCCAGCCGATCAGGACTGGATGAGAGAGGCTGGACATGCCCTGGAGCCACCCTCCTGCGATCCCTCCCTGGCCTCTGAAATATTTCTTCTAATTAATTTCCTTTCAATGTGCACGAATCCATGCACTGGGCCTCTAGTAAATACGTAATTTTCTCTAAGCTGGTTTATTCCAAAACAAAAGACAACATGAGAAAAATTGTAGGTCTACCTCACATGAATATAGATGTGAAATCCTAAATATAACATGAGCTAATGAAATCTAACAGTGTGCTAAGATAATATGTTATGATTAAGCAGGATTTGTGAAAGAAATTCAAGGATGCTTAAATATCAGAAATTCAATCCCTATAATTAACCACATTTATAAAAAGAGGGAAATAATAGAAATATCTCAATGCAAAAAAGGCAGGTAATAAAGTTTAATAATACCTATTTGTGATTTTAAACAATCAAAACTCTAACAAATTAGGAAGAGAAGGAGACATCTTTAACTTACTAAAGGTGATATACCAAAAACTTATGGCAAACTCATATGTAATGGAGAAACTGTGGATACATTCCCTATAAGACTGGTATCAAACAAGGGTGCTTCTACTAATATTATTGTTATTGGATATGCTGGTAAATGGAATAGAAAAAAAGAAATGAATGGTGTAAGGATTGAAAGGTAAAACTATCAGTATTTATAAATTATAAAAATGTATCCTATACAATAAAAGCCTAATATGCAAATTGTCCCCTCAACTGGGAGTTCAACTGGGAGTTTGACCAGAGATGGGGCCAGCCGGCCAACCATCCACGGCCCCTCCCCGGCTAGTGGTGGTGGCAGGCAGCAGGGGGAAGGGTGGCTCCGGCCAGAAGCCGGTAGCTGGCAGCCAGCAGCGGCTAGGGACCCTAACTATGCATGAAATTTCGTGCACTGCGTCTCTAGTATGAAAAAATAAAGATTTAAAAACTAAGTCAATCTTAAAAAATAAAAGTTAAAAGGGGGAATATGCCCTATTAGATATCAAGACAACTTATACATTCCTATTTTAAAAATAGTGTGGTACAGACAAATAGACCAATGGAAGAAAAAAGTAAGCTCAGAGATAGACCTAAGTATATATGGGAATTTAGCACATGACAAAATAACACACACAAAAAATCAATGAAAAAAGGATAGTGTACTCCAGATATACTAAAGATATAAGTATGAAAGGTACAAATAATATTTATAGATCAAAATTTAGCAGGTGTAGGGACTTCTTAAAAACCACAAACCATAAGGCAAAATTTGGTGGATTTATTTTTATAAAATTTTTAAAACTAAGGACAATACGGACAAAGTTTTCATAAAAATGGTAGAATATAAGAAATTTACAGTGCATAAAGCTAATAATGGGTTAATATCAAGAATATATAAGAAACTACTTCAAATTGATAAGACAGGAAATTCAATAATTTTTTAAAAACCCTGAAAAATAACAAGTATTAGCAAGGAAGTGGAGAAATCTTGTACACTGCTGGAGGGACTATGAAATGGTGCACCATTGTGTAAAATAGTTTGACATTCCTTAGAAAGCTAAACATAGAATTACCATATGACCTAGCAATTCTACTCGTAGGTAATACACCAAACAATTGCAAACCAGGTACTCAAAACAAATACTTGTACACATGTGTTCATAGCAGCACTATTCACAATAGCCAAAAGGTGGACCTATCCATCAATGGATGAATGAATAATTAAAAATATGACATTCATACAATGGAATATTATTTGTGGATATAAAGGAGTAAAGTACTAATACATGCTACAATAGAAATGAACCTCGAAAATGTTATGCTAAGTCAAAGAAGCCAGAAACAAAGTGTCACATACTATTATATGAATCATTTATATAAAATATCCAAAATAAATAAATTCATAGAAAGTAAAAACAGACTGGTGGTTGCCAGGGGCCAAGGATAGAGAGGTATGAGAACGACCACTTAATGGGTACAGAGCATTCTTTATGGGTGATGAAAATGTTTTGGAACCAGACAGAGTTGGTGGCTGCATAACATGGTGAATATATTAAATTTCATCAAATTTATACTTAAACGGGTTAATTTTATGTTATGTACATTTCACCTTAATAAAATATTATTTAAATTTAAGCTGTAGATACTACTAGTATAATTATCTTTACTTTTCAGAAGTGGAATTAGCCAGATTACACAACTAATAAGTGGCACAGGCAGCATTTGACCCAGGTAATCAAGCACCAGTGCCCATATTTTTAAGTATTTACGGTATACTATTTCTTATGTTCCATAAGAGGAAACCCAAAAGATTAACAAGCATATGAGAAGAGTCTGGAACTCATCAGAGAAATAAAAATGAAAACACTCAGCTATCATTTTACACGCATTATACTGGCAAAATTAGAAAGCTGGATAATATCAAGTGTTTGTGAGCTTGTGGTATCTAAGAACCCCTAGGCACTGCTGATGGAAGTAAGTTCTGAATCAGACATTCTGTGAGGTTATCTGGTAGTGTCCCTAAAAGTATTGATCCATGGGCATAGATGTATGAAGATGTTCACTGCAGCCTGGTCGCCCCCAACTGCCCTCCCCTGCTGACCTGGTTGTACCTAACTGCTCTCCCCTGCAGGCCTGGTTCCTCCAAACTGCCCTCCCCTGCAGGCCTGGTCCCTCCCCAATTGCCCTACTCTGCCAGCCTGGTCACCCCTAACTGCCCTCCCCTGCAGGCCTGATCGCCCCCAACTGCCCTCCCCTGCTGGCCTGGTCCCCCCCAATTGCCCTCCCCAGCTGGCCTGATCACCCACAACTGCCCTCCCCTGCTGGCCATCTTGTGGCAGCCATCTTATGACCACATGGGGGTGGCCATCTTGTGTGTTGGGGTGGTGGTCAATTTGCATATTACTCTTTTATTAGATAGGATCATTTGTCATTTGCTGAATACTTGAGCTTAGGTCTGGTACTGTGTGTGTGCCTAGTTATTATTTCTGCTCTCAAAAAGATAACAATCCAATTGCAGTAATTAGATGCAAACACATAAAATAACTAGAAAATAATTCAAGGCACTATTCAGTGGAAAGTGTCAATTTCTGTGGCACAATTGTTACCTGGTATAGAAGTTGAGAGGTGGTCAGGGAAGGCCTTAGTAAGAAGGCACTTGATTGGAGCTTGAAAGTATAGGGAGGATGTGAGCTACTGGAAAGAAGGGCCAAGGCACCCTGCCTGGGAAAACAGCCTACCTGAGATTTTCTCCATCTCTTCCAATATCTTTTCCAAGTCTTTATTCAGGTCGGACAGCATTTTCAGCATGTTGTCGCAGTTTCTTTCCCCAGGGTCAGATTCAGCCATCTAAAGAAGATGCAGTGAGACAGACTCGAGTGAGGGGTGAAGGGTGAGGAGACTGGGGTGAGGGGTGAGGGGTGAGGAGATTGGGGTGAGGGGTGAGGGGTGAGGAGATTGGGG
>NW_005360118.1:152795-166382 GCF_000412655.1 Myotis brandtii | reverse complement strand
GGGTGAGGGGTGAGGAGACTGGGGGGAGGTGAGGAGACTGGGGTGAGGTGAGGAGACTGGGGTGAGGGGTGAGGGGACTGGGTGGGCTGTGGAGGTGAGGGGTGACGGCCCCTTGATGCGGGGGTTCTGCGGGGTCCGGTGGGTGGCCCGGCACAAGGGCGTCAGAGCCACTCACCTCCTGCTCCGCCAGGGCGCGCAGGTTCTGTCAGCTCCGCCGACGCCAGGGCCAGGGGCCTGAGGAGGCGCTTCCGGAAGACCCGCCCCTTTCCGTTACCAGGCCCGCCCCCCGGAGCTGGCCTCTTGTTCTCATTGGCTAATATTCTGGAGAGGAAGGGGCGGGGCCTCCAGCACATGGCTGCACCCAAGTTCCAGCCTCGAGGTCTCATTGGCTGTGTCCAGAGTAGAAGGGGCGGGGCCACCGGAGGCTGGTCCCTCGGGCACGTGAGTCTTGCAGGCTCCGGTGGAGGAGGGGCTAAGGTGGGGGCGGGTAGAGCTGCGAGGCGAGGGCGCTCCCTGTTCTGACAGTTGCGTTCCTCTTGGCTTTTTGAGGGTAAGATCGATCGTGCGCGGCCCTGTTCGCCGGACCGCTGTGTCGGCGGTGTCCGGGCAGCACTCGGCACAGCAGGCGCTAATAAACATCTGTTCAACGAATAGCTGGATGCCTGAATATTGACAGTCTTCACAGCTACCACATCGTCATTGCTGCATCTGTCTTAACAGAAGAGGAAGCCGAGGCTCGGGGAGATGAGGCAGGCAGGGCCCAGGTACTAGTTGCAGCTGAGAGAGCAAAGCTTCCAAACCAGGTCTGCGAGGTGCCGCTGGCCTCCAGGCGGTGGGAGCGCAAACCACCAAGCAGGGACCGGGGAGAGAGAGGCCCTGCCTGCCCTTCGAGAGGCTGCGCACAGGGCTGTGGTCGGGAGGAGGCCAGAGAGACTGCTGGGGCCTCTGTAAGCCAGTCCAGGAGCTCAGTCTTTAGACGGGGATGGACACCTTAGAAGGGTGGTAGGCGGAGCGGTGACATGGCGAAGAGGCCTCTCTGGCCGCTGGAGGGAGGCCAGAGAGGGAGTTGGCTGTTGCTGATGTTTGGATGAGTAATGATGGAGATGTGGACAGGGCAGGTGGTGGTCACGGTGGAAGGAAGTAAAGCCATTTAGAAAGTACACTTGACGGTTTGTAATGTGGCAAGTTCAGAAGGAAGGAAGGAATTGGTTACTGGTTAGAGGGCGATGCCACTGGCTGAGATGGGGAAGTGGGGGAGAGAAGCCCATTTGGAAGATTGTTAACCTCGTAAACAGCTTGTGTTTGAAATTCCTAAACTGGGACCCACTGAGTTTTCTCTCAGGAATTCCGATCCTTAGCAGACTGATTGCAGAGCAGAAAAAACAACTAGAGTTGAGCTAGATCGCCTGGGCACAGAATGAGTCCTTGCCTATCTATTGAGGAGTCTGCTGCCTGGGCCATACACCCTCCTCAAGCTGCCACCTTCCTGTCCCTTCCCACCTGTGAGCCACCCTGCATACTTGCTTAGACTGCCCAGAAAAACATGAATCAGGAATAACGCAATGAAGGCGGCTTCAGGAGGAGACGTTTACCAGGCTGAGGAAGGGCACAGGATTCCGGGCAGACGGTTCAGTGAAGGAAAGGCCAACTTTAGTGGAGAGTATGTTGGGCTCAGGGTTCTTGGGGAGTCACAGGGGAGGCTCAGAGATCAGTTGGGCTGGGATGTGAGGGGCCTGGAGTACCCTGCCCAGCAGAGGGAGGTGGACTGTCTCAAACACCCTGTAGAACCCAGGCCCAGGATGGGCTCTCAGGACACCCAGAGATGCCAGTGTGATCTGCCCATGCCCTTGTGCTTCTGAAACTGGTAACTGTTCACCAAATGTTTCCTTTATATCCCGGGCACGCAGCTAGACTGTATTTCCCAGCCTCCCTTGCAATGTGAGTCCTGGTTAGAGGGATGTAGATGGAAGTGCTTTGTGTCACCCAGGCCAGGTCCATAAAAGCCTCCCATGAGTGATCCTCTGTCTTGCCCTATATACCTGCTAGAGGTTGAGCCCAAGGCAACTTGGGAGTGACCTGAGGAAGTCAGGGAGGGCTCTGTCAGCACATGCCTTTGAATAATGTCTGGAGCAGAGTCTGTCTCAGCCAACTGAGCAGGAATTAAACTTCTATTGAGATTTCAGGGTGTATCTGTTGTGACTAGCCTTAACTAGTACAGATCTGCAAAACCATGGGGCACAAGGAGCTTGTTTGGGTCTGATGGGTGCTCACCAGAGGTTTATACCCTAGTTGTGCACAGTGGTTTCTCGTATTTTAACCCAGAACAGGTCAGATAACTTTGGCTGAATTTTAACATTAATTAAAAGCCAGCTGATAAAAACTCTGCTCACTGCTGCTCTCCCAGGGCTGGGCAAGCTGATGTGCCCAGAAGCCCACCCAAATGGACACTTCCCCAGGGTAGGTTACACAGGCACCGGAGAGGCAGAGGTCTGGGAACAAAGCTCTGCTATGGAAGGTAACATTTTGTGAGCACAGGTGTACTTTTATAAACCTCTCAGGGAGACTCCCAAGAGGTTAGGAGCCACTGCCCTGGGGTCCTCCCATGCGCTTTCAGGGTTTTAACTTCCTTCAAAGCTGTTATCAGGAGCCTAGATCTTAGCTTTTTTTTTTTTTATTTTTTTTATTTTTTTTTTGCTGTATGCAATTTCATTGTATGTCTATATCTTTTTTTTTTATTCTTTTTTAAAAAAATATTATAATAAGTATTACAAAGGGTATTACATATGTGTCCTTCCCCCCCCACCCCGCCCTTGATAGTCCCCTGCCCTCCCTTACCCCCCAGTGTCTTATGTCCATTAGTTATGCTTATATGCATGCATACAAGTCCTTCGGTTGATCTCTTACTCCCCTCCCTTCTGCCCCCCAACCCTCTCTGGCCTTCCCACTGCAGTTTGACAATCAGTTTGAGGCAGCTCTGCCTCTGTATCTATTATTGTTCAAAAGTTTGTAATGGTCTTTATTATCCATGAATGAGTGAGATCATGTGGTATTTTTCCTTCATTGACTGGCTTATTTCACTTAGCATAATGCTCTCCAGCTCCATCCATGCCGTTGCAAATTGTAAGAGTTCCTTCTTTTTTACAGCAGCATAGTATTCCATCGTGTAGATGTACCACAGTTTTCTAATCCATTCATCTACTGATGGGCACTTAGGCTGTTTCCAGATCTTAGCTATGGTGAATTGTGCTGCTATGAACATATGGGTGCACATATCCTTTCTGATTGGTGTTTCTGGTTTCTTGGGATATATTCCTAGAAGTGGGATCACAGGGTCAAATGGGAGTTCCATGTTTTGTTTTTTGAGGAAACTCCATACTGTCTTCCATAGTGGCTGCACCAGTCTGCATTCCCACCAGCAGTGCACAAGTGTTCCTTTTTCTCCACATCCTCTCCAGCACTTGTCGTTTGTTGATTTGTTGATGATAGCCATTCTGACAGGTGTGAGATGGTACCTCATTGTTGTTTTGATTTGCATCTCTCGGATGATTAGTGACTTTGAGCATGTTTTCATATGTCTCTTGGCTTTCTGAATGTCCTCTTTTGAAAGGTGTCTATTTAGGTCCTTTGCCCATTTTTTGATTGGATTGTTTATCTTCCTTTTGTTAAGTTGTATGAGTTCCCTATAAATTTTGGAGATTAGGCCCTTATCAGATATGACATTGGCAAATATGTTTTCCCACGCAGTGGGTTTTCTTGTTGTTTTGTTGATGGTTTCTTTTGCTGTGCAGAAGCTTTTTATTTTGATGTAGTCCCATTTGTTCATTGATCTTAGCTTTTTAAAATATTTTATTTTTAATCCTAACCTGAGGATATTTTTTCCATTGATTTTTAGAGAGAAAAATAAAAGGGAAGGAAGAGGAAGAGAGAGAGAAAGAGAGGGGGGAAACATTGATGTGAGGGACCGGGATTGGGATCAAACCTGCAACCGAGGTACATGCCCTTAACCAGGAATCGAGAGACCCTTTAGTCTTTGGGCCAACGCTCTAACCACTGGGAAAAACTGGCCAGGGTGATTTCCTTAGCTTTTACTTTATTTTCCAAGAATCCATGAATATTTCTTTTTTAAAAATATATTTTTTTATTGATTTTTTACAGAGAGGAAGGAAGGATAGAGAGAAACATCAATGAGAGAGAAACATCCATCAGCTGCCTCCTGCACACCCCCTACTGGGGATGTGCCCGAAACCAAGGTACATGCCCTTGACCGGAATCGAACCTGGTGCCCTTCAGTCCGAAGGCCGATGCTCTATCCACCGAGCCAATATTTCTTATAGACATGTCAAATTCAACATTTAAAGAAACCTCATTTAATCATCCAATTACCCAAAAAAGAAAACATGAATTATCTTCAATGTCACCCTATCAGATTTATCAGTCTTACCTTTGATGGTCTTGGCTTCCTGATCCTCAGTTCGTTTGAGTTCTGTCATTTCTCCCAACTCTGCCGCCACCATGAGCAGTACCCTCTGAGAGTCCTTGCTTCTTATCCTTACTGCACCCCACTTTGTTCTAATATCCCCATTAGCCAGAGAAATTCCCATTAAAATTTAGGACTGATTATGTCACCTCTGCTCTAACCGCAGCGGCTTCCCCCATCATTCAAGGAAGCTAGAGTCTAGCCTACGAGCCCCTTGATTGCCCACTCCACCTGTCCCCTCCTGCTCTTCCCTCCCCACTCCACCCCAGCCACAGCCTCCAGTATTGCCTCTCTATTGTAGCAGGCACCACCCACCTGGGAGCCCTGGCTCCTGCTGTCCCCGCAGCTAGGAATCTCTGCCCTCAGTACCTACATGGCTCGTGCCCTCATCTCCTTGCCTTTGCCACTTGTCCCCCTCCCCCATTGCTCCCATCCCCTTACTTACTTTTCTCTTTAGCACTTATTACTCTCTGACTTGCTATGTAACTTATCCTTCTTGGTGACTGCCTGTCTCCTTACTAGACTAAGCCCCACAGGGAGGGGTACTCTCTGTATTTTGCTCACTGCTGTAGCTCAGTGCCTAGCACACTGGTACTCAGCAAGCACCTGCTACATGGATTATTCCAAAAGCCCCCTGGTCTCCCTGCCATCCACTCCATCCCCTGACCCATGCCTGCCTCACCTAGCGGTGAATTCCACGGGGGTAGGTGGTGCCCTGTTCACCACTGAATCCCCAGCACAGAGCCAAGTTGGTGGCGGGTGTTCCAGAGACACTGGGTTCATCAGAGAAGGCCCAGGACTATACCTAATTCACTGTGGGTTTTTAGCACCTACAGAGTGCTGACATTTGGATTCACTCAACATGCAGCAATAGTAATGGAGTGCCTACTTATACTTGCTCTTTTTTATGTAATTTATGATTTTTTGAGAGAGAGAAACATCAATTTGTTTTTCCACTTATCTATCTACGCACTCATTGGTGGCTTCTTATATGTCCCCTGACCAGAGATCCAACCCGTAACCTTGCTGTCCTGGGACAACATCCTAACCAACGGAGCCACCCAGCCAGGGCTACTTGTACTTTCCATAAAAATTATTTTTTGTTTATTTTTAATGTTGATTTAATAGAGAAGCTGACCTGAGGGAAGCCGCATATGTTGCTGCAGACTATCCTGTGTGCCTCATGGGCATGACCCCCTGACCCCTGACCTCAGGCCTGGCTGCAGCACCGAGGGGAGGCCGAGGCCCCACGGGGCTGTGCTCGAAGTCAGAGGGGTGCAGAGGGTTGTGGAGGCACGCCTGTGCAGAGGAAGCAGGCGGCCCCACTCCCCAGCAGACAAACAGAAGTGAACTCAGGGAACAGGTGAAAGTTCTGAAGCCATAATTTATTCCAAGTGCACATAGAGGGTGTGGACAGTGACCTCAGCAGAGACACACATTTCCAAGCAGGTCAAAGCCGTTCAGTCTCCCAGCCTCAGCCCCTCCCTTGCCACCTCTCTGGCCTGAGCTGGGGCAGGGGAGAGCCTCCTAGTTCCCAAACAAAACACAGGAACCTAAGGGCTCAGGGAGGATCCCACAGCCTTATCTTTATTAGTATCTAGCAAGAAAAAATCAAAAGTCCCTCCCTGCTCCAACCAACCCCACCTCCACCCGGTGGGTCCTCAGGGAGCAGTGTCTGCCTGGGGAACGCCGCTGCCAGAGCTGTCCTTGGAGCCTGGGCCTCTGTGCATGGCCACCCGGGGCCTGCAAGCTGACCACAGGCCCACTCCTCCACACGTGGGGACGGAAGGGCAGCTGGCACTTCCCCAGCCCTCAGCTGTCAGCCTTGGACACTTTGAAAAGATCAGCGATGTCCAGCAGAGCTTGGCGGATGTGGTTCCCAAAGCGCTGGGCGTTCTGTGGGAGCCAAGACTCAGACCCAGCTCCAGGCGAGTCCCTGCCCTCTGTCCCCACCAAAGAGGACTCTCCCTAGCCAGGCAGGGCCCAGGGTGGTGCCCCCTCCTCAGGGCTGAGTGGGAGCAGGAGACTCACCGTCTCTGAGCTGGAGAACTTGCTGGAGATGTGGAAGAAGATGGTGTTCTCACCCGCGATCATGTAGGAAACCCCATAGCCGTCATCCGCCACCTGAGGCAGCACCCGGATGAAGAAGAGGTAAGCTAGACTGGAGCATCCGAGGCCGAGCTGAGGCTGCCTGGGAATCCCCACAAGATTCCCAGGAGGGGCCCCACACCAGATGCTGCATTTTCACTTTTCCTGAGGTCAGGACCACACTTAGGAAACAGTGTGAAAACCAAAGAGCTTCCCCTCCCTCCCCCAACCCCCCATCCAGGATCTCAGCTTCCCTCAAGAGGCTCCAGGTCACCGCCTCACTCCGGGGGTGTCTCTGGAACCCTGACTGACTAGCCCAGTGAGCGTCTCAGTGGAGAGCTGTACGCAGAAGGGAAGCCGGCCTGGCTCGGACCTGCTCCAGAGGGGTCTCAGGCACCTGTTTCCACGCAGGGCAGGGCCACGGCTGTGTTCCTGATCTGGTCTGACCTTGAGGCCCTGCAATCCCCACTGAAACCCCTGGGCCCCGTCCTATCTACTCATCCCCCTTCAAAGTCACTTACCGGGCCAAAGCCGCCACCAGCGCCCAGATGATTGGGGTACTTTTTGGGGTCAAACATGCCAATCTGGAATTGAGCAGTCTGGCTGGTGGAGAGGCGCCAGGGTTCAGAGAGCACCTGCAACGGGAGGCTGCAGCCTTAGAGACCTGTGCTCAGTGCACACCTGCTGACAGGTGGTGTCTGAGCACCTGCAGGAGCCAGGCACTGTCCTGGCTGAGAAAGCAGGAGGAACACGGTGCAGGACCTCCCTGACCGCTGCCCCACCCGCCCCTCTGCCTCCCCTCCTCCACCTGTTCCTCCATCAGCTCCGCCCTCCCCTCCCGCTGTCTGGACGCTGGAAGTCCCTTCCACAGGAACGTGCTGCCAGCTTGATTCCCCCAGGCTTCTTCACTTTCCTCAGGGGCACCCGTCACCCCTGACATGCTACACGTTTGTCTGTCCATCCCCCTCACAACAACACCAACTCCATGCTCAGTGCCAGGACCACAGGCCTGGGAGGTGTGGGACGGGAAGCCTGGCCCAGCCCTCCAGGAGGCCTTGGGGACAGGGGACACACCCATCAACAGAACTGACCTCAGCCAGGAAAGGGGAGCTGACCCCCAGGTACTTGGAGACCACGTACAGGCAGAAGAGGTGCCTGTCGATGCCAGCCCCCGTCATGGCCAGGCGGTACAAGTTCTGGTGCTTCTCTGAGGCTTTCCGGAAGAGATTCTGGAGGTCTGCTTTCTGAGGGGCAGAAGGGAAGCAGTGAGCAGCCCTGATCCTCTAGGCAGCATGAGGCAGAGGTGGGGGGTGTCACCTCACTGTGTGGCCAGGGGGGCTCACCGTGTGGGACCCCTGCACCATGGCCTTGACGAAGGCCGTGGACTCGTTGGTGCAGGAACGAACAGTCTCGGTCCGTCCTTCCCGGAACAGTCTGGTCATCGAAGCTTCATAGGTCAGGCAGAACTTGCCCTTGTCCTGGGAAACACGGAGGGGTGAGCCTAGCAGGTTGAGCCCGGCGCTGCCTGCACGGTGCCAGCCCGAGGGCCCCTACCCGGAAGTGAGCCAGCTGCAGGGCGATCTGCACGAAGGCATCGGGACTGGTCCGGCACTTCTTGATGAGGCCTTTGCCGAAGGGGAAGAACTGGAAGCAGTACAGCTCCACGTCGTCGGCCAGCGCCTTGGCCACCTGGTAGGAGCTCTCAATGGCCGCCTGGCACTGCGGAGACACAGGAGGGTCAGGAGGCTGTGCTGGGCGGTCTCAGGGCTCTCAACACCTTCGGGGGTTGAGAGGTACTGACACGTGCCCCGTGAACACCAGGCTCATCCCTCACAGCTTCTCTAACCACCACTGGCCCCGGATGTCCGTTCACCCTGTGGCCAATCTGGACTGGAGAGCTCTGCCACACCCACCGGGGCTGGGCTGGAGGGGAGGGGGCCGCAGAGCATCCAGGTACTTGTCACTCTCCCATGCCTGTCCCCATCCCTTCTGGGCCTACGCACCCGCTCAGGAATGTCCCACTGCAGCCGCTGAGGCGGCGTCAGTGTGAGGTTTGGTTTGCCCACGCAGTGCCCAGTCTCCGTGTAGCCCAGGTGGAAGATGTCAGTGCCCAGAGCAAACTGCAGGGAGAAGGTCGGGCTCAGAGCCGTCCTCGTCCCCCGCTCTCCCCCACAGCCTGCCCCACAGGACTCCTCTCTGGCCTGTTACCTCCCAGAGGTGCCCCATGACAGGGGCGTCTGCCCACGAGTGTTCCGTGTTGAGGCCCAACTGGGCATTCTTGAAGGCCACAAGGGTGAAGGACTTGTCGAACCACCTGCGGGAACAGCAGATGCGGTGATGACAGAGGCTGGGGGAGGCTTGGTGGCAGCGGGAAGGGGCTGTACCTGTTGTAGCAGTTGCCGTGCAGCAGGGCCTTGCCGTAGAGACTGAGGCTGGCCTCGTTGTCGGGGTCATAGCTGTGAGACTCCTCATCCAAGACCACAAAGAAGGCGGCGCGCTCAATGGCATCCAGAGCAGCCCTGTTCTTGCCGGAGCTGAAGAAGGTCTGGCGCGCCTGTGCCCACTCCACTCTGGGGTGTGAGAGCAGGGTGAGTACAGGGCCAGTCGGGCCAAGGACGAGGGCACCACCCAGGACCTGGCTGGACCTGGAGCTGAGCATGGTGGGCTGCCAGGCTGTCCCAGAAGGTGTCCCTGCCCCCTATGCAACCCCCTCGCTGCCCCCCAGTTAGAGGTTATGGCAGCCACGCCGCTGCCATTGCCACCAATGCCCTCACCACTGCGGGCGCAGTTTGCACAGAGGATGCTGTGCCTGGCGCGCCTCTTCCTCGGTCATGCCTCTGGCTCCAAGTCCTGGGGTGGGGCCACTCAGGCCACAGACAGGGTACCGCCCGCCCCGGACCTGGCTGTGGCTGAGCCAAGCCCCTCTCCCCAGGAAGACATGCCACTGGGATACCTTCCGCCGGCAGTGAGGGCCGCCAGCCGCTCCTCCCCGGGCTGGGGCGGGGAGGGGTCATCCAGGATCCTCTGGAACTGCAGCTCCAGGTCCCGGGGCTTGAGCAGGTTGGAGCCCTTGAGCAGGTTGGAGCCCTCGTAGAGCCACACCTTGAAAAAGCGGCCCTTGTGGTAGACGGCCACGTGCCTGCTTTCGTTGAAGTGCTGCAGCACGTCTGTGACAGAGCCAGGGCGTGGGCAGGGAGCACCTCCCTGCCGGCAGCCCTGGGTGGGGCCCACCCGCCATGAGCCTTCCGTGGCCCATGTGGCTCCTGCTGAGCCAGGCCTCTGTCTGGGCCTCCCTCCCTCCCTCCACCAGGGCCTGTGCTGGCTGCTCCCATGCTTTTCGTTTATGCCAACAACAGTCCTCAGAGGCATTTCACAGAAGAGGAAACAACACAGACTCCCAGTGTCAGAAGCGCAGGCTGCTGCTCCTGTCCCCGCCGAACCCCGCGAGCTGCCCTCCCTGTCAGTCAAGGGCAGCAGCACCCCTTCGGGTGCTCCTCACTCAGGAGGCCTGCCCTGCACGGGAGCCCCGCAGCGGGGACTCGGGGTCCCAGCACCGGCGTCATGCCTGTAAGCAGCAGGCGGCTCGTTTTGGTAAAAAAACTGGCCATCTTGACAGTTACACCCCGAGACAGCGGGGGTGCTGGTGACAAGCAGGTGGCAGGACCTAGCCGTGGCGGCCCATAGCCGGGAGGGAAGGGGCTCTGCTCTCCCTGACGGCCTCACCACAGACGCTGTGGCCATACCTGTCTCCTTGCCCGGGATCCGCGTGGTGTTGAACATCCTCTCCATCTGGTTGGAGCACATGGGCACGATGCCCAGTGCCATCACCTAGGCGGGAGGCACAGCATGGCTAAGACAGGGCCTCCTCTCCCTTCCGCCCTCGACCCCAACGCAACTCACAGGCTTGATGTCCTCGCGGTCCAGCTTGCGGCGGTATGTGATCATGGCGTGAACGATGTTTCCCAGGCGGGCAGCCTGCACGTCCGTGTTCTTGATGAGCACAAAGTCCTGCGAGAGAGAGCCGAGGCTGCAGGGCAGGGGCAGCGTGACAGGTGCGCGGTGCCACCTGGTTTCCCTGCTCGTGGCCTGAGGGATCTGTCCCTTTTCCCCAGTCCGTCCTGTGCTCACTGTCAGGTGAGCCTGCCAAAGATGGGATGCCCACCTGACCCCGTCACTCCTCGGCCCCAGCTCTGACCTGAGCTGCTTTCCATAACCTATTTGCTTGTGTTTTGTTTAGTTTGCCTTGAGAAAGGGGTTCCCACCACTAAAAACAAAACAAAACAAAAAATAAACAGCTTAAAACCTCAGGTACAGATGAGTTGTGTGTGAGTTTCTGGGAGGACAGGTGTGGGGAGGAAGGGAAGGACAGCATGCGACTCAGAACGAGCTGTGGCCTAGCCTGTGTGGCTCAGCGGTTGAGCATCATCCCATTCACCAAGAGGTCACAGGTTTGATTCCTGGTCAGGGCATGGGTTGCGGGCTCGATTCCCAGAAGCGGGTGTGCAGGAGGCAGCCTATTGATGTTGATGTTTCTCTCTCATCTAAGTTTCTATCTGTCTCTCCCTCTCCCTTCCTCTCTAAAACCAATAAAAACATATTTTTAGAAAGTGAGCTCTGGACAGTGGGAGACCACTGAGGGCACACGGCTGTGTGATCTGTGCTGTGCACAGGCCGGTGCTGGGGTGGGACAAGGGCCAGTCATGCAACATAGGGGCCAATGTGGCCTCCCAAGTGCTGAGAGCAGCAGCTCTGGATCCACAGATGCCACGCAAGCCTGTCCAAGGGACTCCCTGGTAATGGCACCATGGCCAGGAGGCCACTGAGGGAACCCAGGAAGGAAGTGACGGCGCCTGGGCTGGACAGCGAAGTGAGCCCGAGGGACCCTGCGAGGGGCTACTGGATTCTCCAGACCCTCAGTATCCCATCGCCCCTCAGTTGCTTCCTGACTATTCTCCGAGGGCCTCCCCCATCTTCCCTTTCCTTCAGGCCTCACCCCAGAATCCCCCCTTGTCTGTGGAAAGGGCCACCAGGGCTCAGGACACGTGGCTACCTCTTACCATCGCATAATAGTTGCTGTTCACCATGAGGGGATTCCTGCCTCGAAGGTAGATGTATTCTTCCCACCAGTCACTCACCTGCGGGTGGGTGCGAGGTTAGGGCTGGGGTAGAGAGCAGGGTGCAGGCAGCCAGGATATGAAGGGGGTGAGGGTAAGCCCAGAAGGGGACTCACATAGTTAGTTGCCCACCACGACTTGAGTACCAGGTACTTCTGCAGCCTGGGGGCAGTCTTGTCCTGGAATTCCTTGGCTAGTATCTCCATGCGCTGATACTTCTTGTCATCCAACAAGGGCCGCACAGACTCCAGATACTATCGAGCCAGGTTACTGTCAGTGTGGGGGCCAGACAGCAGTGGCTGCTTCTGTCCCAACCCTGTTCTGACCCAGCCCCAAATCCACTCTTTGAAGGGGACAAATCCGAGTCCAGCCTACCCTGCCCACCATGATGCCTGACACAGGCCCTTACCCGTTGAATGGTGGCTTGCACGCTGGGCACGGGAAGCTTGGGCAGGGACGTCTGAAAGCTGTACAGCATGGGCCGCCCACTGGACAGAAGGCGGACACAGGCCTGGGGGTGCAGAGCAGAGTGTGTTGGGCTGGGAACCAGGGGACAGAATGGAAACAAACTAGCCAACACCTGAGGAGCTGAGTCCCAAGCTCTCAGAACTAGGACAAACCCACGTGCAGGCACCGGTGCCCCCTGCCTGTCCCCTCCAGCTCAGGACCCCAAAGGGGGCGCCCAGGTCTCAGACCAGATGCCTGAAGCCCTCCACCACTTCTGCTCACCGCCCAGACTTTGGTGCTGCGGCTGGTCTGGCCATGCATCTCAAACATCCACCCATGGTAGGAGAGCAGCAGCTTCAGGGTTTGGCGGAAGAAGAAGATGCCCACGATCCAGACCCCCGTGGAGAAGATGGCCATGCTGACCAGTGCCCGTGTCTGTGGGGTCTGGTAGGGGACATACCTGTCGGAGGAGGGGAGAGGGGAAAGGGCTACAGGGGGTGCACGGAGGCCAGCCTCAGGGGAATTCTAACCCTGCACCCTCCACCGCTGTGAACCATTTCGGGGGAGGCACCTTCCTGGGCACACTCACAACTAAGTGCAACACACACACACACACACACACACACACGGACTAGGGACTGAGATGATGGTGGCCCAGGGGAGGGCTGCTCCTACAGCCTCTAGTGGCTATTGCCCTGTGCCTGCCCAGCTGAGGAACCCTGGCTTTGAGGCTCACCCAGCCTCTTTTGTGGCCCTGTTCCTCACCTCTCGGGGAGGTGTTTCTGGATGTAATAGACCAGCCCGTTGGAGATGTCCACATTGCAGTAGGAAGAACCCACTGTTGCCATGACGACAGCCAGCCAGCTGGTAGGGCTGCCAGGATACACACCCCTAAGGATGCCATTCTGTGGAGCAGAAACAAGCAAGCACCTGTGAGGTCCTGGTCTTCGCCTGGGTTTTCTCCTTTGGTCACCTGCTGTGTTCTTACTACTTCACGCCTGGTTTTCCCCTCCTCCACACCCCCATACCTGCAGCACCCAGTTACTCAGCGCCTGATGCCACTTCTTGCACACCTGTCTCCCCTCCACACCTTGAGCACACCTCTGGTTTCTGCACTGCTAGAGCCTGTTCCTCAGCAGAACTGCCAGCCAAGCTTGGGGTGGAGGACCTTGACAATAGAGCAGCAGCTGACACCTGGCCCCGCCTCTACAAGGCTCTGTTCTGCACCTGCTGGCAGGAATAGGCCAGGAGACCACCTGGGCGCACCTTGATGCGAATCAGGCGTTTCTTCCAGGCGTTGATCTCAGTCAGGTAGAGGTGTTTCAGCGCCTCCCGACTGAGCCGGAAGTCGAACCCATCTGGGGTCACAGTGAACTGGAAGGCCACAGCCTGGTGCGCTTCCGCCATCCTGGGGGTTGGGTGGCACCTGGGAGGGAGCAGAAAGGTGTTCGGGTGGGCTCA
>NW_005360118.1:149386-152469 GCF_000412655.1 Myotis brandtii | reverse complement strand
GGGCTCCCTCCTGCCTGCGTGTGGGGCCAGTCGCTCTGGCCCGTGTCCCCGCGTCCTTCAGACCGGCCACCCCGCCCCGCCCTCCCCGGAACCTGACACCCTCTCCCAAATTTGGGTTGAGAAAACAGATGCGGGGCGGCAACCAGAACCCTCCCCTCCATGGCGGAAATCGGGAGTGGGAGGGCAGCTTTCCGCAAGGTGAAGATTGCTCAAAGGTCTGGGGACCCGGCTCGGAGGGTGGGGGTGGGGCACCGGGTCTCACGTGAGCGGGTGGCATTGGAGCTAAAAATAGTCGAATGTAGGGGAAAGGTCACCCGTGTCAGCTGTGCCGCCTGTGCCCTGATCTCCAGGGCGCAGGGCTGAGCAGCCCCACCCAGGGCGCTCTTTGCACCATTACTCCCGTCTCTGGCCCAGTTCCTCCGAGGATTTATCACTTCTAAGCTGGACCCGGGCCGAGGGAAAAGGGAGGGGCCTCCAATCAGCATAATGGACCCGGAACCACTTTCAAGCCCAGAGCACTGAACAGCCATGCTTTTCAGAAGGGGAAACAGGCTCAGAGCAGTGGTCACTCTGTCAGTCTGTGTGCATCCTTGTGGGTACTTTTTGCTGGACTGAGCAGGGCTAGAAGAGGGTGTGAAGGAAGAAGCTCGTTTATTGTTTCAAGGTACACAGCCCAGGGGTTCCCGCTCCTGGGGACCTGCTCAAACTGGGGGAAGAGATCACCCTCCTTGCCCATCTCACTGGAGGCTCGGGGGGTCCCCAGGGCCTCCTGCTCTTTGCCCCTCCCCCCCCAAGGTCCTGCAGGGGAGGCTCTGGGAACATCCAAGCAGCTGTGGGGTGGAGAGTCAGGATGGGGGTTGGAGGCTGGTCAGCTGCCCCTTCTGCTGGAAGTACAACTGGAACCGAGACTGGGCGTACTCCTGGGGAGGAGACCACCCCACACACCGGTGAGCAGGCCTGGGAGGAGTTCCCACAGCCCCCATCTGCCCACAGCCTCCCAGGGCTGCCCTGAGGCAGGACCAGAGCCTCTGCAACTCCTCCCCCACCTAACTGGCCACCTGGGTTACTCACCAAGTAACCGAATTCTATGGTGGACATGGATGCCTGGAGGATGGACCAGAGACCCCAAAAGAAGTGGGACGCCAGAGCATACCTGAGGGAGGTGGGGAAAGCAGGGGGATTGGGAGCACATTTGGCATCGCCTGAATCCCAGAGCTCCAACTTCTCCCCCACTGCCCTAACCCCTACCCTGTCCCATCTCCTCCCATCAGCCTTGCTCCCCAACCCCCACTTGGCACTGGCACCGTCTACCTCTTCTGAGGCCCCCTTTCCTCGGCACCCTGCTCTACCCCGCCCAGCCACCTTTCCTCACCGATTAACCTCTACCAGCAAATCTTCTTCCAGTTTTCTCTGCTCCTCTGGGGAGACGACCTCGCCTTTCTTTGCCTCTGCCAGATAATGGCGAATAAAGTGGAGCTAAGATCAACAGACCAGAGTCAGGAAGTGGGGAGCATGGAGCACTTCCTCGTTAACCCCCTTTCTCACCACTTCATCCAGGCTTCACCTTCCTTGTTCACAGGCCAAGTTCTACTCCCCAGCCTCCAGCCGCATACCTGCTGTCCCTGCGTGGGGTAGTCTGCAGGCTGTGCTTTGTAGAAAGGCCACTCCTCGTGAGTATAATCATAAACCCACTCACAAAAATGGTTCCCGATGTCAAAGCCCCTGGGGGAATAAGGTGGACACTCAGTCCCCAAATCTGCTGGGCGGCTGGGAGGCAGAGACGGAGGCCTGGTCTGAGATCCAGGGCTCTGTGGGGACAGACCCACGGGAGGCCATGGGTCTCACCTGTAGTTGTAGCTGCTGTACTCGAAGTCGATCAGCATGATGCTGTCGGCATTTTCTGGCTCTGAGAGCAACAAGATATTCCCTGGGGGATGTAGTGGGGTACTGGTCACTCCAGGGCCTTCGGGCCCCTGCACCTTGGGTTGGAAGACTCAGATGATGTTTCCTACCTTCCTGGATATCGTTGTGGCAGAACACTACTGGTGATGGGGTAGAGTCGAGCAACTTCCTGCAGGGGACAGGGGCATGTGTCTGAGTAGGAGTGACTAGAGGAGGGTCAGAGTCCCCTTCGTGGGCCCTCGGGCAAAGCCTGGGGAGGACACTGCAGGTTCCCGGCAGCACCTCCTGTGCTCTCTGCCCCCTCCCCATCCTGTCCTGCCTGCCCTCACCTGAGCTTGCCCATCTCATCCTTCAGGCTATACATCTCCAGCAGGTTCATCTGGGGGAGGCCAGTGGGGGGCAGGTCCAGGATCTGCTTTAAGTACCTGAAGTCCAAAGAACAGGATACACTCACTCCACTGTCCCTCTCCACCGGCTCTCTTGTCTACCCTGGGCCACGCTGTCCCAGCCATTTCCCTGTCACTGTATGGCTTGTCTGGCAAATGTTTGGAAGCCTGTTCTGTGAGAGCCCATGCGAGGCCCTGGGACACCTGATCCACTAAGTGGCCAGCTGGACAGAGTCATGGACACTTTGTCAGAGCCCAGCCTGAGGGTCCAGCCAGGTGTGCAGGAGCCCTGCGGAGGCCTCTGACTCACCGCTCCATGGTCCCAAACAGCCAGTGGGGCTCCTTAGTGAAGGGCATCTCCATGCCATGGAACCGGGCCATCTTCGTGGCGATGGCTGCTGACAGCATGGGCTCTCGGAGGTCTCGCGTTTTCAGTGGCAGGCTCTGCACCCAGGAACCTCTCAGGGTGGTGAGGGGGCTGGGGCAGGAGGGGGTCGGGATGGGGCAGTGGGGGAGGTCAGGGTCTCGCGGTCAGGGACCCGAGGGCAGACACTGGGAAGGGACTGGGGGCTGGGGAAGGAGGTGCCTCGTACTGGGATGTACTGCTCCAGCCGGCCCTCTGGAAAGACTCCGTAGAGCTGGGGCCCCAGGGACCGCTCCGCAAGGATGGCGAACATCACACTCTCAAGGACCAAGGAGTCCACGCCCTGGAGGAAGATGGACAGCGAGGGGCGGGAGTCGCACGGCCAGCGGCTGGGCAGCGCGGAGGGTCTGGGGCCTGCTCCCAGCACAGCG
>NW_005360118.1:137205-148600 GCF_000412655.1 Myotis brandtii | reverse complement strand
CCTCCGGCTTTGTTCGGCTCCTCGCGGCGCCACTCGGCTCTCTCCGTGACCTGGTCCCGAGCCCTTTCCGAGGCCAAATTCTGCGCGTCTTCGCTTGCCCCGCCCCTGCTCGCTCGCGCTCTGGGCGGGGCCGCTGGAAAAAAAAGGAAGCGGCGTCGCCAATCAGAAGCGTCCTGAGCGGAGTCACGCCGGCCAATTGTCGTGAGCGGAGGGTCACGCTGACCAATCACGTGGGTGGGTGGTGCGTCCTAGGAGTGCGTGGGCGGGTGTGTTTAAGGGAAGACGGGCTTCGCCGGGAACCCGAGTGGACCAGACGCGCTGCGTCTCCCTGGGGCTTCGGCGAGGAAGAGAGCCCTCGTGTGAGCATGGCCGGTCCCGAGCGTGGTCACCCCAGGGGAGGCTGAGAGGGCGTGGCCCGTGGAGCTGCCGAATAAACACTGGCTGTGAGGAAACACTGTGACCCTCGGGACAATTCTGATGACGCCACGAACCTTGGATTCCTGACCGCCGCCGAGACCCCTTGTGGGTGAAGCGCACCTCGGAGAGAAGCTCTGGTCCTGCTTGAAACCAGTGCCCCGTGCCCCACCCACCGCCCCTCTGTCTCCAGACCTAGAACCAGTTACCAGATCGCATCCAGGAGGGAAAGGCTCGGCCGCCGCGGAGCAGACGCTGGCGCTGCGCCACGTCCCCTTGGCCTCCTGGGCCTCCGCTGCTGCCCGGGCAACCACAAGGCCTTGGCCCCGGGGATCTGTGACAGGCCTGTTGGACGTGGCGTGTGTGTGTGTGTGTGTGTGTGTGTGTGTGTGTGTGGTTTTTGTGGGGGGTGGGGAGGTTAAATAGATGGGCAACTGGCGAGTGGTTTGATTTGAATAATCAGAGAGAAATCAAGAATCGGTGACCAGAAGATGAATGTCGTTGCTGCAGCGGGAAATCACAACCCCTCGCCCTGTTTAAGTCTGAGCCAGACCGGAAACCTGCAGCTCACCGGCTGAAAGGGAGGCCTGGTCCCTTCCAGGAAGGATCTTACCATGTTACCATAAGTATATACAAAAACGTTCCTCAATCCTTCCCCAAAGGGACCAAGAGCCTCTTAAAGCAACTGATTTACTTTGGAAAAGGGACCCTCCAGACCTTTCAGGGCTGTTAGATTCAGGATCTGCGCTGATGTTGTGCAGGACCCCTGAAGCATGGTGAGCCACTGGATAGAAGAGGGGTTCTGGGAGTCAGGTGATGAACCTAAGCCCTAGGGTTATTTTTCTGGCCCCAGTGCACACTTGGGGTGGTTGTACCTCGCTGTGGGCAGAGCCTGTACATGGATTCCTGGCCTGTAGGATGAGAATTATGGTAACAAGAGCAAGGGGAACACCTGGAACTCCCCTGCGCACTCACCCGATCCAGGATAGTAAATCAGAAACAAAGCTGCCATGTGGGATTGCAGAGGTTGTGTCACTCTCAAAGACAAAGTGGTAGCCCCTAGTTCATCCCGTTCAGTTCACCTGGATGGCCCGTGCAAAAGTCAGATGAATTCAAGTAAATGATGGTGGCCTACCACACAGCAGCTGTGTCAGATGAAGTGTCTTTAATGGGACCGATGAACATACCTCTGGCTTTGATCAGGCACTTATTGGTGTGGTGAATAGTCTTTTCAGTTTCTAGTAGTGAAGAGTAAATTTCTAAAAGCAGTTCACATTTATATGAGAAGGAGAGCCAAACACATTCATTGTCTTGCTTCACGGCTGTTGTAACTCTCTGTCACAGCATAATCCACTGAGACCTTGATCATCCAGGCATCCCACATAACATCGATGACATGCTAACTGGACATGGTGCAGAGAGAAGTGACAAGTGCTCTATCCTTGGTAAGACAATGCATGCCAGAGAATGAGAACTAAGTCCTCAGAAGTTCTGGAGCCCGTCAGCAGTGAGGTTTTAAGGGGTGCAGTGTTGTAGGGCAAACCAGGGCATTGCCTCCAAGATAAGGATATCGCTGTGTCTTGCATGGAGAAGGCGTGGCACTTGATGCAGCTCTGGATTTTGGAGTCAGCACGTACCACACTTGGGAATACTGTTGTGACCCAGTTAGTGGGTGACTAGGAAGGGGCCCAGAGCAAAGGGTGGCTTTGTTGAAGGTCCGGATTACAGGATGGGCTCCCCTGCCACTTAGAACCAATGGATGACAGGTGAGCTTATTTGCGGTAGATAGGGACCCTGTACGACAGCTTTGGCAGGATCCAGCAGATTTGCAGTGCACACTCCTAGGGGTCTGAAGCAAGATCACACCTGGTGCAGTGGAGAACTACTCACTGATTGAAACCAACTTGTGCTCAAGCATAGACTGAGTGCCTGACGATGGGACATCAAATGACCACGCGATGGGATCCTGCCTGTCCTGAGCTAGGTACTGACTGATCACCACACCAATAGGCAGGCTCAGTAGCAACTCCTTGCACAATGCAAAACGATCGGGCCCAGGCTTGTCCAGAGGGCAGCAGTCTTTTACAGGAAGGAAAATTCATGTCTGATTCACAAATGGGTTAGCTTGCTGTGTGGATATGAGCTGAAAACAAACCACTGCTGCCCTGAAGTCCCATTCAGGGTGGGGGTGGCTCTGAAAGACAGTAATGAGGGGAAGTTCTCCCGGGCAGAGCTTCAAGCAGACACTTGGATGTCCACTTTGTAGGGAGGAAGCGGAGTGGACAGAGTAGTGGTGGGCTTCTGGGTCCTGATAGATGTCTTGCTGGTTGGTCAGGGAACTAGAAAGAGCAAGAGGGACTTTGGAGACAAGGAGGGCTGGAGAAGAAGATGGACCTATGGGAGTGGTCACAAGTGGATGCATTTTTGTGCCTCATGTTATACCCACTGCAGAGGGGTCACTCAACAACAAAGTGGACGGGCAGATGTCCAAGCTTCTGCCCTTGGCTACCCCATGCTTGTGCGGTGGGCCTGTGAATGGAGTTGCCAAGGTGGCAGAGGTGCTGGGTATGTCCACCAAAATGGGCTCTCTCTTATCAAGGTTCATCTAATTATTCCTGCTGCTGGATTTCTGACCTGTTAGCAGCCAAGCTCAGTGCTGAGCTCCTGATATGGTACCATCCTTAGATGACTTGCTGACCCGTGATTCCACCCAGGAATCAACACCTCTGGGTGTGGGTTAGCCTTTCCCTCTCACAGTGTCTCAGAGTGGCATCACATTGCAGGAGCTTAGAGAGTACACAATTTACCAGCATGGAATCGTATATAACATCACCTTGGGCCCAGAAACTCATTGTACAGTGAAAGGTATACAATGTGTGGATTGCCACAGGATCCCATGCTTCTCCAACCTTCTGTGTTGTCTCCAAGCAGCCAGTCTCATAGGAAGATGGAATGATCTCTTAAAGACTTAGCTAAGGCCCAGCTGGTTTGGGTAAGTGGATAGAGCATCGGCCTGCGGACTGAAGGATCTAGGGTTTGATTCTGGTCAAGGGCACATGCCTGGGTTATGCGCTCAATCCCCAGTGGGGGGCATGTAGAAGGCAGCCAATCAATGATTCTCATCATCGATGCTTCTACCTCTCTCTCCCACTCCCTTCCTCTCTAAAATCAATAAAAATATATTAAAAAGACTTAGCTAAGGAGCCAGTTCTTGGACAGTGTCCTGAGGAGCTGGGGTATGTACACTTGCGTCAAAGCCCAGTGTATGGATCTGTGTTCCCAGTAGATATAATATGTGAATCCAGAAACAGAGATACGGCCAAGTAGTAGGGGTTGGGATGAGCTGTCTCTCACCATTATTCTTGATGGCCCACTTGTAGAATTTGTATGTTCTGTCTCTGCAAGAGTGAGCTCTGCTGGATTACAGCCCCTGGGTCCCGGGTAGGGAGCACTTCCACAGGGCACCTCCCCTGGTTCCAGAGAAGGACACCTACACTGAATCTGAGTCCTTGAAATCCACCAGGTCACTGAGCTCCTCATGCTGGTGCACCAGCAGGCAAAGGAGAGGTTATTGTTCCTGATTATTTTTGAGGAGATAGGGTTGCTGCTACTCAATGGGCAATGAGGAGTTGGTTTGGCACTGGCACGATGCACCTGAGTCTGCCTGGTTGCTTCCACACCAAGTGAGAACAGTGACGCAGTTAGGGCCAACCTAGATAACCCAGGATAATCTCTTCATCTCAAAACCCTTCGTCACTTCTGAAAAGATCCTGTTCCCAAATAAGGTGACATTTACAGGATCTAGGGATTAGGACATGGGTATCTTTTGGGGGATCATTTTTTCAACCACCACCATCACGAATTCTTTCCCTCACAGCTTTCAGCTCATCACCCCATTTTGTCCTTGAATATTGCAGTTGAAAATTTCTGAATCCAGCCTAATTTTTCTCCCTTGAACGTGATTTGTTTTTTCTGCCTGAATACTTGAAGTATGGTGTATTCAAGGGGGAATGATTTATTTATTCATTTAAATGATAATAAACCCTTACATGTTAACATAATTTATATTTATAAAAACTTTTATAAAATAAAAATTTCATGAGAAGAGTGGCCTTGTTTTTACATTTTTTCAAGTTTTGTTAATATATGGCTTAGTTGAAGATAACAGGTTCCCCATAATTGTCTCTACAGTCAGTCCCTTACAATATGTTGTTTTGGTTCAAATATATGAAGAAAATTCAGCCTAACATAAATTTACAGTTGATAACTTTTCCAAAGCTTTTTCAGATAACTGTGCATCTTTGTTAATACTACACACCAAGACCGGACAAAAAGTAGTTACTCAGGTAAGTTGCAATTTGGAATTTGAAACCATATCAATGAACCGTTTTGTCCTCTTACATTAAAATCCGTTGGCCTGCCTTGCATGCTGAATGAGTCTTTCACTCATGCATAATTTTGAAACATCATGCCTTCCTGGGTCATTTGGAAAATATTGATTCATGGAGTTATGTAGATCTTCCAAATTTTGACACATTTTATTATATAATGTCACTTGTTAACATACCACCACTCTCATCGGAAAAATATTTAAATATTGAGAAACTTTAAGCTCATAGTGATGACACAGATTTTCCAAAATTCTAGTTTTTGTTTCAAAACTCAAATTGTATCATTGGCAACAAATACTATTGTTTTCCTTGAAGTGCCGCATTCACTTTATTTTTGAGGGAGTTTCTGTCAAATAGCCAAGTCAGAATAACTGTAGTTTGTCAACTTTCAAGTGAAAATAGTGTTTTATGAAAAAAGTGGCTAGTTCAGCTGCCAGTTTTGACAACTGTGTAATCAGTTGCAATAGCCATTGTACTTCTGTATGCGGTGCTTTACATCATTACCCTGAATATTAAGAATTACCTGTTAAGATTTAATAATTTTTATGGCTTCATCAAGGAAATTATTAAGTGAAAGTGCTTCCTCCCCTCCCCCCATGAGCATGTGGCAGGGAAAGAATTTGATGGTTACTAGTAGGAGGAGCCAGCAGTTTTCCCCACCATTGCTTTTGCTCCATCGACACAAATGACAGCACAGTGGCAGACAAAATTATGACAAAATAATTTTGACCTTGCTGATGTTGGGAGACTCCAGGAATCTGCAGACCATATTTTGAGAACCACTGCTATAGTATATCATAGGGATCATAAGATACGTGTATTTTCAATTTTACTAATGTTACTAAATTTCTCTCCAAACTGGTTATCCTGAATTATATTCTGTAGCAATTAGGACAATATTTGCCATGAATCACAAAGATGCTGAATAACTGAATTTTATGGTAAAAGGACATTTTAGTGATGTGGTATGTGGTTGGACACATAGAATACACTAAGTGTGGTCCCTGGAATTGCTCAGTGAACAACCTTTACAGTTGAATGCAGTTTACATAGGCATGCTTATTTATCTTCTGTACCAGTTTAGAGAAAGCCAGTCCTGGGCTTAAATGTTGGCCATATTACATGAATCTTAAGGATCCAGGTTCCCTTTGTCTTGTTCTGCCCTTATGTCTCTCATTCCCAAGATGACTGTTCGATCAAGTGCTTCCAATTTGTAGCCAGCAGGGGTAAGGGGTGGGCTGAATACAAAGATCAGGACCTCTCCCTGGTCAGGCCGACCACTATCACTACCAATTCCGTGCATCTTTGGGAGGGACTGGGAAACTGGAGAAGCCATCCTCACCAAACATTCCTCAGTCTGATATTTCCTGGAATACTTTGCTGGGGTGTTCCCTTTACACTTACCACAGTGAACAGAAAATCCTCTGGGATTCATATGTAAGGGAGCTAATTAATACAAAGGCTCCAGTCCAGGCCTGTTTGGGACTATGACACTAGCCAGTGAGAAGATTTGTGTGAAAATGCCAATTTTGTTCTGTATTTATTATTTCAACTTCAATTCATTGTCCCACTCTTTGAGAGAGGGAGACAGAGATGGAGAGAGAGAAAGAGAGAGAGAGAGAGAGAGAGAGAGAGAGAGAGAGAGAGAGAGAGAGATGTGAGAGAGAAACACATGCCCCACATGCCCCAACCAGGCCAGATTGAACCTGCAACCCAGGTATGTGCCCTTGACTGAGAATGGAACCTGAAACCCTTCAGTACATGGCCTAACACTTCAGCCACTGAGCCACACCAGCCAGGGCTGCCTAACCTGCCTTTACCAACCGTCTTCCTAGCCATGATCTACCGTCCCCTCACTCCAACGCCAGATGACGCTGACCAAATCTAACTCTTGAGCTCAATTTCAGATTTTGCTCTTCTCACACAGCTTGAACCCTAAACAATGCCAGTCACATAGTTGGAGCTCAAGAAAAATCTTTCCAATTGAATGAGCACAGCTTCCGGGATAGAACTTCACCCAGTGCCCATCGATACCTCTCTCCACTCGCATGGCCTGCAATAGACACTGAAAGTTCAGTGTCAGCCCCAGTCAGCAACCTCTTTGTGGTCCACTCTGAGTCCAGCCCGGATCAGCATCCTCCGCAGAGGTCTCTGTTCTCTCCCAGCCAGCACCCAAGGCTGGACAGCTCCTCCAGCCAGATCAGCACCCAAAGGCGGACAGCTCCTCTGGGCTCGATCAGCACCCAAAAGCGGACAGCTCCCCAGGCCGCATCGGCACCCAACACCCAAAAGCCAACGGCTTCGCCAGCCCCTTTCAACGCGCCGCCCAGCTTGGGACCCCCAACTCTTCTGTTCTGGTTCCTGGAGACGTCGGTGCAGCTGCTGGGGCGCATCGACGCCACGAACCCCCCCAAACCCCAGTGAACCCGACAGAGGTCTGCGAACCGGGCCGCCGCCTTCCCCGACTTCCCCGCCCGCAGGATCGTCGCTGCGGGCGGTCCCTCTCGCCTGTCCCCACCCGCAGACCCTCCTGCACCGGAACCCGATCGCCCGTCTCCGCCAATCCGCTTCTCACCCGCCCCCGCCCCAAACAAACACGCGCTCGGTCCTTCCCCAACCAGAGCCTCGCGTCAAACCGTCGCCGCTCGGTCATGGTGGCCGCCACCTGATGTAACAGTGCTTGGACTCTCAACGGTAAAGCGGTAGAAGTCCATTGGGGCCGGAAGCCCCTCACTAAAGTCACAAAACGGCGGTCTCTCCGGGGTGTCCCCCGGAGAGCCGGTCCGAAAGGGCTGGTCTGGGGGCTCGCCGTGGGAGCACCAGGTGCGAGGGTCCAGCTGCCCGTTGAGCTGGTCGATGACTTTACTCAGGGGCTGCCCCACACGCTCCATAGAGGTGTCCTTCATTTCAGGGATGAGCAGGCCCATCTGGCTGGGCTCTGAGCGCTCGCTGCTCTCAGCGGCGCTGCTGGGCCCCTCTCCCTTCTCCTGGGGGGAAGCCAAGGTGGTGTCTGGTGAGCCCCGCCCAAGGCCTGGGCTGCTGACCTCGCCGCCCTCTGTGCGGGGTCTCCCCGTGTCTGTCCTTCCCTCCTTCACCCCCTCCGGCCCCAGCGACCACCCTCCGCTGTGTGTCTCCCCGACTCCCCCTTGCTCAGCCCCCCCTTCCCCTGCGGGCTCGCTCCCTGGCGGAGGGTGCAGGCCCTGGCGCAGCTTCCGGGGGCGGCCTGGCCAGGAGGGAGCCGTCTTCCGCGCGAGTGTCCGTCCTTTCGGCCTTGCTGGGCCTCTCTTCAGGGGAGGCCGGGCCTGGCTTGCGGGGCTCAGGGAAGGGGAGCTGAAATCGAACCTGGCCCTGGGGGAAGGGACCACGGAGGGAGAGGGCCTGCCGGGCAGGAGAGGAGAGACAAAGTGGCCAGACTGGCTCCTGGAACAGGGCGACCCCTCCCTCTGCTTCTGCGGCTGCAGCCTCAGCTCCCCTCCCCCCTCTGCTCAGCCTAACTCCCCTGACGCTCCGCATCCATCCAGAGGGGCCTGGGCTGAGCCCACAGAGGAGGACTGGGAGGAGGGCAGAGGGACAAGTGGCCCCTCTGGGCTGGTCATGGCTCAGATAGGGGGGAATCCCCTGGAGAACAGAGATTGGGTTTCACAATGATAGCAGGACGTGGATCTGGAAGTTGGGGGCTGTGGAGACCCTGGGGTCTAGGAGCTGGGTTTCCCATGGCCCCTCCTGGGACCGGCTCCCAGGCAGGGCACCCAGGGTTGCCAGCTCTCCCGGGAGCCCTGTCCTTGTTCTCTGACCGAGTCTCCTCTTCAGGCCTCCTCAGGACATAAGCCTGGAAGAATTTGACGATGAAGACCTGTCTGAGATCACCGATGACTGTGGCCTGGGCCTCAGCTATGACTCGGACCACTGCGAGAAGGTAGGGAGGGACGGGAGCTTAAACCCTCTCCGGGGAGCCTCACGCAGGCCCCGCTTAGGTTTCACTTGGGGTTTTAGGGTAGGTCTGCACTCAGCCTTGAAGCAAGAGATCCCCTGGTTCCTCCTTCCTTTGGGCCTTTGTCCTGGGAACTTCCTGGAAGTCACATCTCTTTCTCTAACAGACTGCAGGCCCTGCTCCGGGGTCTTCCCCAGTGGTCCTCCCTTGACCCCCGTCCGTGGACTAGCTTGGGGGAACAGATATGCCCATGCTTCAGGTGCCCTCTGTGCCCAGAGGGCTTCCCAGAAAGATCTACCTCCTTCCAGCTCACCTGTCTCCTTCCCAGCCCCATCCCTACCTGCATCTCTCTGCCTCATGTCTCCACCTGAAACCTCCTCCCCTATCTCCTTCCTTTCTTTCTCCTCCTCCTGTCTCTCCATGTTCTGTTTTCATTCATTCAAGAACAGTTCTGAGCAACTACCATGTGGCAGCTGCCAGGTGCCTCCAGGTGCCTGAGGGAACAGGACAGGTGTGGCCCATGCCCACAGGAGTTATAACCTTGTGGGGGAGAAAGACATGTCAGAGCCATGGCTCCTGAGTGTCAGGGGCAGGGTTCCACTTGAGGACACAGTGAGGGGGAAGAGAACCCCACCGAGACTTTCCAGTGGCCATGGCCCAGGAGCATGCCCAAGGGAGGGCGGGCAGGAGCTGGGCTGATGAGGAGGTGGGAGGGAATGGAAGAGAGAGCTGGCCCCAGGGATTAACTGTCGGAGGCCCTGAGGTTGGTGCAAGCTTGGTGGATCCTGGTGCCAGCTGTCTCTTCCTTCCTGCGTTTGTCTGATATTTACTGAGTCTCAGCTGTGGGCAGGTCCTGTTCTGGGGTGTGGGGTATACCAGTGCTCAGTATGGACATTCTGCCCTGGTGGGGCCAGCAGCTTGGTGGGGAAGACAGGCCAAATGTTGTCTAATAATTGTGAATTGTAGTCAGATTGCTCTGCAGAGAAGAGTGGTGGTGTTGAAGGTGATGGGGTTGGGTGGCAGCTGGGTTGGGGCCACTCTGAGGCTCTCCGTCAATGCAGGCTTAATCGTCTGGGCTCTGACCAAGAACCAGAGCGATCCTGACGTGTCTCAAGCAGATTAAAAAAACAAACAAAAAGCCCACAAAAACTGCTCTGTTGGGGAGCAGAGACCTGGAGGTTTCTTTTCCTTGACTTATAGCTTCCTGCCTTCTCCTTTTCTTCTTTTTTAAAAAAATATACTTTTATTGATTTCAGAGAGGAAGGGAGAGGGAGAGATAGAAACATCAATGATGAGAATCACCGGTGGGCTGCCTCCTGCACGCCCCCTACTGGGGATCGAGCCCACAACCCCAGGCATGTGCCCTGACAGGGAATTGAATGGTGATCTCCTGGTTCATAGGTTGATGCTCAACCACTGAGCCACACCGGCTAGGGCCTGCCTTTCCCTTTTCTGACACCCGGGACCCCAAGCCACTGTCCCACACTCACCCAGCTCTGCCCTGTCCCTCCTTCCTGCAGGACAGCCTGTCTCTGGGGCGCTCGGAGCAGCCGCACCCCATCTGCTCCTTCCAGGATGACTTCCAGGAGTTTGAGATGATCGATGACAATGAAGAGGAGGAGGAGGAGGAGGAGGAAGAGGATGAGGAAGAAGAGGAGAAAGAAGGAGAGGACAAGGAGGGGGGAAGACCTGGCTCAGAAGCCGGAACTCTGGAGCTGCTGATCCCCTCCCCATCCCGGGAGGAGCCTCACAAGCACAGGCCCACCACACTCCACCTGACTCCCCTGGGAGCCCAGGTGAGTGCCCAGGCCCGCCATCCCGGACTCGCTGCCATGGCAGCCTGTGGCTCCTCCCCCCACCTCACCTCCAGCTGGAGCCCCTCCTGAGAGCCTCTTCTGTCGCCCCTGCAGGACTCCCTGAACAACAATGGGGGCTTCGTCCCAGTGCCCCCCGCCTCCTGGCAGGAGACAGTGCTGTGCTCACCCCCGCAGGAGCCACTTCAAGGTGAGCAGGACTGTGGAGGCCCAGGAGGCAGGGAGGGAGGAGCGGAAGCCGGTGAGCCTGCTGACCGAGGCCCCTCCCGCCCCCGCAGAGCCGCCTGCCCCGCACCCGGCCACCGCCGCCCGTCCCCACGGGGCGCAGTCACCTGTGGGCCCAGGTTGTGACTGTGAAGGGAACCGGCCCCCGGGCCCCGCAGCGCCCAATGAGGCCTCGCCCTCCTCGGACCCGGGCATTGAGGTTGACCTGGGCAGCGGCACCAGCGGGGAGCGCGGCCGGCGAAGCAGCCAGGAGCTGTCCTCGCCGGGCTCCGACTCGGAGGCGGGCGCCGCGCACTTGGGGCGCATGATCTCGTCCATCTCGGAGACCGAGCTGGAGCTGAGCAGCAGCAGCGGCCGCTCCTCGCACCTCACCAACTCCATCGAGGAGGCGTCCTCGCCTGCCTCGGAGCCCGAGCCCGAGCCCGAGGCCGAGCCCTTGCCCCCGCGCCGCCCCGCCTTCCTGCCCGTGGGCCCCGAGGACACCAACAGCGAGTACGAGTCCGGCTCCGAGTCCGAGCCGGACCTCAGCGAGGACGCCGACTCGCCCTGGCTGCTCAGCAACCTCGTGAGTCGCATGATCTCCGAGGGCTCCTCACCCATCCTCTGCCCCGGCCAGTGCC